>NC_056525.1:126356539-126366613 GCF_019175285.1 Sceloporus undulatus
AAAACCTCAGAACAAACAACATTATTAGAGGAATTAAAAGCCTTATACACTGACATGAAAGAGGACATTAATGCAATGAAAAGAGACATGGCAGCGATGAGGAAGGAAATTAAACAAGAAATACGACAAGAGATCAGATCGGAATTAAAGGAGATTAAGGAGACTTTAAGGAAAGCAACTGATGACATAAAGCAGATGGAGAAAAACGTACACAAAATAGAGGAAAAAACTGACAAAATTAACAAAAAAGTGATTGAAATAGAAAAAAATCATGAAAAGGACCTTGATGAACGGGCCTTATATGATCTGAAGCAAAGGGAAAGCTGTATTAAAATCAGAGGCCTGAGAGAAAAGGCAAAAGAGGATTTATATGAATATCTAACGCCTATATTGGCAGATTACATTGGAATGGATCAAGATAAATTTCAATGGGAAATCAATAAATTGTTTAGGATAAATTCAAAGATGGCTCGACAAAAGAACCTTCCGAGAGACGTGGTCGTATGTTTCACGAGAAAAAAGATAAGGGATGAGATAATGCAGTTAAGCTACGAACAAAATTTAGAAGTGGAAGGACTGGACTTGATTATATACAAAGACATCCCAGTTAGAATTCTTAAAAAACGGTCCGGCTACAAACCACTGATTAATCTGTTGAAAGATAACGATATTATTTACAGTTGGGATAGATTGGAAGGTGTAATATTCAGATTTAAAAGTGAAACATTTAAAATAAACTCTATAATGAAAATGAAAGACTTCATTAGAAAATACAAAAGAGAGCTCAAAAAAAGCGATTTACAATCTGACGAAGAAGAAGAGGAAGAAGAGGGAGAAAGAAAAGAAGAAGAGAGGCCGGGAAGTACAGAAACCTAAAGAAAATGGAGAATACAGTAAAGAATCATAAAACGAAAATTTAGAAACTGAGTGAAAGAAAAAAGTGAAGAACAAATAAAGAAAGAATGGGACATCTTTTATGTTTTTCTGAAGAAAGAATGGAAAAATATTATATTGAAATAATGGATAATGTATCATAAACAAATTATAAGTTTGTTCACTAAGCATTAAGTTGGTTAATGTTGATTAATGATGTCTAATTTGGTTACCTGTAAGATATTAAGGTCTGTCGTGGGGTTTATCGGACAATGAAAGGACATTGGCTAAGTAAGTTAACTCAAAACATTTAATATGAGTAAATATTAGAAGAAATAATTGTAAAAGAAAGAGTAAACAAATTAGCAGAAGGGAACGATTATATAAAGGTTAAGATATAACTGAGTCTTAAACAGATACTTTAAAGATAAAACAAGTAGTAGGAAGTGCACTATATGTTAAATGTGTTTTATTCAAAAGGTGTCAAGAGGGACAATGTTGTATGTATGTGTATGTATATATGTTGTGTCAAAATGTGTGTTGTGAGAAAAGTCTACAAAAAGTAATTAAAAAAAAGAATTTGAGTTAGAACTTGTCTCTGTAGCTTCAAGCATCTCTGTTGGTATGCCATCTGTTCCTTGCTATTTATTTCTCCCAAGTGCTCTGAGTGCCGCTTCCACTTCACTTCCTAAAATTGTAGATTCATATTCAAATGGTTCTTCCTTGAATTAATCTGCCATTCTTTCATCTCTTTTATATAGTCCTTCAGTGTATTGTTTCCATCATCTTTTTATTTCTACTTGATTATGTAGCATGCTCCCCTGCTGGTTGTATAGCTTTCTCACTCTTGGTTTAAATTTCCCTTTGATTTCTTGTGGAAGAGGTTCCTTGACTACCTTTTTGCTTGTTGTTATCCTTTATTTATCTCCCTAAATTATGGTGTAGTGGTTTGGGCATTGAATTATGACTGTGGAGATCAGGGTTCAATTCCCCGCTCTGGCATAAAAATACTCTGAGTCACCTTGGGCAAGTCACACTTTTTCAGCCTCAGAGGATGACAATGGCAACTCCCCTTTGAAAAAACCTGCCAAGAAAACACTATGATAGGTTTGCCTTAGGGTTGCCATAAGTTAAAAAGAGAGAGACCAACAACAAATACTGTATTTTCTGGCATATAAGACTACTTTTTAACCCAGGAAAATCTTCCCAAAAGTCGAGGGTCATCTTATACGCCGGGTGTCATCTTATAGGGCAGGTGCTGAAACTTCCAAGCCAGAGTGGAGAATCTGCAGTCGTCGCATATGTAACTGAAGGGCGGAGCAAGCTGCAGGCGTCTGGGACGCCCGGGGTATGAAAAAAAGAGCCGTGTTTGCAATACCGCTCTGATAGTCTTGGAGACAGGGAGGGCTGGGCAGGCAGGGAGAGCTGACCAATCCAAGCAGGCTTTGTATACAACAAATTTTCTTGCTAAGTACCTGCATGTCATAAGCATTTGAATTAAAATTGCCATATTGAAATCAAATCTGATGTTTAAAAATTTTTTATTTGGTGTGCGTTGGAAGAGGGGTAGTCTTATATGGCGAGTATATCCCAAACGCTATATTTTAACTAGAAAAGTTGGGGGTCGTCTTATACGGCAAGTCTTATATGCCGGAAAATACGGTAGATGATTATAGTGGGTAGATTTTTTTTGTCCTTGTGCAGCAATTTAACACTTCCATTTGGGATTATGAGTTTATTACTGTCCCCTTTTACCTTTGTTTCTAGTCTATCCTTACCTGCTTGAAGATTTTAATATGTCCATAGAAGTTTCTCTTTCTTTTTGGCAGCAGATAGTGTCTTTTTGCATTCTTCCCTCACAGTGTCCCTGACTTCAGACCACAATGTCTTCTGGCTTCAGGTCAATTAGACTTAACAGTGCAAATTTATTTTACATTATCTTTAATTTCCATGGAGATGTTCTTCGGGTTGTATTTTGGCATGATGGTTGGTTTAGTGTTCTTCTTTAGCTTTACTTTAATTTTTTATATTAGCAGTTCATGGTTATTGCCACAATGTGCTCCTTGTCTTGCTTTTGTAAAAAGGATGAAGTTCTTTATCTTCTGTTTCCAGTTATGTAGAACTTTATCACACGAGGATGTTAAAGTGGAATTACAGCAGGATAGCAGCATCCATGTCTGTCCTGTAGCAGAAGCATCTTCACTCCTTTCCTGGAGCATTTCTTTTCATTGATGGCCAAATCCGTCAATGCCTTCCAATTGTACTGTTGTTTTACTATTCATTAATGTGTTATAAGTTCCTCTTACTGCAGTTCTGATATTCAGGCAGTCATGTGGTGTGAGTGAACATGATTAAGCTCCTCTCCTTCTTTCCTCACTCTCCCTGGCTATTCCTGAGCAGGCTGTTTTTCTTTCTTTTTTTCCCAGTTCCTTTTCTTTTCTTTTCAAAAACTTAATCAATTGAAAATTTTAAAAATTTAGACTGAAAGGCATTCTGGGAAGGGTCAGGAAGGCAGGGTTATGAAGGCCAGTATGCAGAAGACAGAGCCCAGGGCTATAGCAGCACCATGACACTTTTGAAGAGCTGTGCAAAAATGACTGACCCCAAAGCTGTATGTGGCATCTTAGCAGCCTGGTGTAATAATGTTCATTGTCTATTTGATTTTTGTATTGTCCATCAGATGACACCCATGTATATAGTCACCACTCTGGCTGCTGGAAAAAAATGCATTTGCAATGAACAGTCTGTTGGCCTCAAAAAAATGAGTCACTCTTCTTCATTTCTTCATTCTAGGCCAAATTCTCCAACACTCTTTGATTCTGTTCCATTTCCTAACTTTGAATTCCAATTACCTATCATTATCAACATGTGTGATGTGTGATCTTCTTGGATTCTATCATAAAATCTTTCACTTTTTTTCCTTCTGCCTCTGCAGTTGGAGCATAAACTTCAATTGTGATTATATTGATGGGTTTTCCCTCAAATCTTATTGATATTATTCAGTCAGAGTTTATCCCCTGACTGCTTTCGTGACAGCTCTTCTCACTATTAACGTCACTTCATTTCTTCTTGGATTTTCATTTTGTGAGTCAAACACTGTGTAATTATCTGACTGAAACTGTCCACTCCTGTCCACTTTAGCTCATTTACTCTAAGTACTGCAATGTTTATATGTTTCATTTCTTATTTTACTATGTTTAGCTTCTCATGATTCATGCTTCTCACATTCCATGTTCATATAATGTGTGTTGTGCAGCTTCACTCTTCTTTTTGCCTCTGAGTACATCAACAGCTTAATGTCCTTTCATCTTGAGTCTAAATGTACAGCACCACTTGTACTTGTCCTCTGCTCTTCCCCAGTTGCTTGTTGTGTACCTTCTGACCTGGGAGTCTCACTTTCGAGCACTGTCTCTTGTTTCATTTTGAATGGTCTCATCATAGGGCTTTCATGGTAAAAGACATTCAGAAGCTGTTTGCTATTGACTCCTTCTGTGCAGTACTAACAAGTATTAGCTACAGTGCCACTGCCATTGTCTCTGAGAGATCCTCCGCCAGTGTTATCTCCACCAGCAGCCATTACTGCTGCTGCCCACACAATTAGTCTGGCTCCTCAGTAAAAGCCTGTCTGAGGTGAGAGGCCCTATCAGTAGCATTGCTACCATCAGCATTGCCTTTTGTCTCACAGGAGCACAAAATCCCACCACGGAAAGGTTAGTTCCATGGTGGTCATTGTCAAGACGCCTGATAAAAACATTATTCTGCTTACTTGCTTGAAAAACATAGATTCTGTTTCAGAAAGCCAGTATAGATGGTAAAGAGGACAAAGGAAATTATCATACACAGATGGGGTAGGGATGGGATCACTTCCCTGTCTTTATCCCATCCATGACAGTGATCGCACAAAATCCTTTCATAACATAGTGCTGATCCTGTCATTGAAGTGGCATTGCATTAACGTGAACTCCCATTAATGCAAAATGTTGGGCGATGCCACTTCAGTGACGCGACAGTGACAGGATCAGTGCAATGTCATTTGAAAGGCTTTCACACGATTGCTGTCACTTGCGCTTTCTGGACAGAATAATGTCTGGATAAGCATGACGCTGTCTGAAAGTCCTTCCCATGATCACACGGGAAGGACAGGAGAGAGACGGGACAACGACATCTTGTCCCCCATTTGATAACCTCCAAAGGCATTTTCCATTTCTATGCCTACAACTTGAATTTTATTTCATTTTGTCTTGTTTGCCTGGCCTTGATAGTTTCATTCTTCATCTAACATATCCGTGTGGGAAAAGAAAAGAAGTATAGAGCCTAATTACAGTATTTAGGATCAAGTGAGAGTAGAAATATGTCTTGTTTTTATTAAATAATTTGTCACACCCATTTCTTCAATGCAATGGCAAGAAAATGGAAAAGTTAATCAGTCATGCATTGGTCTCTTAACAGTAGAAAAGCAGTAGTAGCTGGTGGTGGTTCTGGTGGTAGAATGACTAAATGAAATCAGTAACAGAGAACATACAAAAGTTGCAGGCATGAGATGCTGAGTCTACAGTCTTCAGCAGAGCACTTTCACTCTGTTTGAGTGTACAGGCTCTTCCTCCATTGACCTTTTAGCTCTGCCTGTGGTGATTCTCCCAAATCGGGCACCTGCCACCACTGATCCTTGGTGCAAATATAATAGATCTGAGGAATACCTCTCTGGAGATCTGAAGGTCCTTGTTTCATGCCTTCTTTATATGATTTCAAAAAGTACTTGGGAAATGTAGCAAGTTGTAGCTTTCCTGTTCTCTTCCATCCCACTCCATCCATGTAAAGTTACTTTCATGTTCCTTGCCTTGCTTATGAGCTAATCCATTCTTTAAAACAAAGGTAGGGAACCTTTGGCAATCTTGATAAACTCCTATTCTCATCATAGCATAGCAGGAATGCTCCTCATTCTGGGCCAGTCTAGCTGAGACTGATAACAACTAGAGTCCACCAGCATCTAGAAGGTGACAAGTCCCCCTGCTTGGACTTAAATCAAGCAAAACTAGCACAGCTATGCTTTTAACCATTGCTTTGGTTGATGTGGCATAGAATCCATGCATTGTTAAATGTTCTGAGGAAACAGATTGCAAAAGCCACATGTGGCAGCTTGGTACCCCCTCTCCTGTTACCTTTCCAGAAAAAAAACACAATATGATTAGTCAACAAGATGAAATTACTGGTCACTTTTGCATCTTTCAGAAGGAAGAGTTTTACAACCCCATTGTGAATATTTATGTTCTTTTGCAAATGCTGCCAACTCAGAAATTACAGCTTTTCAAATTTACCTTACTCTCATTGGTGAAATGCTCCCACTGAAAACAGTAGGAGTTTTTCTTATTGATTTCTGTGAAGTGAGACTGAGCCATTATTTCTTAAAGCTTTCAAATTACTGAATTTGAGACAGAAAATGTTTTTTTACATATGTCCAACACACTGTATTTAATTTCTCAATTTAGCATGCCGCTTGTTTCAAGACTATATTTAAACCTGGGAATTGAGGTGGGGAAGGTAGTGGTGGAAACAATTGTGGGCACAGGAAGATGGGGTAAATATTCCGTTTTGTACAGCTTGGATGAGCGTGAAGGCAAAGCTATAAGCAAATCTCTGAGCCAATTTTTTTTTAAAAGAAATACTCTATGTTCTTTTACCATGAAATTTTAGCTCTTCCTTTGGTGAATACAAAAATGAAGCCTAAGGTTTTGAATCTTCAGATAGGAATCAAAGACCTGACATTCTTAAATCTTGCCACAGCATTATTTGTCTGCACAATTCTGGTGTTAGAAAGTACTGGGCAGAAGAGGAGGTCCTAGAGAAGGAGAGGTCATGGATCTAGTGGAAGGAAGGAAGGAAATGAAAGCTAGTGGCTTTAAAAAGTAAAAAGGCCAGGGAAGCAGGGAGAGCTGGACAATGATAGTTGTGAGAGAGCATATGGCAAAGGGAGAAGTCCAAAGAGAAGAATCTGAGTTGGAAAGGTGCAATGGGAGAATGTCTAAAAAGAATACTTGCATATGACTTATGCACTATAGTGGTAAAGACAGGAAGAAATGCACATGTTTTTAGGTTGTTTAATTATTTTATTGTTTTAAATTGTGCAACTTGCTTAAATGCTTTTTGTAAGCTACTCTGAGATCTTTGACATAGGGCAGGGTATCAAATCAAGGGCTGCTTTAAAACCACAGCCAGCATTCACATTCAATCCTCCTACCTCCAGTTTCAGCAGCAAAAGAAGTGATGTTCACACAGCACATCCACAGACAAGAATCTAACAGCTGAGAGTAAGATCAGTCCTCACCCAGTCCATGGCCACCATTTACTGAGTGAAAGCTGCAAACAGAGTCTCCAAATGTATATGTTTTATGCAATCAGACTCTGTTCACAACTTTAGATTAGTGCATGAAGGCTGGGATCGGGTAATGGATGCAATAGCCCAATTCAAGCATTTAAAAGTTTGTGGTGCTTGCTCTAGTCCTCTCTGTCCCAGTTATAGTCACTCTTCAGAAGCTGGCTGAAGGAGGACTGCCTATGTCCATGTATTAATTAGAACCCCAGAAAATCAAGATGGAACATCAAGTTCATGTGGAGAAAGTGAACTAGTACAGGAAGTTGTCCTCTATAGACAGTTATCTTTGGAAAGTGATGAAAGCACAGATGAAGGAGGGCAGAGCCGGGAAGTTCCATCTGAAACAGAAATGTATGGGATTGTATGACCAATTTTGAAATAAATATACAGTTGCCCCTCTTTTTTCATGGGAGATCCGTTCCGAACCCCCTCACGAAAATGGAGTTTCGCCTATGTTCAAGCTCCATTGGCTTGAATATAGGCATGTGGCTGCAGGAGCGCATGCACGCACCTTGGGCACGCACCCCATTATTTCCCTCTCTGTTCGTCCCTCGCACATAAGTGAGGGACATGAGTTCCAAAATCATGAGAACGGAGGTAGGACTGTACATTCCAAAACTGTGTGGAAGGGATGTGTTGCATTCTGCATGTGTTTCCAAAAGAGTGAATGTGTGTTCAAATAAGTTCAACTACACAATATGTCTTCACTCATAAAATATAACATCTGTCTTCAACCAAAACTTAGTATATGAAACCACATTTGCTCACATTCCTTCTACGCTGTTAATCTAACACCTCTCTGTGTTTCCCTTCCTCCCTTTCCTTATTATTTTCTTCCCTTTAAATTTAGTTTGTAAGCTCCTTGAAAGCAAGGGTTTGTCTGTGTATGCTTTGTCTTGAGGTTTTCAGGACCATGGACAGAACACTAGGAGAAAGCAATAGTATTGCTTTGTAACAGTGAGCATTATCCCTTTCTAACACCACAGTCATCTTGTGGCCAGGATGCTGACATCCATGGCCCATTGGAATAGCACATTTCCCCTGGGTGTCAAAAGATTTTCACATGTAAGGAAAGTTTGATGTGAGAAGCCTAGCTGGTGTGCTCAGAGACATTTCTGTGTAATTGACACACTTCTGGTTCCATCTCTCAGCCCAAAAAGTGAGAGAAGGAATCTTCTTGTAGACATACAGTGCTCCTGATTGTGGAATGAATTGTCACCTATCCCAACCAATAATGCAACTGGTGTGATTTCTTCACTGGAAGTAGCTTACCTCAGAATTCCCAAAAGTTTCCCATCTGTACTGTATTATTTATTTATCTCTGTGCCTATTCTGCTTTCTCTTTTGGCTCAAATATATTGTTGTGTGCCTTCCTAGATTACTGCACTATAGTAGCATCACTAGGGAAGTGCAGGGGTGTGTGGACCGCACTGGGTGAAGCCACCAAAGGGGGTGATACCCAGCGATCATCCCTTCCCTGTCATGTGCCATGGTGCATGGCAGGGAGATGGAGGACCCAGCATCCCCAGTCTCTGCTTTGAGAGGCTAGATTTCCATGCCTCGCAAGGCAGGGAGGTGGAGGACCCGATGTCCCCAGTCCCTGCCCTGCGTGGCTTTACTCTAAAGTAAAGCCACGTGGGGCAAGGAGGGAGGGGCCTCTTTTGGCTCTGCTCCAAGCCCTGCCCCCACACTAGATGATGCCCCAGTGCAAAATGTCACTGCCGCACTACACTCTTACAGCGTGCTATTCCACTTTAACTGCTCTGGATGTCTCCTGATGCATTCTGGGATTTGCAGTTGAGAGAGGGGCATTTAGAATTTTCAGCTCTTAGGACTAACTGAACTACAAACCCCAGAATGCAACAGGAGGAAGCCACAGCAGAAAAAGTAGAACAGCAGCATTATAAAAGTGTAGTGCAGTATTTGGCCACCCTAGGCGAGAAATATCCCCCCCCCCCGGGTGAAAAAATGTAGTACACGATTTAGGACAAAATGTAGGACGTTCAAGAAAAATGGAGGACACGACCAACTAAAAGCCAAAAAATTAATAAAAAACAACATAAATTCATGTTTCTCAGTCATGGTCAAAATGGAGGACATTTTGACATGCCTATCAGCACAACTCCAAGACCCAAATTCACAACTACTAATTTGTTGGGGACAGAAGAAGAGAGAGAGAAACAACAGCACATGCAAGGAAGCCTTGGAGCATTCTGAGCATTGGAGCATTCTCTGAGACCAGGGTTCGAATCCTGGCTGAGCCATGCAAACCCACTGGGTGACCTTGGTCAAGTCACACTCTCTCAGCCTCAGACGATGGCAAGGGCAAACCCCCTCTGAAGAAATCTTGCCAAAAAAACCCCAGGATGAGGTCACCATAAGTTGGAAATGACTTGGAGGCACACAAGAGCAACAACCACAATGTGAGAAGGCAGCCAAGTTCCAAAGTGCACAACAAAAAGAATCCAGTTTGAGACTGCTTTAACTGTCCTGGCTCAGTGCTGGGGAATTCTGGGAACTGTAGTTCTGTGAGACGAGACTTTCAGCCTTCTCTGTCAGAGAGTTCTGGTGCCACAATAAACTACAATTCCCAGGATTGCTTAGTACTGAGCCAGGGCAGTTTAATAAATAATTGCTCTTGGAGGGAAGCTGGGACGGAAAAGGAGAAGGAGCGCTCCTGGAAAAAGGAGGACCCACCTGGTGTGCCAGCAGGCAGCCCCGACTGCTGTTTTTCTCAACTGGGCTGAGAGCGAGGCCAGGGGAGAGAGTGAAGGGTGGCCTGGCTGGGGTGTGTGCGCATGTTGCGGCATGCATGCAGCCCAGCCAATCCC
>NC_056525.1:126369314-126433129 GCF_019175285.1 Sceloporus undulatus
AAAAGGGGCAGGGCCAGGGAAGAGCAAAGGGCACCTGGCTGGGGCATGAGTGTGCGTGCATAGCCCAGCCAATCCCAGGGCGCCAATCACCTCCTGCTGGCCTTGCCCCCTTTTGCTCTTTGCAAAGAGCAAAAGGGGGAAGGACCAGGAAAGAGCAGAGGGCACCTGGTTGGGGCGCGCATGCGTAGCCCAGTCAATCCCAGGGCGCCACTCACCCTCCTATTGGCCCAGCTCCTTTTTGCTCTTTGCAAAAAGCAAAAGGGGATAGGGCCAGCAGGAGCACAAGTGGCACCCCAGGGATTGGCTGGGCTGTGTGCGCACTCTTTCTCGGCCTCCGCACCAGTGCCGCCCCTAAACTTTTGCTGCCCTGGGCAGCTGCCTAGGTGGCCTATATGGCTGAGCCGGCCCTGGTGTCCAGATCATAAGTCTCATGCCTTTGCAGATGGCACAGTTGAACTAGATGTGACCAGACTACCACTGCTGCCTCCTCCTCCTCCTCCATGTCTCAGACCTTGTTGCCATTTGAGACTGGACTAATGAACGTTTGTTACTAGCACAGTTAGTAGTGATAGTTTATAATAAATAGCACTGTTATACATATTCAATTCATTTCAGTGAGCTTTGTTCAGGAGACTGTTCTTAGGGGAGTGTACCCCCCACATTTCAGATTTCCCTTTTGACTCTGCTACCCTTAGTAGCTAGGGAGCCACATTGTTTCATGATCAGACAACCTCTTCTTTCCATATGACAACTTGTGATGAGAGACCATGCTCCAACTTTGTAGGTATCTTTGCTTTCAGCCTCAGATCATGTATATACAAAGTAATGAATCCTGACTTAGATTTTCTGTGTGGGGGAGTCAGAACAATGCTATTGACTTTACCAGCTGATGATCTGGAGGGCATATAATAAAGGCCTGAGCTTTGTCCTAATTGTTTCAAAGCACTATGAAATGTTGATGGATGATTGCTGTTTACCCATTGCCCTGGGAGATCGGTTGACCAAAGTCTTTTTCTTCAAGGCTAGCTTGAACAAAGATATTTTTCACCCAATTGCTTCGACGCTAAAAGCTATGGAGTTGTGATAAAAAAATTATTTAAGGCCATCCCCTGAAGCATTGCATGATTAAGGTCATTTTAGTTCAAATTCCACAAGGGAATTGTTCCTGGATTTGCAATTTTGCTGGAATCTCTCCAGCTATAATGGAGGATGGGGGGGGGGGGGGGGGCGGGTTCAGCATCTACAAGAACAGCAGGAGCTCTTCAGTTCCTGTGAGACAGGGAGGCTTTGCTTAGGTTCAAATAGTGAATAAAGATTTAACGAAACATCTGAATGTAGTGAAATTACAATGGCCTTATTTTTTTAAGAACTTCTCAGAGAGGGAAAGAAGGAATGGGAAGTGAAATGTGTCTAAATTTTTCCATACCAACTGAATCTCTCTCTCTCTCACGTCTCACACACACACACACACACACACACACACTTCACTTTACTTGGTGTATCAAAATACATTTGTAAGGACAAGATGTATCTGAAGGCCCTACAGAGATAAAATAGTTCATGGTGATTTGATATGAGAAGTTGGTAGACAGTGAAAGGGAGTGCACTGCCTTCTAGCAGCCACTTCTCCTTTCCTAATTGTCTGCTTTTTCTCTAAAATAGGGATGGGTAACCATGGCCTACACCTGTTGCTGGAGAACAACTTCAATGCTAACATTTAGCTATTCTGGTTTCAACTGATGGAAACTGCCATCCAGTTTCCCACCCTATTTTAACATAAAGCCCAGTGGGGCATTTGCCTTGTTGAGATGGGCTGTGCCAGTTCTGAGTAGAGAGGATGATTCATATAATCTTATACTGCTCCATTCAAACAGTTTCCCTACACTAAAGAGATCATTGCATTAGCTTCACTGCCAGGATAGATCTGGGATGTAACTTTCTTAAGGCAGATCTTATCGCGTTCCCCCATTGCCGGGCAGTATGCAGTCCATATGCAATGTGGGCTTTTCTTGCAACTTTTCAAGAATGGGATTTTCCCATTCTTGAAAAGATGCAGGACATCTGGGTTGCATACAGGCTGCATATAGCCTGCATATAGCCTGCCTTAAAAAAGTTACATCCCAGTCTATCCTGGCACTGAAGCTAATGCGATAATCTCCACAGAAAACCAAGGTATCAAGGATAAAATTAGGCCAGCCCAGAACTCTTCACTTGTGTATTTCCTAGACACATGGAGAGATATTATATCATGTGTGCCTCCCCCTGTAACCTGAAGGAACAGAAAATAGATGAAGGTCATCAAATAGATTAAGGCTTTACAGAAATGTGAGCAACTGAGATTTGCTATTCTTTTAAAATGCTACAACACATGAAATAGTAAGATTGGTGCCAACAAAGATGTACCAAATGCCTTTTAGTCCTGAGTGTTTACACTCCCATTCCACCTAAGTGCACCTAAGTAATGTCAATCACCAGCCCAGCTTTACATGAGAGTTACAAAATGTTTTACATTTTGTTTGTGTTTGCATTGTTATACATTTAAAATATAGTATGTATTTTAAAACAGATTTTAATATTGTAAAATATGTTTATCAGGTTCATGAAAAACATTTTTGTTCTTTTCTTACTCTACTGGCTAGAGTAAACTCAGTGTGTGTTTGACTGATCATCTTTGCAGGAAGACATGGTGTGGTGCACTTCTCTATCGTTGATGATCCTGAGGACAGAAAAACAGAGGAGGGGGTGATTTGTTTGGAAGAGGAGAGATGAATTGAGGGCCTATACAGACAGGCCAATATATAGCTGCTTCGGGTCATTTTGGAGGTATGCTACTTAAATGATGCATGCATCCTAAGAGGCCAAACGCCACGACAAAGCCACACTCCAGTCCTAAGGACTGGACCACAGCTTTGGCACAGCTTCTGGCCTCTTAGGATGCATTCATCATTTAAACAGCATACCTCCAAAGTGATCCAAAGCAGCTTTATTTTGGCCTGTCTGTATGGGCCCGTTAACAGAACAAGAAGTGTTTTGGATAATCATCTCATAATGAAGTGGAAGAAAACTGATTTGGCAGTGATTTTCCTAGTACTGGGGAAATAAATTAATTTTAGGGAAAATAATTTAGCAGTGATTTAGTGGCAGTAATTGGTTTGTTCCCTATGAAATGAGTGTTCAACTTGCAGCAGAACGTTGGTTGTCTAAATGTGGCTTTCCAGATAGTGTTATTTGTTCACAGCACTAGTGTTCAAAGTGGGCAAACAGGGAGGGAGAGGGAGAAGGTTCATGCTGGTTACATAAGCTATCTGTATGCATGAGAAATAAGGGTATATGCAGGGATGTAGCCAGGATTTTGGGAAGGGGAGGGGGGTTCCAGACTAAGTGCCACCATTATAATGGGGCTTGAGTGCAGCAGCGCGGCAGCACACACCATTCATTTTATCTAATGGAAGGGGGGATCCGGACCCCAAGAACCCCCCCCCCCTTGGCTACGTCCTTGGTATATGTACTGTCATCTCTTGGGATTAGGTGTGATGTACCTTACCACTTAACATTTTCTAGAAGATCTTCAGTTTCATCATACAAGATGTCATGTATGACATCTATAAATGACTTACTTTCCTGAGCTATCGGTACCTATATGTAGGCAATTAACTACTTCCTGATTGTAGCACAGTTGTACTGTGGTCTGGATTATGTGGATCAGTGGAGCCTGATGTACAAGTAGATGATACTGTTTAATTTTCTAGAAAGTTAATAACAATAACAATAGTGGAAAACAATGTACTAGACAGCCTTGCCATGGCTTGCCATGGCTCTATGGCGCAAGCAGGATGTACCAAGCACTGTTTCTACAAGTCTCAATTCAGTGTGGAAGGTCTTATTGAGTCTCTGTGTAGCAGGGCTTTCTCTCTCTGTGTGCAGGTGTATGCACACATATGCACACACATGCATACATCCATATGTGTACAAGCATATACAGTTGTTGGAATCCCTTTAAGACAGTAGGCTAGCATTTAAAAAGTGGGACAAGGAACTGTGTTTTCTCAGAGCTTGTGTAAATCTCATCTCTAATGTTGCCAATAGTTTGGAATGCACAGACCTTGCCCTCTCTCACATGTATGACTGGGAGAGCTGGGTGCTGTTCAGCCATCACACAAAGAGTATGCTCATGATCTTGGTGCAACTCTGGCACCCAGTGTATTTACACTGTTGTAAGCTATACTGTGCCAAAATTCCATAGGATTGTGGCTAAACTCTGTGGTTTCCGAACATTTGTGTGCTGTAAAATTCAAATCATGAAAAGATTATACTATGTTACTAATATATAAATAAAGTAATAAAGTGAAAAATAAAGGGCCCAGTCCAGATTGAACAACCCCAGACCCACACCTCCAGCCTCTTCCAAAGACACCAGTATTTCCAAAACAAAGCAAATTATACTAGACCTTTTTCATTCATTACCATGTGAAGTTGTTAGTGTCATGATAATGTCAGTGATGCCATAAAACACCCAGTAGCTTCCTAAGATTTTTGTAGTATGTTTGCCCATCAGATACCTCCCTTCTTTATTTGTTAATGTCCCTCACACCAAACAAAGTGTAGAGTTCACTGTGGCTCTTGGATGAAGATTAATATCAATTTCTTCTGCACCTATGCTGCCAAACTCTCAATTCTGAGGCCTTTCTGCCACTCTGTGTAGGGCTCCCACTGTCCTAGACTCAGTGTATCTCTAAGCCAAAAAGCATGTGTGACATGAAGAAAATGTACAGGTGGATTGCCAATATGCACAAATTATAGTCATGAAGCACTATATGAGTCAAAAGTTTCCTTGTAAACTAAAGTCTTGCATATAGCAAGTGAGTTTGATTGAGCACTATACATTTATAATGGGACTCAGAGACATCAAGCTTTGTCCCTTATCCGTTGACTCCACACATATTAGGTACCAAGGATGTGAATGTTTATGTGCACATTTTGCCTTAAACCAGTATTCTCCAGCATAATTTCTTGAGTTTCATCAAGAGAAATTTTCTCAAGTGCTACCACCCAATTTCAATAGGCTACTGTCCGTGTATATTGAATATTAACCATATTGAGGTATGGTATTGTGGTTTGAGCACTGGGCTATGACTTTGGAGACTAGGGTTCAAATCCCCCTCAGCCATGGAAATCCACTGGATGACTTTGGGCAAGTCACACTCTTTCAGCCTCAGAGGAAGAAAGGCAACAAATTTTGCCCCCCCCCCAAAAAAAAATACCACAATAGGTTCACCTTAGAATTACATAAGTCAGAAACAATGGAAAGCACACAGCAACAACAACATTAGGCTCTTGTTGGTGGATCTACAGTGAAAAAACAAGACAATCTTGCAAGCACAAAATCTTTCCATCCATAGATTGATTCATGCCTTAACACCACCCTCCATCTCCATGAGCTTTTGGACTCTCTCTCTCTCTTTCTCTTGGTATTGCTTTTTTAAAAAAGGAATACATGATAAGATTATCTTTCCATCCGAGTCTCATAATCTGTGCATATTTCTGCTGACAAGGCTGTTGAAATGTCATACCTACTTCATAATCTATCTTGCTACTTACTTAATCCATAGTTTTAAAGGGGGGTGGGCATGGGAACTTTGTTAGAGGCTAATTTAAACACTGGAATGGCTGCTGATTTTTAGTGATTGGTATGTATAGGAAATCATGGACTAATGGAAGAAGACTAACGCAAATGCCACTGATGGATACCATGACAATACAAAGCAACACAGAAAGGGGAAACTACTCATTGCAGAGAGCAAAAGATAGTGACAGTGTTTTCGTTCTCAGATTCCTAATTGTGGGCCTCAGTTTGGGAATTTGCAGGAGGAATGGACAAATCATTCTGTTCCCATAGCAAATTTGTCCCAGCAAGTAATATATCTGGAAGGACAAGAGGAAAGAAAGAGAGAAAAGGAGGAGAAAGAGGAAGCTGAATGACTATTGTGGGGGCAGAAAAGAAGAATTTGGGTGAGAGAGAAGAAAAGAGAGAACAAGAGGGAGAAGAAAAGGCTCAGGATGGGGACTAAGGAGCCTCTAATCCAGCTTAAGCTGGATTCAACTGAAAAAAGTTCTGGCATAGAAAAATATCACTGTAGGTGGGATGGCAGGTTTCGGTCCAAGACAATATGGGTACTTCTACTTGCCCTTTAATAAAATGCTACACTTGCAACAGCTTTAATAAATGCTTCTTGTAACAGCTTTTAATATGCTTTCATAAAAAGCTACACCTTGTAGTTTATTCCATTAATTAATTATTCCCTGTGTAATAATTATTCCTTTTGTTTATCACCTTCACTGAGTGACCCTCTCACCTGAGTTCCTCTGTTATGAGAGAGGGAGAAAAATGTCTTGGTCTCTGCTTCTTAGGCCCATTTACATTCCCAGGTGCAAAGCTAGATTAACCTATCTGCCATGGACTAGAATGTTAACAGCCTGCTTTTCCCTTTCACAACTTGGGATACAGCTCCAATCATTCACCGTCTGTAAGGAGAAATACATACAGTTTGTGTCAAAGCATACCCCTAACCAGCCGAATCGGAAAAGAACAGTTATTACTGCAAACTCTGTATACATTATTTATCAAATGAAGTCTCTGCAGCAGGAATACAATTTATTTTCTCTCTGCGATCCCCCACTATCTCCGGTCCTCCCTTCCCTTTGTGCCACTGTTTCAACAGGAGATGAAGAAAACAATTTGCAGCAATTTAGGGGAGGGGCAAGCCTCCAGGGGTATTCATAGCTCCTTGGAGCAAGGTGACCCATCTCTCCAAAGGGAACGCCTGGCCCTGGAGAGTTTCAGAGGGAGCATGAGAGGGGACTTTTGCATGAGCTTCCAAACCATGGGAAGGCCAGCCTTCCAGCTGCCCAGGAAAAAGTGGCAGGAGATGCAACTAGGAGGCTGTCAGTTTGGCATAAACAAAGGTCCTCCAGAGGACAGTGCCTTGGCATCAGTTTTAAAGCAGAGCAAAGGAAACATATGTTTCAAAGTATATAAAATGACTGCTTTATTTGCATGATGTGAGCTCTTCATCTTGGGCTAGTAAATAAGCAGAGTAAACAGGCTGCCGCCATTCTAGCCAGCATTGTCTCTCAAGCAAATGTGCATTTCCTTGCCATCAGTGGAATCTAAGTGTATCATTGTAGAATCCAGACGTCATACGTGGAAAAGGATTAAACAAAACCTAGAAGTTATTTTCATCACCTTTTCAGCTAGTTGAATAGAAAGTATCCTCCTTCTTAAAATTATTCAGCATTCCTCATGAAAATGTTTGTTCGTTGTTTAAACTACATTCAGTGGGGTCTCCCTATGGCCCGCTCTGCTTGGTTAATTTAAGATTGTAGTATCATCATTCACTTATAGGATCCCTAATTGGGAAGGATTACCTGGTGATTAATCCAAAGAGGACGAAAAAGTAGCTGCCACGAGGGAGGGAAACTGTGTCATAGTAGGAGGTAAGGGAAATCATTGCACCAAATGATATGATTTATTCTTGTTGTTAATCTAAACTGAGGGATTTGCAGGATCTGTCCAGTATCTAATATCTGGCATCACATCATTACAAATCATTAGATTAGAAAGGGAATTGCTGAAAGCACCAATGGATTTACAACATAAGCATATGATACTGCAGTACTGCAGCAGACTGTTGGCTCATCTAGATATGATTTTTTTAAAACAGAAGATAATATAGAATGAGCTTGAGGTACCATGCATACAAAGAGCATATATATATATATACTCTGTCAGTAAGTGCTGGCCCATTGATATAGCCCTCCCTAGTTTCCCTGCTTTGACCTGTAGACCTGTAAGCAGCTGTTGATTTTGTTAATTGCCTTCGAGTCAATCTCGACTCATGACAACCCGTGGATGAGACATCTCCAAGACCTCCACTGCTCTGCTCAGGTCCTTCCTTAAACTATACAGTACGATCCCCCCCATCCCCATTTCTGGAAAAAAAGTTCTCTCTATAGGCATTTTTAGGTCCTCCATTGTGATTCTGTTCTATGGTATGGTTCTGGCAGACCTAGAAATGCCTAGAGAGTTGTTCTCTCTAGGTTTGTGTAGGTTCTCCAGTGTAACTCTAGGGTCAACTGCCACCACAGGTCATTCATTTCAATAGGATTTACTATTATCCATGGTTTCACATTTCCATGGTAAGTCTGGGAACATATCCCCCTGAATACAGGGGCTGTATTCTATAACTAAGGACCCTGATTCAGGAAGCCATGTTGAATGAGGATGTTGGTCATATCATAGAATCAAAAAGTTGGAAGAGACTCTAAAGACCATTCAGTCCAACCCCCTGCTATGCAGGAACACAGAATCAAAGAACTCCTGACAGATGGCCATCCAGCCTCTGTTTAAAAACCTCCAAAGAAGGAGACTCCAACACATGCCAAGGAAGTGTCACATTGGCTCACTTCATTCTCTCAGAATCTTTTTTCTTTAGGGAGTTAGCATGCAGGGAACCCACCTTCTGGGATATCTTCAATGCTAAGGTTCATTTAATATAAATGTTTGCACCATCTCCTACATTTGCAACCAGATGTAAAGCTGACTTTCAGAATTAACCAGGAATTCAACTTTTCTGCAGTATTAACTGCCAACTATATATCGTGGGCCCTTGGTATCCGCTGAGGTTTGGGTCCAGTACTCCCCATGGATAACAATATCCATGGATGCTCAAATCCCATTATATACAGTGGGGTAGTAAAATGGTGTTCCTTATATAAAATGGTAAAATCAAGGTTTGCCTTTGAAATTTATGTATTTTTAAAATATTTTCAAGCTGTGGATGCTTGAATCCATGGATAAAGAATCTCTGGATACAGAGGGCCAACTGTACAACATGTTGCACTTTCTGTCCCATTCACAAACATATTCTTTGAAATATTCTCACTGTAAACAGCCTAACAAATAAGGGAAAGATAGCTTAACTGCTGGGAAACTATATATCTTTGGCTTCTTGTTGGATGGATGGGATGAATGGTTGTGGAGCAAGCAGGAAGTTTTCTGTGTTTCATACATCATATTTATGGTAGAAAGCAGCAAGCACCTCCTCCAGTCTTGTTTAAAAGCTTTCCCATATTTTCTATGCTTTAACAGAAGCCTACAATGAGAAGAAGGATGTATGAGAAATTTATTCAATTTGTATTTGAATGCACAATAATAAAATTAACATTTTCAGAAGCTAGTTATGAATTGTAGAGTTTGTAAACCATATTTTCTTGAGGTTTCTTTAGTATTTTTGTTTTTAAAAATGCAAAAATATTTATACTTTGAGAAAGTGCACACAGAATTATGCATGTTTGCAAAATGCTTTATTCAGTGGAAAAATCTGTGCATTTGCATTTGAAAAAAGTGCGCAAAGGAAATATTGGCCTGTTACAGACTGCCAGAATAAAGCTGCTTCGGGTCTCTTTGGAGGTATGCTATTTAAGTGATGCATGGGTCCTAAGAGTCCAGAGGTTGCGCCAAAACCACACTCCATTCCTAAGCACTGGAGTGCGGCTTTGGTGCAGCTTCCGGATTCTTAGGACCCATGTATCATTTAAACAGCATACCTCCAAAGAGACCCGAAGCAGCTTTATTTTGGCAGTCTGTAACAGGCCATTGTTTTTTAAAAGTGTATATAGTTTGGAAAACAGGTACTAAAACACTTCTAACTTACATGTGGATCCAAAAATTAATTAATCTCATTCCAAATTCTGCAGTTCCAAAAATGAATTCCAATAATCCTGCCATTTCAGAAATAGGCTAGGTTGAATTTAACAATAGAAAAATGAGAATGTGAATGAAGTTAAGCTTGACAGATTCTCCCACCTCTGTTAATGAAAAGATTTCCAAACTAAGGTATGCTTGGGGAGATCATGGCAGAAAATGATGATTACACTGCCTTGAGTACCTATATCAGGAGAAAGGTCAGGTATAAATAAGTAAAATAATTTTAAAATTACAGTAATTACACAAATTCGTCAAATCTCATACTGAGTGTCCATGCTGAGAGCTATCATGATATAACATGATTAGATATTTTTAAAAAGAGCTGTGAAATGGTTGGAATTTTCTCTTAAAATGTATTATTAGGTTGCTTGAATTTATTTATTTTTACAACAATAATTTACTTCCTTTTTTCCTTTTCGAGGTATGCATTCTGTCAAAAATTAGGGGTTATAAACATTTGTTTGATATAAATTAGGGAAATTGTTTATTATGTTTTATTTATGTCATGCATCCTTATCATTATGCCTCTACTAAATCTTAAACAGAAATACTTGGCATGTCAGTATAAAGGCTGGTACCCTGTTAGACAGTTATGATATCCTAACTTAAACTGCCCACCTTGTAACTGTTGTCATTCATATTCACAAACATGACACAATTCCCACAACTGCAAAATGCCTCTAAATACTGCTTTAAAAGCCAGTCAACCATCCTGAGCAATGGGGAGTGGGGCACTGTGGGGTGATGTGACCAGCCCCCTCCTGCCACTGGGTGAGGATGTGACTTCTCAATCTTGCTTATTGGTAGGAGGGGGCTGGTCACATTATCTTGCTGAATCCTGCTTGCCAGTAACACCAAATTCATTTGCTTAGGCTTGTTGACTAACTTTTAAGGTGGGTTATAGGGGTTGGAGCAGAAGATGGACAGTAGCTACAATACTGTAGCTACACCTCTGATGCTGGATCCTGGCCAAATAAAATTATAAAAGGCAGCTATAAAAGCGATGTAAAGTCATGAAGAGGTTTAGTAGGGTAATGTTAGATTCTACAGTATTCCTGTCATTGTAAATCTTCACTGTTCTGTTTACAATGGGGTGAAACAGACTGGCAGCTTGGTGCAGCCTCTGGCTATTTCAGTCCCAATTGGCCCCTGTTCGACCAAGGACTATGGGGGCCGCATGAGCCATTCTGAAAGTGGACTGCCACTGTAGTTCTGAATGGGCCGCCAAGAAGGAGTGGACTTTTGCCTTTTGCTGGCGGCTTCCAGCCAATCCAGGGGTGTGCATAATCTGCACACCATGCCGCCAAAGCAGCCAGAAGCCGCTCTTTTTGGCCCATGTGTTTCAGGCCAAAATTATTCGATTTTTCTTTTTTTAAAGATGTTATTTTGGTGAGAGCAAGGGTAGCATAGTAGTTGGAGTAGAGAGTAGTAGAGTGTTGGACTAGGAGCCTTACCGCACAGGTCCTCCATGGTATGGTCTCAGAACGAAATGGAATGGGCAGGAACAAGTGCAGAACGAGTGGGGGACAGATTTTACCGCACACAGTCCCTCACCCGTTCTCCTGTCTTCTGTTCCAGAGGGGGCGATTTTTGCGAACTGTTCAGAACAGTTCACAAAAATCACCCCCTCTGGAACGGACTTGGAACGGAAGAGAGGGGAACAGAATGAGTGAGGGACTGCTGTGTGTGGTAAAATCTATCCCCCATTCGTTTCGTTCGCCTCCATTCCGTTCTGAGACTGTCACTGCAGTCCTGTGCGGTAAGGCTCTAGGACTCTGTCCCACCTGGCTATGAAACCCATTGGATGACCTTGGGCAAGTAACATGCTCTCAGCCATAGAGGAAGGCAAAGGCAAACCTCCTCTAAACAAAGTTTGCCAAGAAAACCCCATGATAGGTTCGTCTTACAGTTACATAAATCAGAAATGACTTGAAGGCAAGCAACTACAACAGTTACTTTGGCAGCCATTTTGGATTTTTAGGTTTCAGTTTTCTCAGTGTCATAACAATGCTGGTTTATATACCATTACACATCATATAATCCTTTGTGCTAACACATTTAGTTACTTGACATATTTGGTATAAATTGTGTGCTGCTACTGAAAACAAAATTGGCCACAATTTTGTAATGTTTTAACTTATGAGACTTCTAGAATCATTTCTGATCCATGTTGGGTCAAATACTAGCTTGATTTTAAATTTAATTGTTCAATAGTTTTTTTTAGGGGGGAGTGGGGTTGGGCTATGTGTCCGTGTTCTAGAAGAGTTTATTCCTGATGTTTCACTAGCATCTGTGGCTAGCATCCTCAGAGAATGCTGGCATGGAAGAGAGTGGGGCGTGTGTGTGTGTATGTGTGTTTGAATACACACATATATATACTGTGTGACCCTGGGTAGGGAGGAATGATTTCCATGTTAATCCGTGTATTGTTCTGTTGTTGAATGGCAAGGCCTCAGGGTGGGAGGATATGCAAAGAGGATTAGTGTCTGTTTAATTAGTGATCATTCTCTGCTGGGAAAACTCCTGACCCTGGGTGATTTCCATTTGCATTTTGCTAGGTCTTCATTTTAGTGTTTTTCAGGACTGGTAGCCAAACTTTGCTAACTTTCAGGGTTTATTCTTTCCTGTTGAAGTTGTCTTCATGTTTGTGGCTCTCCATGACTACCCTGTACATTCTGATCTGATTGCTGGTCCAGAATTTCAGTGTTTTCAAATAGCATTTTATGCCCAGGATGGTTTATAACATGTTCTGCTACTGCTGTTTTTTCTGGCTGACCCAGTCTGCAGTGTCTCTCATGTTCATTGATTCGTGTTTGAACACTGTGTTTTGTGGTCCCCATGTAGACTTGTTTGCGGGTATATTTGGTATGTGGTAAACTCCTGTGGCCATGAGAGGGGCTCTCCTGTCCTTTGCTGAGTGCAGCATTTGCTGGATTTTCTTGGTTGGTTTGTAAACCATTTAGAGGTTGTGTTTCCTCACCACTTCCACTATTCTGTCTGTGACTCCTTTGAGGTATGGTAAAAATACCTTCCTTTTGGGTGGTTGTTTTGTCTTCACTCCTGTGGGTTTTTCTGGGTCTGGCAGCCCTTCTGATGTCTGAGCTGTAATAACCATTAACCTGTAGAGCCCAGTCTAGGTGCTTCAGTTCATCCTCCAAGAAGTTGGGTCCACAGATCCATTTTGCCCAGTCTACAGTGTTTTTATTGTGCTTCTTTTTTGTCCTGGGTGATGGTTGGAGTTCTTGTGCAGCTATCTGTAGGTTTTCTGTATACTGTGTGGTCCAAACACTGGTTCAGTTTGTGGATGACCAGGACATCCAAGACGGGCAATGTTCCTTCCTTTTCTTTTTCTATGGTGAATTGCATGTTTGGGTGGATGTTTTCCAGATGTTTCAGAAACACAGCCAGATCTTCTTCACCCTGACTCCAAATGGTGAAAGTGTCATCCACATATCAGAACCATGCTGTGGGCTTTTGAGCGCTGTCTCCAGGGCTTGATTTTCAAAGTGTTCCATGTAAAAGTTTGCTATCACAGGGCTACCCGATCAAATTGTTCAAATTTGGGGAGGTTTCTACTGTTAAAAAGTCAACCACTCTAAGTGTCATTCTTAGCCCACAGGTCCACTAACATACATCACTAAGATACAATAAAGATTTGGCTGCAGCACATCAATGAACATTTACAAATCCACAAGAAGTAAACAAGTTCCTTGCAAACAAGCTCAAAACCTGGGAGATTCCTTATTCTTCTACTGGTTTTGATCAAGAAATTAGAAGACACACATCAGAATATACAGAAATTCATGTGTCCATAAGGAAAGATAACAAGAATATTTACAAATTTTCTTGCCCATAAAAAAAAGTATGTCTTGATGCATTATGATTTTCTGCATCCCCCCCCCACTTTGGAGCATGGGGGGGGGCAAAGAAATAATATTTTACCAAAAGAAACACTACTTCTTCACAAAATGCAAGTTTTATGGAAAAGACAAAGGCCTGTTACAGACTGCCAAAATAAAGCTGCTTCGGATCTCTTTGGAGGTATGCTGTTAAATGCTGCATGCATCCTAAGAATCCGGAAGCTGCACCAAAGCTGCACTCCAGTGCTTAGGAATGGAGTGTGGCTTTGGCGCGACTCCGGACTCTTAGGACCCATACATCATTTAAATAGCGTACCTCCAAAGAGACCCGAAGCAGCTTTATTTTGGCAGTCTGTAACAGGCCAAAGTCTTTGAAAAAAAATTGCAGCTAAGTCTCATCAAAAGTTCTAGAACTTTCATTATCTCAACCAACAAGGAAAATGCTTTGATTTTTTTTCCCCTCAGGTGTGAGAGTGAAATAAGCCAATATTTACATCTCTACTCTCAAGGGAATAAGCAAATGGGGAATAAATATTGCATAGTGTTGCCAATGCACATCATTATATAGTAAGAATATGATTTTTCTCAGTTTGAAATGTTCAGATATATATCAGTTCCTCAAGACATTTATCTCCGATCCAGACTATAAAACAAGCAGGAAAAACCAATGTTTTAAGTCTTTTATTTTTTTATTTTTTTTTTTGCACATGTCCTGGATTATTAGCATACCATAGACTGAGCTAAACAAGCATGCACAAACAGGATTTTTTTTTAACTTTTAAATAGTGAATCTACATGTAGCACTTAACATTTTTCTCCTCTGGTAAGGTAAGTAAACACTGAAGGGCAAGATTTCTCCTGGGGCAAGCAGGAAAGTTACTAAATGCAGGCATCTTCCGAGCGGTGAGTAAGAAATGAAAAGAAGAGGAAGCAGTTAATGAAAACTGATACACCAGTTCTCAAATAAGTACTATAGTGGGATCCTTAACATGTTCCAGAATACATGTAAAAGTGAAGGATTGGAAAAGGCGAACAGCCCTATTGATGTGGATTACTAGACAAACAACTCAGTTTAGATTAATGTAGAATTCCATTCTGTTTGCAGTCCTGTGGCAGTGCTTAGACTGCCCACCTAGTTGCTGCAAATTGGTTGGCCCAAAATGTCTCATTGCTGGCTACTATGAGACATTAAAAGCTCTCCTAGGAAATAGAAAAAGAACAAGTCTTTTTATACCTGATTGGTGGGGAGGTTTTTTTTTTCCCATGAGCCAGTCTTTCCCAACCAACATCTAGCTTTCTATCCCTTCTATCCTTGTCAGAACTGAATCAAGCAATTTATTTTGGTAGCTTGCCAGCTGTTGAGCATTAATTTAGAAAGAGACTTACAAAACATAAGCAGAGATAAATCCAAAACACACTGCAGAAATAATCCGGTTTGAAACTCCTTGTAACTGCCTTGACTCAGTGCTACAGAATTCTGGGAACTGTGGTTTATTGTGGCATCAGAGCTCTCTCTGACAGAGAAGGCGCAATGTCTCACAAACACTACAGTTCCCAGGATTCCTTAGCACTGAGCCAGGGCAGTTAAAGCAGTCTCAAACTGGATTATTTCCACAGTGTGTTTTGGGCCATAGTTTCCAAATAAATTGACATAGAAATGAGGGTTGGGGAATGATCAATATTTTCAGTTAGGTAAGATCTTTGGCATGCTCCCTGGCGTGTTCTGCCCTGTAGACTGCAGCCCCTTTGAACAAGTGTTGGAATGCCCTGTCTTATGCCTCAATTTCAGCCCTTGTTACAGAGGTGTCATTTGGGTAGCAGGCACTGTACAAGAGGAGTGGTGGTCTATTCAGCTGGCAAGAAGGATGACTTTTCCACTGTTGTTTGTTACAGGGCCCCTGCTTTTGATGGTCACTGTGCCACCCTCTGACGAGGAGCTGGAAACATCCTCCTTTTCCTTGCAGCTGAATGGACCTCCTTCAGCCGATCCAGAGGCTGGTTCTTAAGATGAATTGAGGTCATATTTATGTAGTGAACTGTAAGACTACAAAGTCTTACCCAATACAGATCAGTTTTGAACTGTGGATTACAAATCCATAATTGCAACATTGAATACTTTTAGGGCTTTTAGGGATTCTGAGACTGGAAGATTCCGGTAGTCTAGAAAAGTAACTTTTCCAGGTTCTCATTAGGCCCTATGTAATCGTTCCTCAGAACCATATCTCTATATCTACACCCAGCCCATTCGGCCCATACAAGCTCTGTTCAGGAATTCTAGTTACTTGTAGAATCAACACACAAGAGGCAGAGTCAAGGCAAGTGTACAGTTTCCACCTTCTTCACTAGCACCATCATTCTTCATGAGATGAAGGGGTCATATGTACAGATGAGAAACCTTGCACATACACTCTCTGCACAATGTTGAATCCTGATTATATTCAGGAAGGGATGGCTTCCTCTTGTGGAAATTATTACTCCAGCTCTTGGAAGGCAACAGCATTGGCAAAAGAGATTGTGGAAACAGCATGTCTGTCTCTGTTCTCCCTACTCCCGTGTTGATCCTTTATTGATGTACAGGGTCTATACAGTTCTACAGAGTGACCACTTGTTATAAACAAGTAAAAGGAATTAGGTACTTGTTAGGTCTGAACTCCCACTAGAAGCCAAAATGACTAAACTGATGCTGTCATGCTTCAGGCACATAATGAGATTATATAACTCACTGGAAAGGACTATAATACTCAGAAAAGTGGAAGACAGTAGGAAAAGAGGAAGACTATATTACAGATGGACTGATTCAATAAAGGAAGCCACAGCCCTGGGTTTGCAAGACCTAGGCAGAGATCATAGAATCATTGGCTGCTGAGTCCAACCTCCCACTCAGTACAAGATCTCTAGCTACAACATCCTCAGGTAGCTGTCCAATCTCTTCTTGAAAATACCCAGAAAAGGAGACCCTACCATCCCTCTAGACAATTGGTTCCATTGCCAAACTGTTCTTATTGTAAACAAGTTCCTTCTAATGTTCAATCAAAATCTACCTTCCTATTACTTCAAACCATTAGTGATGTTGATAACTGGGACTCTTTGGAGTCTCTTAGCCATAGGGTCAAAATGCTGAAGCCAATTTGACAGCAAATAAAAACAGCTAATTGGAAATGCTAAATGCACAAATACCTCTGCTAAACAAAATGTGGCAGTGAGCATTTTGGCTTTATGTGTTACTCTGTCATTAAGCCTGAATGTTCTCTCGGTCCCTTGCTGAATGATGGTGATGGTCCTGACTAAAAACTCACTAAAGAGTTCAGAAAAGTCCTGTGAAATGACCATGTCCTTCTGATAAACCTATAATTACAGAGCTTTTAGCGTTGTGGCGCACCTGAGCTGGGCTAGGCCTCAAAGAGTCTGCACTGATTTCCCAATACACATGTGATTTGCAAAACAGACCATTAATGTGACAAAATCCCTTATTTTGTAAATCATTGTCTCAAACCAGCTGACCTTTATACTTCAAATCTTGATGGTGGGGAGAAGAGAGTTAGGTCAACTGTGCCCATGACTTCTCTGCCACCAGTGTGATCTCTAATTGTGCCATTCCCTGTTTGTTTTGGTGGTGTGGTGCCACATCATTTAAAACTTGTCTTGCGTTTGTTTGGATTTTCTCCTCTGGCTATGTTACACTCATCACAATAACAAGTCTTGGTGTTTTTGATATTTCCAGTACATTTCATACATTGCTGTAAATTAAAAAAAACAAAGCTGAAACGTGCTGTTAGATTTGAGCTGACACAGCATGTGCTCTGCATATGGATAATAGATGATATTTTGATGGAGCCTGGAAGGAAGCACCATGAGCTGTGTAATTTGCTTCTGACAGGAAGCACACTGTCTGGGTTAAGTGGAAAGGCCCCGCAGAGGTCTAAGATGCCTCAAAATGTCTAATGAAACATGACAGCCATGTATTAGATACGTGGACACAAGGCCATGTTACTTTTACCTGTGCCGAATAATAAGAAAGCAAGAGAGAAGGAAATTCTCTCTTAAATTAAGTCCTAACTGGAAAATCATGGCCACAGGTTGGTTGTTGGATGATTACCATGTCATTCCTGCCATCCTTTGTTAGCAGACTTTGTAGAAAGGGAACATAGGATGCTGTTCTAGAACAAGTCAGATCATCAACCTGTCTAGACAGTATGGTAGAAGAGAAATCAAAATTTACTGGTAGATCATTAGGATACTTCCATGTGATTAACAAAAACAGATCCCTTCCGCTCACAGGATTAAGGTGTTAGAATCCCTGACTCATAGTAACTCAGGTGTAGTGTTGCACTTGGACAGACAGATCATCCCAGCATACAGCACACAGGATATAAATCAGTGCCTCTACCTTTGAGCCAGCACCTGGTTTTGGATCTCAAAATTTAATAAAAGTAAAATACACTCAAGCATGAACTTAATGGATTCAAGTTATTGAATCTTGAGATCCAAAACCAGGCTGGTTGTGTCTCTGACAAGTATCTTTGGCAGGTGTACCTGGAGATGCTAGAAACTGAACCCAGGACCTTCTATGGGACAAGCGGCATGCTCTGTTGATGTGATATGGCCCTGAACCAGAGAATGAGCTCTGAAGTAAATTGCTTTCTTGGACTTTTTTCTACTTCAGATGTCTCAGGCAGGTTACAGACTGCCATAAGGGACGTCCTTAGGACGTCCCATTTTGAAAAAGGGGCGTCTCTTCCAGACGCCCCTTACCCTGTTACGGACAGAGTCTGTAACAAATGGCGGTGGCCGTTCCACACGGCCGCTGCCATTTTGATGTAATGAACGCTCTGCGTCCGCACGTGGCGCCCTGGAAGTGACGTCGCGAGTGCGCGACTAGCACCTCGCGACGTCTTTTCCGGGTCCCAGGAAGGAGCGCGATTTCTGCGCTCCTTCCTCAGAGCATCTGGAACCCGCGCGGTTTGGCCACTGTGGCTCCCGGACGCTGCAACCGGCGGTGGCAGGAGACCACCGCATTTCGATGGTCTGTAACCCGCCTGCGTTAAAATCAGTTACCTTAACACTAGTGATTTTAGAAACCCATGTTTTTCTTCTCGTTCATTGAAAACTTGATGAGAATTTCTTTAAAAAATATTTGTTCCACAAGTCCCCCTTTCAAAAGGTGATTTCTTCTCTCCCTTTCAGCAGCTAGCGAAATATTTTTCACAGATTTCTCGAATGACAATAAAAGACAAGTCGAATAATTATGCTAATTACTTTGCATTTCAAACTCAATTACCATGTCAAAAGCAAGTTTGGCAGAGGTTTAAAGAACATTCCTATGCTTTAAAAAAGCTGAAGGCACAACAAAAGGGGGGGGGGGGGGAGCCCAGTCTCAACAAATAAACTGTGATTGAAGCCCCAACAAGAAATGCTAGAGTTGAGGGGACCCTCAAGGACCATCCAGTCCAACCCGCTATGAGAGGAATACATGAGATCAACTCTGCACTTCTCCCATGGTGATGCCAAGGTCATGCATAATAATAATATTAATAATAAATATATGGCAAGGAGAGTGCAGAATACCATGAATGAGAGAGTGTGACTTACCCAATGTCACCCTGTGGATTACATGGCTGAGCTGGGATCAGGACTCTAGCCTCCCAGTTCACCATAGAAATTCACTGGCTGACCTGGGCAAGTCACTTGCTCTCAGCTTGAACTCCAACTCCTAGGTATTCCTTCAGGGAGAGAGGAGGGGTTAGATGACTATTGGAATCCCTTCGAATGCTAGGTTTTTACCATCATGGCAGAATTCCTGCCATCCACCCCACCCTGCCCCTTCTTCTCTTTTGTGAGGGTCACACTCTCTCAGCCCAGAGGCATCCCATGGCAAAACTCCTCTTTATGCCAAGAAAACCCTCGGTTTGTTTCCATCTTCCAGTGCCATCCTGATGTGAACAGGGGTCAGACTACATGTCCTCTAGGATCCCATGTATTCCTATGTATTACTTCATAGCAGAATGACTGGGGTCTTGAGGGTCCCCCAACTCTAGCATTTCTTGTTTATTTGTTAGATTTTTTTCTCTTTGTGTGTGTGTGTGTGCCTCTGGTTTTTCAGAAGAGGATGTTCTTAAACATCTGCCAAACTTCCCTTTGTCAGCCCCACCTCTTCTTCTCTTTTGTGAGAATTTTAATGGCAGAGCAAATGTGGAGGAGTCTTTAGTTCTGTTTTGTTTTTTCCAAGCAAAGTTTGTGAGTGAGAAAAGATGGAGGGGAATCACCCTAACAAGGAAATAGCCCCTGGTAAAAGCCAGTGAATGGTAGCTTTTCTTACGCAAAATACCCAAATCCGGAGGTCAAATTGTCAGCTCAGTCTTGTCTTTCAATTCATTTCGAAATTATTAAAAATAAAAATTCTTACTCATTGATCGAGAAGTGCTCAGAATTTCTTCTCTCTAAAATGTTATCGAAATGTCGAATTAGGCATATTTCTACAATTTTCGAATTTTGGAGAATATTCGTTACATCCCTACTTAACACTTTGTTCTGAATGATGCAGTGATATACATGGAAAGCGGTTCCATGGCAGAGACTCTCCACATAATTATTCTTTGACTGCCAATAGTACCTCTGTGTCTAACTTCAGTCTCCATAATGAGTATCTATGGTTTAAACAATTAAATTGATATATGTAACATGTATGCACAGCAAGATACAATTGTATGTGGTTCAAAAGAAATTTGGAAATATATGACATTTCATTTTAAAAAAACATAATATTACAGAAACTATAACGTTACATCTCTGGCTCTCTCCCACAATACAAACATTGGCGACAATGGCACAATTCAGCTTTATACCATTTAATTTACCAGTTAATGATGACACAGTTTCCCAACAGATGCCTGCCTGGCTGCTTACTTTCTCTTTCTTCACTAAATAACCAAATAAATGTTAAAAAAAGAGAATAAACTGGTAAAAACATAATTAACAAGAATAAAAGCAAGGAAAGTTTAGAGAGAGAGAAAGAGCAGCCAACAAAAAACTGAAAGCACAAAACCCAATGTCCCATTCAACCACATGCATTTCCCTTCCCTTTTATTTCTTTCTACCTCTGGCCTGATTTTCATCTTCCATTTCTTCATCACCCTCCAGTTGTTTGAAACACAGAAGAAATAGAAATGAAGTCCAAGACTTGGAACACATCGGAAGAGGCATATTGACAGCTGAGAGGAAACTTTTTTTCCTCTCCTCGCTTTCATACAGTAAAGGCCAGCAAGCCCACCTCCTGTGCAGTGGCCAGGAGTACAGAGCAATAACAGTGGAATTTGTGTATCTTTTTCAAACTTTTATACACTGCCCTTCCACATACAATGTTCTCAGGAAGATACATAAAAACAAATAAAATGCAGGATAAAAATAACAAGAGAATCAAAAACTGAATAGCAAGTAGTAGCAGTATAAAAAGGAAGCAAGGAGAAATTTGTTGAGAAGGCTGCGAACACACAAAAGGCCTTTGCTTGGTATTATTATTATTAATATAGTGCTGTTGATTTACACAGCGCTGTACATACAAACAATAAAATAGATTAAAAAACTGTCCATGGCATACAATCTAAGAATTAATAGCATAATACATATATATAACACATAACAATACAGGAAAGGTTACAAGCAGGCAACACATTAAAAATGTCAAATAACAAATAATAGTCACGCAATGACTGGGACCGCTTCTCTGAAAAGGATGGTCTTCAACTCAGTTTTGAAACTGGTTAAAGAAGTGATGAGCCGTGTTTGTGGGGGAAAGAGATTCCAGGAGTGAGGGGCAGCAAGTGAAAAGGGACGAATTCGGGATGGGGCAGAGAAAATCCTAGGCTGAGACAGCAGACCTTGACTACCCGGAGGGCACAAGTGGTACCAAAAATACATCACCGTAGGTGTCTGGTGAGCTTCCCCAAAGAGGGAGCATCACTACTGATTAAAGTCCACTCTCCCCCATCACCAGTTGACTCTCCACACACACATAAGGGTCACACAAGTACTCAGGAGACACCCTCTGGCACTGCTTTCAGTGTACAGGCAGCTTTGTGGTGGCTCCAAGCCACATGAAAACACTTCAAACTGTATCTACAAAGATCCCAAGAGCCGGTGTAGTTTTGGAGCTAGATGAGGAGAGACTGGTGAAACTGGATAAGGTTGATGGAGTTCTAGGTCTTAAGTTGATAAAGACTGGTATCTTGTTCAAGGTCCTAACTCTGTAAATCTTTCTACCAGGCAGAGAGACAGCCCTTCCCATCATGTAGAGTAAGGATAATCCCTGCAGAAGAGAGATGTTAGAGACAGCAATTGTAGCCCTCAACTGTTCCTTCTGAGCTACCTGGCCTTAAAGCTTCCATAACCACTCTGAACCTCCTATACTGCAATTTTAGCCTACTTCAATAGAAGTATAGTGTCTAGATCAAGGGAAGTAATAGTGTCACTCTATTCTGCTTTGGTCAGGCCCCATGTGGAATACTGTGTCCAGTTCTGGGCACCACAGTTCAAAAAGGATATGGAGAAATTGGATCATGTCCAAAGGAGGGCAATTAAAATGGGAAGGGCCTAGAAACCATGCCCTATGAGGAACACCTTAGGGAGTTGGGGGTGTTTAGCCTGGAGAAGAGAAGGTTAAGAGGTGATATGATAGCCCTGTCTAAATATTTGAGGGGATGTCATATTGAGGAGGGAGCAAGCTTGTTTTCTGCTGCTCCAGAGTATAGGACTCAGAACAATGGATGCAAGCTGCAGGAAAAGAGATTCCACCTCAACATTAGGAGGAACTTCCTGACAGTAAGGGCTGTTCGACAGTGGAACACACTCCCTTAGAATGTAGTGGAGTGTCCTTCCTTAGAGGTCTTCAAACAGAGGCTGGATGGCCATCTCTTGGGTATGCTTTGATTGTGAGTTCCTGCATGGCAGGGGGTTGGACTGGTTGGCTCTTGTGGTCTCTTCCAGCTCTACAATTCTATGATTCTGAACTGTCCCACAGCCCTTGGGTGTGGTGGAGGACCTTTTCTCAGCACCAGAGTTGAAGTAAAGCTCAGCTGTCAACACATGCAATCAATATTTGTGCTCCTGGAATAGAAGAAGAAACTCCAGGTTGCCTTTTTTTTTCTCCAGCAGCAAAATATCTTGTGCCTAGTGTCAATCCTGAGGATTGCTACATCTATTATTTCAACCTATTTTCACACAAGACTTTTCTCCCTTGTGTGGTTATTTTTTTCCCTTATCTGCATTCTGGTCCTATACATGTTTATTCAGACATCAGAATGGCTTCTAACGGAGCTTATCCTCAACATTAATGTGCATAGGTTTATACACTCAGAATCATTGCTGGTCACTGGGCAATTGTAAATTAATATTTACTGGAGTGAATTAATATATGCAGATGAGAATTTTCTATTTTCCCCTATGACATTGTAACATATTTTTTGAAAAGCATATGAGTTAATAATTTGCAGTCATTGTAAACTAGAGAACTTTGCCAATCTGACATTTTAATAAACTGTCATACTTTGTTTCATTGTGCTCCATACGTTATAGAAATTATGTCATAAATTTATCAGGTGGCATATGTAACTAGGAAATTGACTCCATGTTGTCCAGGTTGTTGTTTTTGCTTATGTTGTGAATGAAACAAAAATTGAATGTGAGCATCTATAATCTTTAAAATCTGTTTCACATCACGTTCCATGCAAAATGAACAAAAATCACACCCCTGTTGAAATGATGAACTTTTCCAGTCAGTTCTGAACTTGCTTGAAAGGGTTCAGCTGGAACGTAGTCGGGGGGGGGGGGGTTTGGGGGCCCAGACCCCCCCCTTCCGTTAGAAAAATGAATGGTGCGTGCGCTACGCCGCCGCACCCAAGCCCCAATATAATGGTGGCACTTAGTCTGGACCCCCCCCCTTCCTAAAATCCTGGCTACGTCCCTGAGTTCAGGATGTCAACCTAAATGTCAATGTCCAGTTTGATCACTGGTTCCTAAATATGAAATGTGGATTCAAGAGCTAATGTTGTTGTTAATATTATTGCAAAATGTACCCAAACACACACACCCATGCACATATGTGCATGGGTCTGATTACTCATTATTTTTCTAGGTCATATTCACACAGCCCAGAGCAGCTTATGCTTGGTTCAAATTCTTGCCTTCAGTTGATTCTGCCATTGCTTGGAGCCTCCTGTTCTAACTCACTGTGGATGTGCTCCTCAGGTCCCAAACCCAATCCTATTTCTAGCTTCAGGATTCTGGGGGACATGAGGCACTTGGTGAGGGACATATTTAACAATGTAGAAAGAAGATACAGTAAACCAAGATCCCTCTTACACCATTGGAGATAAAACAATGCAAAGTAAAAATGACTATGCTGTGTGAGGGCCCTTAATATTCTTGGCCCTCAGATTTGCAGCTTTGGACATGAGAGTACATTGATTTTGAAACAGATATATTGGCAAATGATGGGTTTTCATTACTCCTGTTTGTAACTCATTCACACTATTCAGAGAGCTGATGTTGGCACTTATTCCTGGTGGGTACTACTACTGTATTTTATTTTCCCAGACTTTAATTGACATTGCTTCAAGGCTATTTCAAGGGAAAATTAGGTATCCGATTCCTCCATCCACCTTCAGGTGTTCCAGAATGAGGCAATACCCAGAGCATTTGAGGGAAATAAAATTGTGGCCACCAGGAACAGCCACCAAAATCAGCTATTCTGTGGAAATAAAGAACAATGTTAAAAGGGCATCAGAGAACACAAGCAAATATAAATACTAAAGTGATTGTTTAAAAAAACCCAAATGTGTTTGTAACAAACAAATAACAAAAGTAAAGACATATTCAGTAATGCAGACAAGCAGAATATAAGGGGAAATAACAAGTCTTGCACATATGCACGCCCCAGCGACACTTAACTTTGTTTTTGTTCCATTGAACGGAGTGCTCACAATGGCAGCCACCCACACACAAATAAATTTGCTGTGATTTTTCAAAGAAAAAGAAGAAGAGAAAAATTCATGCGGGGGTGGTGAAATTGTTCACCTAAAAAAGTTGAGCGATGGAATTAACAAGGTCTCTATTGCAAATGCAAGATCTCCGTTAAAAAGAAAAGTTTCAAAGCTCCATTAATAAGGTCAATGAGAAACACAGCACGAAACTTCTGCTGCAATGCCACACACAAAAGCTTATCGTTACAGCTTCTGTTGGTGTTAGCTATTCTTGTTCATTCACAGTCTGAAAGTAGCCCATTGGGGTGTAAGTGTGAAGTGAGGCTCTACTTTTAAATGGAAAACATACACCTACAGAAAATATTGAGAACTCAGGCACAACAACAGCAGATGTTGAGAAGCAGCATGGACAGTGACCCATCTTTCCATGGACACCAACAACAGATTGTAGAACACTGACAGTCAGAGTGCCAAACTAGAGCTAGTGTTAAATGTGTCTTTGCATGTAACTTGCAGGTTTTTAAAAATGCACATTGCATGGAGAAGGCTGTTCAATGATTGGATAAGAAGCGGGCATCAAAGCACAATTTTACCAAATCTTCCTCTCTTGTGGCCTTGAAGAAAATCCTTCCTCTGAAGCTTCCATTTATATTGAGAGGAAAATCACCCTTTGGTTAAAAAAAAAAAAAAGGGGGGGGGATATTCCAGCAAAAGAAATGCAGAAATGAAATGAATTATTTTTCTAAAGAAAACCAGAGAACGGAGGAGTTAAATTCTTGTCTCCCATGTTTGTTCTCATATTCTTCATGTGATATGCAGAGACACATTAAATGTCACATGTTGCTCATCCCTACATTTAGTGCAGCACATGCTGGCCCTTCCCTCTAGTCACTTTCTGTGGGAAGGAATAACCCACACAGCTGAGCTACACGCTGGGGACAATGCCTCCTCCATCCTCCTGGATCTCACTGGACTTTCTAAATGGATAGCATACATATACACACACACACACCACAGACATACACAAGCAACCTGTTTCTATTTGATGTAACAAGCCACACTGGCCTGTCAATTAATTCATATTACACTACTTGCAAATATGCATAAATAATAACAGTGAGTTCCTTTTTTTAAGGATCTGCTAAAATGCTGGCATGAAATTGGATAAGGCTGATCAGAAGGTTGAACTCTGACTGGGAGCCTATTTATATACCAAAATGCAGAAACAATGCACAGAAGAGCAAACTAACAAGCCATTTTTAATATTGGGGAGAAGACAAATATTTCAAGAGCGGAGCAATCTTACCTGTTAGAGCATAAATGAAATTATATCATCCAGAACCTTTGTTATTAAGCCACCAACTTCTTTCCTGTGGGAACACCCATGGCCTTATTGAAGTGTGCTGTGAAAATTCAATAAAACCATGAAGAATATACAGTGAAAGTAGCATAATGCACAGCTCCCGTCACAACAGCAAGCATGAATTATTAAGTCAATAGGATTTACAATCAGTCAAGGGAAGTACAGCTTTCAGCCTCCATATGGAGACACTCTAATCAGCAAGTCTTTTACCCTTGAATTTGTAGCTAGTCAGTTGACATCAAAATCACCAAAAGCAGATCTACAATGCAACCCTACATATCCCAAATTCAAAAGGCCTAACAATGACATTTTCATGGCAGAAAGATTTTCCATGTGGTAAAAGAGTAGACCTTTGACTCTTCCTGTGAAAGGAAATGAGTGTCCCTTGCCTATTTATAGGTAGTCTGGGAAAACTGGACTAGTTACTTGGGTATCTGTTGAATACACAGGAATTCAGACCAATTATTTCAGAGGATACCTGGTTCATGGATAGTTTAGTCCACCTTGGGAAGGTGTGGCTATTGATGACAGGTCTGGAAGCATATACTCTTCAACCATCCTGATATGGCAGGGACAGCCCTGATAAATACTCTGCATCTCACTTTTCAGCTTCTCTTAAAATATTCTGGTTTCTCTCTCCTCCTCCCTCTTTCCCCCTTTGTCCTCAGTTATTACAAACTGAATTCAAAAGTAGTTTAGACTCTATTAACTTAGCAGCAGGGAGAGGAGAGAAAACCCCAAGATGAGATGCATTCTAGACTTTAGGAAAGTTGATTTCAGCAAACTTAGGGAAATACTGGGGGTGATCCCATGTTTAGGGAGTTCAGGACAGATGGGGCAGATATTGAAGGTAAATTGTACCTTCAATATTTCCCGTTTGAGAAACTCCCATCTGTCCTGAACTCCCTTCTCTTTTACTTTACAAACAGTTCCAATGAGGAAGAAAAATGATAAGTGTCTCAAGAAACCAGAACAGATGACTAAAGAACTTTCAACTGAGTTAAGTTTTAAAAGGGATGTGTATAAGAAATAGAAAAGGGGGGAAATCACTAAAGTGCAATTCAAATAAATAGCAAGCACGTGTAGGGGAAAGTTGGAAAAGCTAAAACACAGAATGAGCTCAGGCTTGCTGGAAAGGTTAAGAACAATAAAGATGATTTTTTGTTGTTGTTGTTATTTCTGTAGCAAGATGAAGAAGAAGGAAATGGTAGGACTGTTGTGTGGAGAGGATGACAAAATGCTAATGGGAAAGAGAAAAGTCAGACTACGGTGTTTATCAGACGAGCTCTTAAAGAGGTACTATTCCAGTGTGACTCCTCTAGCTGCCTCCTGTTGCATGCTGGGATTGGCAGTTTTAAGGAGGGGTATTTAGAATTCTCAGGCAGAGAAGTTCAGCTCCTTAAAACTGCCAATCCCAGCATGCAACAGGAGGCTGCTAGAGGAGTCACACTGGAATAGAACCTCTTTAAGAGCATAGTGTGATAAACATCAATGTAACACTTTCTTTGCCTCAGTCTTCTCACAAAAGGAAAAGGATGCTCAGCCTGAGGAAAATGGAGTAGAGGAAAAGCTAGACTAGAATAAGTAAAATGGTAATACAGGAATATCTGGTTAATCTAAAAGAATTCAAGTCTCTAGGGCCAAATAAAGTACTCCACTTTTGCAGAGATCAGGGGAGCAAGATCCCCGCGAAAGTGGGAAACCTGCAAATAAGTGAAGGAGTAGTAGCACCGTGAGCATGCACTCCTTCCCTCCCCCATGCATGAACCCCTCATCTTCCCACTCATCCTTTTAACTGGTTCAGGGAAGCCAGCTGAAGGATGGGAGGAAGAAAAGGAGTGATGCCCTTGCTCCTCTTGCCTCCTGCCCTCCTTTAACTGGATCAGGAAAGCCAATTAAAGGATGAGAAGGGGAGAAGAAGAGGAGCATGCATGCACTCTTCCTGGCTGGTACTTCCCCTGCTGGTTGGTTTCTGGGCCAGCCAGAAAAATCAGCAGTAACAGAACACATTATAAACCAACCTAGGTAATGCTATTTGAAAAAACTGAAATTCTGGACCATGCCAACAACTATCAGGTCAGAATGAACAGGGAAGCCACTGTAATCTACAAACACCTGAACAACTTAAACAGGAAAGAAGAAACCCTGAAAGTAAACAAAGGCCTGTTCTAGATGGGCCTTTAATACACCCCCGTCATGTGCTAGGGGTTGGCCGAGGACCTAGTGTCCATACCGGCCTCACCCCTAGCGCGTGATGGGGGCATAAAAATAGTGGTGCCCTATAAACATGGGTGCTGCCATTTTGACATGCCGGACACTTAGTGTCCGCACGTCCCTCTGCGTTTGCGATGTCACAAGTGTGCCATTTGTGCACTCATGTGTCGCAAGTATGACGCAAAAAGTAGCCGCTTTTTGCAGCTTCTTTTTTCACCGCTGGGAAGCCTCCCTGTTTGGAGGCTGAGGCTTCCCAGCGGCAGAAATGGAGGCGGCGGCAGACCACCCTTTTTGGGCAGTCTGTAAACTGCCAAAGTTTGGCTACCAGTCCTGAAAAACACCACAATCAAGACTCAGCACATGCAAATGAACCAAGGCTCAGGGGTTTCTCAGCAGACAATGGATCACTAATTAAATAGACACAAATTCTCCTTGCATATCCACCCACCAGGAGGCCTGACCATTTAACAACAGACCAACACATAGATTAACATGTAAATCACTTCCTCCCAACCAAGGGTCACACAAGTATATATATTCCCCACACACCTTTGTGCCACTATTTTCTGAAGATGCCAGCCACAGATGCAGGTGAAACACCAGGAATAAATTCCTCTAGAATACAACCATACAGCCCAACCCCCCCCCCGGAAAAAAACCCTATGAAGTAGAGTCTACAGCAATGTGATTCAAAATTATGTTCCCTGGAAAGCTGCCCCTTCCTAAGCCATCTGCTGCAGGGTCCTGGAGGGCTTCCTGGAAAGTTGTAGCCAATGAAAACAACCATGGTACCTACCAATCCCTGGCACAAGAGACGTGAGAAATGCTAATCCCTCAAACACATAGTTTAAGAGGCACCGGTCTACAGTATCAAGGATAGATCCCTAGTCACAGGCAACATGCCCCCAACAAAGTCTAGAGCCACACTTGAACTAGCCATCCTGCCTTCCCCAGACCCCACCACTCATCTTGAGGAGGAATGGGGAACCTTCAAGGAGTAGCAAATGAGCCAGGAATCTTGGATGTTTTTGTCTTCCGGTAGATCCCTGATGTGCCTGTTAGTGTTTATGCCAAGATGTGACATGAAATTGTGGAGCTCTTAGTACATTGCATGGTAGCTCCTAGGCATAGGGGAGACTTATGCAATACAACTGAACAGTCTGAATACAAAACAGAGAGAGAGAGGAGTTAGAGAATGCTCTGGACAGCCCAATGTCAGTGAACCTAGGTGGACTTACCACTACTCTACACACCACTGAGTGGCAGGGTGTTTCTTTTTTTCCCCTTTTTTTCTTTTAACTTCCTTCAATTTCCCAAGTGATACTAGGTTAGAACCAACGTGGGAAGGTAGATTAGGTGGCTAGATCCTGCTGCCTGATTTTGCTTAGATGTTTAAATCAGCAAAAGGGGAGAAGGTGCTCAGCCTAGGCATAAGAATCATAGAGTTGGAAGAGACCCCAAGGGCCATCCAGTCCAAGTCCCTGCCATGCAGGAACTCATAATAAAAGCACCCTAGACAAATGGTCATCCAGCCTCTGTTTAAAAATCTCCAAAGAAAGAGACTTCACTACACTCCAAGGAAGAATGTTCCACTGTCGAACAGCTCTTACTGTCAGGAAGTTCATAATTAGTAACAAAAGCCTGCTATAAAAGATACCATACAGGTTGGCACCACATTAAGACACAGTTCTATGAAAAATTCACTTCATGAAATTTACAGGCAACAATTACCTTTTGGTTATGCTACCAACACCATAGAAAGTAAGCTGCCGATCAGCAGCCCAAATGACTGCCTCACATGTGGGACAGGAGATTTTTGTGTCCAGGCTGTGACTCTCAAGCAGGATAGAGCCCAAAAAAGTCTCCTTTAATGTCAATACCAAATACCAAAAGAAACAGAATTTCAAAGAAAAGAAAGAGTGTCCATGTTATTCACAGACCAGCCTGGTCATAACCATATCTTCAATTACCCTTCATTTTTCTGGACACAATGGTAGAGTTCTGACAGGTAACAGAGTGCCAGTGTTATTTATGTAATACACAAAATCCTCACAACCAAAAGCGATTAAATTACTTTTATTAATGTATGCTATTTAATCTTTTAAAGAATATGCTCCTCTTGAAAAATAAGTGCTCAACAAAGCAATGGGCTGTCAGCATGAAATGTCACGTAAATCTATATGGGTGAATATTGCTGCTGTCTTCACAAACCATTGCACACCTATTATGAGCTTTCAAAAAGAAAGGCCATTTTTCAAGCCACAAAAATATGAACCTATTTTACACTCTGTGTCCAAGGAAAGTGATTGCTCATGTATGGAAACTCTTTCATTCACAGATAGGGTGCTCACCGCACCTACTGTCTTATTTGCCTTGGGATGTGATTAAAAAGACCTCATTCCACCATTCATCCTGCCCAGACAGTCTCTGGGAAAACATCTGAGAAATATAAATTCTCATCTGGTGAGCAAAGGTGGGAGTGATGCATTGAGCGGATGCCCTGAACAAAGGCGGTTGGCAGATCCCCTGAAGCTTATGTCCAGGCCTTAGGGTGGTCTGGAGCTTCCACGTCAAGGGGCAGAGAAGGAAGGATGACAGATTGCAGTGGTGTTGCCAGCCTTGAAGTCACTCGGTGTAGCTAGCCTGGCCAAAAGACCAAGCTCATCCTTCTCCTTCACCGTGATGGTGGAGGCTTCCTCATGAGGAGGCCATCACCATGGCAGGGAAACAGGGCCAAGTGCCCTTGGCCTTGGCCTTTCCCTCAGTGATGGCGGTCTTCACATGACACTCTGCCAGCGTGGCCAGGAAGCAGGGCGAAGTGCCCTCAGAGAAGCAGAGCTGGGGGCACCTGACCTCAATGGGAGGAAGGCCCGGCCAAGTGTCACCCCTCTTCTGGGGTGTCACTTGATGCGGCCCACACCACTGCACCTCCTTTAGTGATGCCACTGGGAGATTGCAACCTTTGGCACTGCTGGCATAATCTCTCACCACTACCAGAGCCACAAAGAGGCACTATGGAACCTGCTCTGGGGTAAATGCCACAGCAGAAGAGCAAAATGTGTGGGCAGGCCCCCCAGGGCAGCCATTTACAAGGTGTCTTGCTCTGTAGGAGTCCTTTGGTGGCTGAGGAACAAATGTCAAAAGTTCACAAATTAAGCAGAAAAGTATTAATCTAGTCTTTTATTATTTTACCCAACACGCACCCAGTTGATTCTGGTCTCTCACTCTTTGATTCTCTCTTAGGGAACATGAAAAGGAGATTGAAACCCTAAGATTACAACTCTAGATGTGAGTGCAAGAGTTAAAACAGTTGTTACCATCCCAACTATTTTCTTCTCTTTTCCTGCTCTTTCTTCTAAATAAAATGCCCTTTACACTGGAGGTGCCATTTTCCCCAGCATGAGCTTTGATACACAGTCTGTTTCAACCGATCCCTGAAAATGCATCTTAAAAATTGCCCAAGATGGCTTGTGGTATGTTGAAAAACAGAGTTAATAGAGTGTGAAGTATAGATCACATTTGAATGCAAAAAATGCCCCCCTACTAAAGGGGCACACAAATACATTATTCTTAACTTTCATTTTTGTTTCAATTGCCATTTCATTTGTCTGTTTTTTATAAAACTGTCAAGAATCCTTGCCCTTTTGGCTGTTGTTTTTTTAAATAGCAAAAGACAGGTATCTGTCAATGCAGCTTGCAATCCAAATTTTAGATGTGTCAAATCTCTTAGCGATCTGAAGCACAGAAGTGGAAAACTGGGAGTTAAAGCTAGTTGCTTAGTACAGTGGTTCTTAATCTGTGGTCCATGGACCCCCAGAGGCTGCTATGTCCTCAGAAGCGGGGCACAAAGGCTTGACAGTTGCTCAGACCACCTCCTCCCTGCAGCAGAGTGGCCACATGACAGGAGCCAAGGCAAAGGTAGGCTGGCTGGCTGGCTGGGCCTGGACGTTACCTGTCATGTGGCCACTGCTCTATTGCAGTTGGGGACTGAGCATCAGAGCAACAGTGGAGGTGACAGCCAGCCTGCCTTTGACTATGGAGATTATCGCACTGCGTTCTGAGAACGTTCTGATCACGTGATGAGAACGGAACGCATTTGAGAATACCGCACGTATGTGTTCCAATCGGGTTCTCAGAACGCTTAAATGTGTTCCAAATGTGTTCCAGGAGGGAACGGATTTGAATGTGTTCTGAATGTGTTCCCAGAGAGCTGAAACGTGATGAAAACGTTCCAAGAGAAGTGTGTGCGGTATTCTTATCCGTTCTCAAATCCGTTCCCTCATTCCTCTGTCTTCTGATTGGCTGAAAGAATGACAGGCAGGGAGGGAGGCAGGCAGGCGAGCGACTGCAGTGAGGGAAGGTGTGTGTGTGTGAGGGGGGAAAGAAGGAGGGAGGGAAGGGAGGAAAAAGGGAGGAAAGGTGGGACAAGGAAGAGAAGAGGAAAGCAGGGAAAGAGAGGGAAAGGAGAGACCAGAGCAGAGAGCAAGAGGGAGAGGGTCTGGCTGCTTCTCCGGGGGTCTTTAGTGTCATGTCCAGTGGGGCTCCTGTGCTGTCACAATGCAGGAGGCAGGGATGCCCAGGACCTTCTCCTCCTTCCCTCCAGGAGGGAACCCACAAAAGCTCCTCTGTTTGGAGCACCACACAAAAGCAAGCAAAAAACTCCCAGAATTCCATAGCAAAGAGCCAGACAAGAGTTAAAGCGGGGAGGGAAGCTCACAACCTGAAGGCACACATTACATGCACACACACAGGAGCAAAAGGGTGTCAAGCTGCCAAAAAGGGGAAATGGGATGACAGCAGAGGACTCTTCTTTTCTAACCGGTTTAAAGAGCTGCTATGGCTGCCGGGGCTCTGCCCTTGGCCCAGTCCCCTCCCTGGCAACTTGCTTTCCTTCGGCTTGAAGGGACCTCCATGGAGCTCCTCCTTCCCTCAAGGAAGAGGGGACCAGGGCAGAGAGCAAGAGGGAGAGGGTCTGGCTGCTTCTGCGGGGGGCCTCTGGTGTGTCATGTCCAGCGGGGCTCCTGTGCTTGCAGCCTGCAGGAGGCAGGGATGGCAGGGATGCCCAGGACCTTCTCCTCCTTCCCTCAAAGAGGGAACCCACAAAAGCTCCTCTGTTTGGAGCACCACAGAAAAGCAAGCAAACAACTCCCAGAATTCCATAGCAAAGAGCCAGACAAGAGTTAAAGCGGGGAGGGAAGCTCACAACCTGAAGGCACACATTACATGCGCACACACAGGAGCAAAAGGGTGTCAAGCTGCCAAAAAGGGGAAATGGGATGACAGCAGAGGACTCTTCTTTTCTAACCGGTTTAAAGAGCTGCAATGGCTGCCAGGGCTCTGCCCTTGGTCCAGTCCCCTCCCTTTCCCTCCGCTTGAAGGGACCTCCGTGGAGCTCCCTTAATGCCCAGGCTGCCAAGGAGGGGACTCTGCCCTTGGCCCATCAAGTTACATAGGTTTTATCCTATTTTCTTCAAACATATGCCAGCATATGAAGCCCCAGCGTTTTATAGGGGCTTGCCTTCCTTCCCTCCCAAGAGAATCCTTGGAGGGAAGACTTCTCAGTGAGGCTGAGAAGCACTCTCCCGGCCAGAGTCCCTAGGCTTACTGAAATCCCCCACCTCCCTTCCCCATAGAAATCAATCCAAAAACTGAGTTTAAAAGGAGCAGAGGAGAGCCCTTTGGGTCTGCATCTGAGAGAGATTTTAAACTCCGTTTTTGGATTCTTTCCTATGGGGAAAGAGGGGAGAGGGAGAGATGGCAGGACAACCCCATAGCCAAGCATCCTCTGCTCCCCCCAGATGAAGACCCATAGGGCTCACTGTTCTTTTAAAACTCCGTTTTTGGATTGATTCCTATGGGGAAGGGAGGTGAGGGATTTCAGTAAGCCGAGGGACTCAGGAGAGGCGAGCTCCATGGCCCAAGCCTCCCTTTTCCCTCTTTCCTGGGGGCAGCGCCTCTCCCGAGCCGTCCAACCACTGAGTGGCGACGTCATCAGAAGACAGCCCACAAAACTTAATACAGCAAACCGTTCTGAGAACGGTTTCAAGAAAAAGGAATCGCAGTGCGGTAAACTGCCGTTCTGATCCCGTTCTGATCACGTTTTGATTTCTAATGCGGTAATATCCGTTCCAGGAACGTTTTCATCACGTGATGATATGGAACGTTCTCAGAACGCAGTGCGATAATCTTCTTTCTTTCTCTCTTTCTGCCTCCCCTTATTTACATGGGAATGATAAGACACCTAAACCAAGGACCTGAGGGAGGGAGCCCCAACTGTCCTTCCAAACTCTCTACAAATAGTTGCACCACCCATAAAGTAAGGACCTAAACACAGAAGACTTCACGTCATTTAAGCAATCTCCTTTGTGAAATTAGTCCAAATCCCTTTAACCAATTCAATTGTTTCTACACTTCAATAACATTTGCTGCTCAGACTTGTCCTGGTTTTGTTAAACATTTGCTACAGAATAATTATCATTTCCAGTGGATTCTGTGGTACAATTTTGCGACATTGAGGGTGTGTACAACCTTCTCAAACGTTCTTTTTCCCTACACTTCCAGTTGGAACAAGAATTTTCCCTTCTGTATGTGATAATTTCTGTTGCTGGAGAGCAAACAAATAAATATAAAAGAAAGCATATTAAAGCTATTTCTCATCTTATCATATGATACCAGCTTCTACCCGCTGTACAAATGGTATCTCAACTTTGTGAGTGCTGATTCACAGAAAAATCACTAGTCAGATACAAGAGGGACAAATAGTGAAACAAAAGATGGGGAAGGGAGGAGATTGGGGGAAGGGAAAAAACAAGAGAGAGAAAACAGCAGGCTTAGGTTTGTCTATGGTGTGTGTGTGTGTGCGTGTACCTTCAAGTTGCCTGTTGATTTACAGTGATCCTGTGAATTTGATAGGGCTTTCTTAGGCAAAGAATACTCAAAGGTGGTTTTGCCAGATCCTTCCTCTAAAATATAACCTGCAGCACCTGGTAGTCATTGCTGTTTTCTCATCCAAGTACTAACCAAGTCTGACCCTACTTAGGGCTCATTCCCACTTGCAGTATGATCCAATTTCCAATTTGGCTCCGTACAGATTCCAAAATCGATTCCAAAAGGTTCCTCATTCCCACCTCCCACCCAGCCTTCCGGGTCCTGCGTGGCCATGGCCACATGGGACCCAGAAGGCAGCCTGCCACTCCCCCTGGAGAGTACTTCCCCACCAGATACAACCCTCCTCTGTGGTGTCACTTGGTGTGGTTCATACTACTGTATCCCCCCCAATGATCCCAAACTGCACCAGCTACTCAGCCCCCCTCAGTGGAGTGGCCACATAGCAATAGCAAGCACATTTCTATACCGCTTATCAGTGCACTCAAGCACTCCCTAAGCAGTTTACAATGTGTAAGCTAATTGCCCCCAACAAGCTGGGTATTCATTTTAGGGACCTTGGAAGGATGCCAGGCTGAGTCGACCCTGAGCCCTGGGCTGGGATTGAACTCGCAACTTTGTGGTTTGTGAGTGAGTGGCTGCAGTACAGGCATTTAACCACTGTGACACCTGGGCACATGACGCAATGCACAGGTCCAACCACCCAGCCTAACTTTGCCATAGCTCCTGTAATGTGGCTGCTCTGCTGTGGGGAGAAGGTGGTCTGAGCAACCTTCCAACCTTTGGGGCCTCAGACCTAGGGGTCTGCAAACCACAGTTAAGAACCATTGTCCTAGATTCAAATCCTGGGAAAATTTAAAAGTTACCTCTGGTACACCCAAAATAAAACTAAGATGGCTGGCTTCCTCAGTAGACCTGTTTGTCTCTAAGTGAGATGCAGATAAGTAAGTGGTGGTGAGGACACCCTAAAGAATTAGGCTTCACAAAATTTCACAAGAAGAAAACAATCTCTTAACCCTTAGTCACTTTGCAGGCTTTTTTCAATGTGTTGTGCTACATTCTAAGGACCTAAAATTCTCAGGACACAATTCCATTCCATTTTTAATGTAAACAGTCCCAATGTCTCCTCGAGAAATGTAATAAACAGCTATGTGCTTTTTTTTAACTCACACGAGATTTCTCTGACTGATGGAAAGAATACAGATCTCACTGAAAGCAATTCATGCCTAGCTCCAAGGATACCCTGGGAGCAGTATTAAAAATATATGTCACTGCTTACAGTTTGCATCTTGCCAGAGGCAAGTGAAAATCAAACCTAAAACCTCCAGCATTTTGCTCTAAAGCTAGAGTCCATGAATTTTAGTGTTGGCCTAAACAGGCCAAAGTGAGCTTCAGTAATCCCAGCTGAGAAGCAAATGGAAGACAAGACCAAGCTTCTTGAAGGTGGACTGCTGCTATGGCATTCAAATGAAAAACCATATAGGGGAAACATGGCAGTTTTCATGCCAGCTGAGTATGGAAGTGGAGAATCTGTTTCTTGTGATTCAGCAACGAATGCAAACTTGCTGTCTTGCTTCAAGTAGGCTGAGATCATTTGTTTGTTTGTTTGTTTGTTTGTTTGTTTAGACCTCTTATATTCTGTCTTTCAACTGAAGATTCCCAGTGCAGCTGGAAAAAAGTGTTTTTTCCAGTGGTTAAAGACAATGAACTACAATGCAAGACCCGACATACAATAACAAACAAGAAAATGATATAGGTCCAAAAGATCCAATAAACCATCAATTAAAACCAGCCTGAGTAGTACAGTATGCTGAATAGTCTGGGCGAGACACAAGGCCTTCATTTGGTACCAAAGGGACTTCCAATTCACCAGTTCCCTGGGGAGAGAATTCTTTGTTTTAAGTACCAGCTTTTGTTTAAGAATTGGCAACACATAATCCCCGTAGTTGCAACTCATTAGTAGCCTAGCAAACCGATGTAATCTGTACTAACCAATGTTTCTAGGGAGTCTTCAAAAGTAGTGCCATACCTAATGCATTTCATTAATCCAATGTAGAAATTCTTAGGACGTGGACAATGGGCAGGCTACCTGTGCCCATGCATACTGCCACATTACCTGAAACCATCAGCAGAAAAAAAGAGAACTCGATGTCACCAACAGTACTCATTGCAAACCTTGAGTGATTTAACTAAGAACTTTCATGTAGGTGTCAAAGGTGAAGGAAGAGAAGATGGAAACCTGCAACACCATAAGATAAATATCTAGTGTGAACATTGGTTTTACAGTACCACTTTCTAAGATCAACCCCCAATGCTATGCACATCTTAAGCAGGTCACAAGAGCAATCCTTCCCAACCAGGAATATTAATGTTAAGATTTTTGCCATCTTTATACAATTACTGTACATACTCATCTATATGTCTTAAAATTTATGTGCAAAAATTGACCCCAAAATCCCAGGTTGACTTATTTACAGGTCAGTATGTTAATATGATAGCAGCTCTTTCAGATTTCCCCATGTGGGTTTCTTTTTCTCTTGAGCCAAGCAGAAAGAGTCCTGAGAAATTGTTTTTAAAGAAACAAACAGAGTCAAAGACGAAAGCTGAAACAATGAAGTAAAAAGCCTCAATTAGAGTCTCTTTTGCATGCACACACATAGACACACTGAAGGAGCCTCCCAAGTTTTACCTTGACTTATCCATGGGTCATGGCAAAACCCATAATTTTGACCTCAAAACCTGCTCTCGACTTATACGTGAGGTTGACTTATAGTCAAGTATATATGGTATTCCCCAAAGAAGAATCTCTTGTTTCTAATGAATATTTTATTGCCCCCCTTTGGGACATCAACATAAGTTTAAAGTACCAACAATACAGGAAAATGCCACATTTACTTGATTTCACATTCCTACCCAAGCTAGAATCAGTATGATGGAAGCAGGCATTGATCTTTCTGTTTAATATTGTTTGTGGTCAGCTGAGGTCTCTCAGTCATTGAAACTGTGAAATACAAAGCCCATTCCTTTCTTCTGCATTAATATCTTCACCTTCCTGCACACTGGCATCATATCGCAAGTTTGGGTAGGCTGTTTTCACAGTGCAGGTATGCTATGTCTCACATATGTATTGTCTAACTGATGTGCAGTACTTCATATTTCTCATTAGAAAAACCCAGATAACTATCTAAACTGTACTTGCCCAGTGACCCTGTTTCTAGAAGCAGGAGGTGCCAGAGAAGTAAGACTGCAGTAAGATGAAGCAGTCACAGGAAATTCAGGTCAGGCCAGGTCATACACATATAGTCTAGAAGGAGATCTGAAAATGAGGGGAGGCATAATGGCAAGGTCTCAAGTGTTCCAAGGTCAATCACTGTAAGCAAGCAGACTTGATTAACAAAGCTGAAAAGAGAAGAAGACCCAACACACAACTTAAAGCCAGTCCAGAGGTCAGGAATCCAAATAATCAGAGAGCACTCAAGAACATACACCAGTTTGCTGAATGGTTGTCCTCAACAAAAACTACCCCCAGCTGCTGGGAGATTTATAGCAGCATGATCTTGGCATGCTAGGTGGCTAATTTTCTATTTAAGCTTTTTGAAAGAGGTGGTGGCTCTTTTTTTCACTTCTGTTTGTCTTGCTGCTATTTGGAAAATGACAGTGTTGATTCCTCGGTGTCCATTGGCTCTGACTGAGGTGGTGATTCGTCTTACAGAAGGTCTGCATTGCGTGTAGTGGCCTGTAGCTACTCAGGTCTGGGAAGGAGCCATTATCTGGTGCTGGAATCCCCTCCAGTTCTAATTCCTCGGCATGATTTATGGCACAAACTATCTGCAGTGGTGTAAGTCTTACCACACTGACAAAATATGTACATAATACAGAATATTTCTGTAGAATATAACATATTTCTGTATTACAATGATTCCAGGGCATCTTCTAGGAAGTTCAGTCAAGTTTACATGTGCATTAAATAGGTGTTGTAGATCTCACCATATAAAACTGTCTTATGGGTAGTCAGAATAGTGGCTTGTCTATCACAGTAGCACCTACTAAAGAATGCTACTGATTGTGGCTTTTCAAAGATTCAGATGAAGGTTCTACTGCTTAAGATTATTCCTCCTCCTTTTTTGTTTAATCTATTTCTCTTAAAAAGGTTATACACTTGTATTATTACATTCCAATCATGAGACTCATCCCACCAGGTTTGAGTGATGTCATATTTGCTTTGTTGTGCTAAGAGTTCAAGTTCATCCTGTTTATTTCCCATGCTCTGTGCATTACTGTAGAGACATCTAAGACCGTGGGTCCTCCCCACTTGCTGCCTGTGTAAGGTTTTTTTGCCTCTCTCTGTTGGATCCTTGCACTATTTGGCTTGTTCCCTCCATAACAATTTGACTATTCTCTCCAACCCTTGATGTACTCCTGTCATCCAAAATACTGTCTCCCTTCCCCATATAACTCAGTTTAAAGATTATCACTTGATGGCCATGTGGTGGGGCCGATAAAGTCAGGTGGAAAGCCACTTCAGAACCTCAGAAGGAAAAGGAAGAAGAGCCTGTTCCCATTATGCTGCTGGTGATGATCATCATAATAATGATGATGACAATGAATTTTATTTATCCCCTAACTTTCCCCCAAAACTGGGACTCAAAGTGGCTTACAAATTAAAACATCTCACCATATAAAACTGTTTTGTGTGTAGTCAGACTAGTGGCACCTACTGGAGCTACCGAAAAGATGATTTATTTATTTTTTACTATAAATCACTGAGAAATTCTGCCTTTATAAATTCCATTGTGAAAAGATGTTATCAGTACCTTCAGGACTAATTAAGAACTGAGACATTGAACTTTATCACACAGGTCCTAGAACGGGCCTGTCGCATTTTAAAAGGGAACGTGATGGGGATGGGAGGCAGGAAAGAAGGCATCTTACCACACAGGGAGAACGCTGCCACCACCGCCAGACGTTCCCATCACGTTCCAGATGTGTCCCAGAGGAAGTGTTCCTGAAAATTGCCCCCTTGGGAACACATCCAGAATGCAATGAGAAAGTGTGGCGGCAGCGGCAGCGTGCTCCCTGTGCTGTAAGATGCGTTCTTTCCTGCCTCCCGTCCCCATTGCATTCCCTTTTAGAATGCAACAGGCCCATTCTCAATTATTCTTTGGCATTTTGCACTTGTCAATTTTGCTGACAAACCTTTCAAAATGTGTTTTAACTCTGCATTTTAAGACAAATAAAGCTTTAAAATGTGTACATTTAAATAAGATGCATTTATAGATGCATTTTATGAGGAAATTATTCAAAATTAAGTTTTTACATCTACAATTATATGGGGATTTTGATGCAGCCCCTTTTCTGTGTGGGGGAAATCATGCAGCAATGCAGAAACATGATAGAACAGATTTCAGAATGAACATGTGTGAACCACAGGTTGTCCCATTTATCCTTACTTTCCTCATACTACATTACCTCGCCGCAAAATGAATCACAGAATATCTAGCAACTCTCTATACTAGGCATGGGAAACATAGAATCATAGAATCGTAAAGTTGGAAGAGACCACAAGGGCCATCCAAGCCAACCCCCTGCCATGCAGGAACTCTCAATCAAAGCATCCCCGACAGATGATCATCCAGCCTCTGTTTAAAGACCTTCAGGGAAGGAGACTCCACTACACTCTGAGGGAGTGTGTTCCACTGTCGAACAGCCCTTACTGTCAGGAAGTTCCTCCTAATGTTGAGGTGGAATCTCTTTTCCTGTACCTTGCATCCATTGTTCCGGGTCCTGTTCTCTGGAGCAGCAGAAAACAAGCTTGCTCCCTCCTCAATATGCAGCCCATCAGCTTTTTTTAGACCTCAATCCCCAGTATTCTGCCCGATTGGTTCCTGAACCTGCAGGACAACAGCATTGGAAGGAATTGATAATTCCCAGCTCTTCTCTACACAGATGTCCAGCTGGGCATCATGTACAGCAGTTGAGCAGTGGAGACTTTCACTGCCCTTTCTCTTTATGCTCAGATATTACTTTAACAACTTCTAGTCCCCAGATATGTGCCATTATACTGCTGTAGAGTGAACAAGCTAATTGTGCTCTTCTCTCACCAGCTGCCTTTTTCTTTCTTTCATTTTAAAATTTACTTTTTCCTTTTCACACTTACATAAAAAGACTCTTGTAAAAAGTTATTTATCACCTTCACCCAAGTTTGATTTTTCCTTTCCATCTTAGTTTTTGTCACATCCAGATATTCATAGATAAATATATTTCCTGTGCCTCCAAAACCTTAGGGAATTTTGCCAGGGGCTGGAGAAGAGCTAAGTGAAACTGAAACTAATTTTCAGCTAGAGTGAAATCCAGACTGGGAGAAGAGGGTGGGTACAGGTTAGAGTTTTAATTGTATGTTACATATAGCCCTTCCTGCATTATTATGTCCAACATGTGGCATGCTCTCGTTCAAATATACCAGCAGTAATTACTTGTATCCACAGTACTTTATCCTTCTTACAATAAAGACAATAAGTTTAGATTGTCTCAACTCCAGTTTTTTGTCTCAACTACAGCTTACTGGTCTCTATGTATTTCAAAGTTGCACAAACATACTTCCATGTCCAGCTGTGGTGTCATAGTGGTCTGGTTTCTCTGTGGATAACATCCCATATGCAAAATTCTCCCTCCCCTCTTTTTTCATGCTTCCATCCCAGTGGCATCACTAGAGGGGTGCGGCGTGCGGGGGATACGGACTGCAGTAAGTAACATCCTAAGGAGTAGGTGACACCACTGCTCCGAATATCTACCTTTGGACAGAAACAGGCTGTGGCATTCACCTGCTTCCCTTTAAAATGTTTTAACAGATTGTGGTAGTGGGATGAAGCTCAGTGAGAAGAGAAAGTAGCAGCCCCAGAATGTTTTAAAATTAAAAATTCACATTTCATTTTTTTATTTTTTAATGAATTTTAAAAAAAATTTTTTTTGAAATTTTCTTTAAATTTTAACCAAATCTTCACTAGGTATATGTAAATATAATAATAATAATAATAATAATAATAATAATAATAATAATAATAATAATATTTTTTTTATTTTTATACCGCCCTTCCATAGATCAGGGCGGTTGACAGCAAAATATCAAACAACATATACATCAGGGTTACAAACAATTACATACAAACAGAATAAAACCCCCGTTAGCCAGTCCTCTTTGCCACAGAAGAGGAAGGGAGGCCCACTGGACTTTAATCGGGGAATGCAAGCTGAAATAGAAAGGTTTTTAGGTCCTTTCTAAATTGGGCCAGGGAGGTGGCCGAGCGGAGCTCTGTGGGCAGCGTGTTCCAAAGGGCTGGGGCGGCAATGGAAAATGTCTTCCTCGTGGTGGAGGTCAACCTAGCCCCTGGCACCTTAAGTAGTTGCTGCCCAGATATTCTGAGGGTGCGGGACGGAATGTACGGGGAGAGGCGGTCCTTCAGGTATCCTGGGCCCAAGCCATTTAGGGCTTTATAGGTCATCACCAACACCTTATATTGTGCCCGGAAGCGAATAGGCAGCCAATGCAGATCTTTAAGCACCGGTGTAATATGGCTGGCCCTGGAAGTTCCAGTGACCAGCCTGGCTGCCATATTCTGTACCATTTGTAGCTTCCGGGTTTGGTATAAGGGTTGCCCCATGTAGAGTGCGTTGCAGAAATCCAATCTCGAGGTTACCAGAGCATGTACTACCATTTCAAGGTCCCTCTGGGCCAGGTATGGGCGCAGCTGGCGAATAAGTCGAAGCTGATAACAGGTGTTCTTGACCGTCGCATTCACCTGAGCAGTCAGGTGAAGCGACGAGTCAAGAAGCACCCCCAGACTGCGCACAGAGTCCTTCACAGGGAGCGTGACCCCGTTCAGGACAGGTGGAACTACCACCATTCCTGGACCAGGGGAACCTATCACAAGTACCTCCGTTTTCTCTGGATTCAGCTTGAGTCGGTTTTCCCTCATCCAGCCCATTACTGACTCCAGACAGGTCACGAGAGGAGAGACACCATCCCCGGTCACTGCATCAGTCGGAGACATAGAGAAAATTATTTGGGTGTCATCAGCGTACTGATAACCCCGCGCCCCATGTCTCCGGATGATCTCTCCCAGCGGTTTCATGTAAATGTTAAATAGCATGGGAGACAGAATGGCTCCTTGAGGGACCCCAGTTATAAGGGCCCTCTCATCGGAGCACACATCTCCCAGCTGCACCATCTGAGACCTCCCAGAGAGGTAGGACCGGAACCACTGGAGCGCAGTGCCCCCGATTCCCACCTCTGCCAGGCGTCCCAGAAGGATACCATGGTCTATGGTATCGAAAGCTGCTGAGATGTCCAAGAGCACCAACAGGGACACACTTCCCCTGTCGATGCCCAGACGGAGATCATCGACCAAGGCGACCATAAATAAATATATTTAGGTTGTGCATATGGTATTGTAATTTGAAGGTATAATTTTAATTTTGCTAGTTGTTTATTCATAACTATTAGCTTTACTTTCAGTGGTATATGGGAATTGCAATTTACAAGTAACATGAGTGCAAAAAAAGCATTACTGAGGATTCTGTATGGTGTGAAATGAAAGGACATCAATTTGGGCGGGGGGAGTTTACACCATGAGTTACCGGGTGACACCAACCCTAGTGACACCATTGTCTCAACCTTTGATGAATTCCAGTCACTGAAAGGGCCCACAGCCACTGTTATAATGGATGCCTCACTGCAGTAAGCTATAGCACTGATTCCTCATGAATTGCAGAGCAGGGTATGAAAAGGAGTAGTATATATTGTACATTAGAACTCTTTCCAAAGCAAGCAGATATGAACTTCTTTGTTTTTATATAAGAATACTAAATGGATACATTAATACACTTCATGACTTGCTGTTATGGCATTCCAGGGCTTGTTTTTATACTCCGTGAGTTGAAAATTAGGATCCCTAGTTCTAAACTTTTACATTTTTCTTGCTTTTTCTTTATTTTTCTAAATTACTACAATGCAATACAATATTTGTTTATTGATTAGCCCTTGGACCATCTCAAAATACCTCAAAACAGAATAGAACATTCTATGAGGATCTATAGAAATTCTATAGGTATTACAAGGGACATAGAAATAAAGTAAAATATGTAAAATGTAAGTAAATTACAATATATGTGCATCCTACATTACTATGTGAGCTTCATAATGTTTCACAGGCCATTATATATTTTCTCACTAGAGGATGGCATCCGCTGACCTATGGTATTTGCATCTGCTGAGTCCCACCTACACACCCTTTTAACATTTACCACTTCATCTTGTGGGATGTTGTCTTGGAGTCACAGAGGATGTTTGGGGGCAAAAAACAGCTTTGATGCTGCATGATGTCTGAGAGAACTATATAGTTCTAAATTAAAGAAGGCTACACATCCCCAGCTTCTTAAGTCGTTCCTCATAGGGCATGGTTTCCAGACCTTTCACCATTTTAGTCGCCCTCCTTTGGACACGCTCCAGTTTCTCAATGTCCTTTTTTAATTGTGGTGCCCAGAACTGGACACAGTGTTCCAGGTGGGGCCTGCCCAAGGCAGAATAGAGTGGCACTATTACATCTCTTGATCTAGACATTATACTTCTATTGATGCAGCCTAAAAACGCATTGGCCTTGTTAGCTGCCACATCGCACTGTTGACTCACGTTCAATTTATGGTCTACTTGGACTCTAGATCCCTTTCACACGTAGTTTCATTCAGCCAGGTGTCCCCCCATCCTATATCTATATCTATATCTGTGCATTTCATTTTTCCATCCTAAGTGCAGTACCTTACATTTCTCCATGTTGAATTTCATTTTGTTAGCTTTGGCCCAATTTTCTAGTCTGTTCAGGTCATTTTGAATCCTGTCCTCTGGGGTATTAGCTACTCCTCCTAATTTGGTGTCACCTGCAAATTTGATAAGTATGCCCCCAATTTTGTCCTCCAAGTCATTGATAAAGATGTTGAATAGCACTGGGCCCAAGACAGAGCCCTGTGGGACCCCACCGGTCACTTCCCTCCAGGATGAAAAGGAGCCATTGCTGAGCACCCTTTGGGTTCAGTCGGTCAACCAGTTACAAATCCATGTAACAGTTGCCTTGTCTAGCCCATATTTTACAAGCTTGTTTGCAAGAATATCATGGGGAACTTTGTCAAAGGCCTTACTGAAATCAAGATATACTATATCCTACTCCAAATTAAGGAGGGCAGTATAGACACCACCTCTCAAACACATCTTTTTACCTCTGGGATTGAAGGGTTTTGTTTATTTGTTTCTTTTTTGCCATGATCAGCTAATTGTATCTATCTGGAACTCCCTCTAGTTCACCTTCCCATTTTTGGATAATGGTAATGTCCAAATAGGTAAATTAACATCAATATTACATTTAGTATCTCTTCAATAGTGGAATTTCAGGAAATGTATAATGGGAGAGTAAATGAGCAGGTTTATGAAGCTAGACCATGAGAAATGACTGTGTGATGTAAGGAATTCTCCCACTCATGAAATGCATAACAGTTCAAACTACTTGATTTGATTCATAAATAGAATCAAATCACATAGTTTGTACTGTTATGCATTTTGAGGAGCAGAGGGTCTTTACATCACATAGTCATTTCTAGTGGTCTAGCTTCATTGTTATTACTATATATTTCCAGTGTAAGCCCATCAGATTTCATTGACATTTCAGGGTCTATTTCCTATCATAGTGTTTTCATTGTCTTGGCATATTCTGTATATTATTTCTTATAAGGAATACATTTCAGATTCATATGGCAAATTATTTCTCTGTGAAGTCTCTTTTGCTGGTTTGAATGTTTTTGGTAGACTTGGGTGGTAGAGGAATGGGGAACATTTTACTTTCCCTGAGCCTGACCATGTGAGGCTTACACAATTTGAAATCAGCACTTTTTTATGGGGGAAAGAGACAGAAGATCCTTAACAGCTACATTAGTTCAATAACTGAGCCACCATTTTAAAAAGGCAGGCCAGTATTCTACGCTAGCTATATATATTCTAGATGTAGAGAATAGTGGGTTGCCCCATGCTACCTAATGAAGGCCTAACTACATCTTCCACATAAATATTTGTAATTAAATCTTAGCAGACAAGACTTTTCATGAAAGGCACTTTGAAGTGGAGCAGTGTTGCACACCCTGCCATACAGGGGCATAATGCCTAGTGGACTGAGAGTGCGTTGTCTCTGCCATTACCTGCCCTGCCACAATTCCCATATTGAGAAACAAGAAAGACAGAGATACTCTCAAACTATATTTGCTGCCCCTGGGCAATGGGCTATGCCCTTTCTGCTACTCTTCACCTCCAATTCCCATCCTCTCAGAATTACTTTTCCCCTGTAGAGGAACAAACATAAGTACATTTGGAAGGCTCAAGTACAATCTGATCTAGATGATTCCCAGCACATATCCATTCTTAGCTTCTGCAATATTGTTGTTTTGTTGTTAACTGCCCTTGCGTTGATCTCGACCCATGGTGACCCTGCTGATGAGACATCTCCAGGCCTCCCATCCTCTGCTGCTCTGCCCAGCTCTTGCAAATTCATATTTGTGATCTCTTTAATAAAGTCCATCCATCTAGCATGTGGTCTTCCTCTCTTTCTACTTCCTTCTACCTTTCCTAACATTATTTTTTTTTCAGCGATTCATGCCTTCTCATGATGTGTCCAAAGTACAACAGTCTAAGTTTTGTCACCTTGGCTTCTAGGGGTATTTCTACCTTGATCTGCTCTAGGACATATTTGTTTGTCCTTTTGGCTATTCATGGGATCCTCAGCACTCTTCTCCAGCATCACATCACAAATGAATTGATTTTCCTCCTATCTTCTTTCTTAACTGTCCAGCTGTCACATCCATACATGGTAATAAGGAAAACAATGGCTTGTATGATTCTGACGTTTGTGCTGAGTTGTATGTCTTTACATGTTAGGATCTTTTCTAGTTCTTTCATAGTCGCCCTCCCCATTCTTAATCCTTTCCTGACTTCCTGGCTGCAGTCTCTGTTCTGACCAACGTTCGATCCCAGATATGAGAGCTCGTTTACTACTTCTATTTCCTCACTGTCTAGACTGAATGTGTACAAGTTCTCTGTGGTCATTATTGTTGTTTTCTTTATGTTCAACAGTAAGCATGCCTTTGCACTTTCTTCTTTGATCTTCCTTAGTAGTTGTTTCAGGTCTGTGAGGTTCTCTGCTAGTACTATGGTGTCGTCAGCATATCTCAGATTGTTGATATTTCTTCCTCCTATTTTCACTCCTCCCTCTTGCGTGTCCCAAACTTTTATGTTCTGCATATAAGTTGAATGGTAGGGTGATAGGATGCACCTTTGCCTGACCCTTTTGCCAATTGGGAACCATTCTATTTCTCGGTGTTCTATTCTGACAGTACCTCTTGTCCAGAGTATAGATTCCTCATTAGGCCTATCAGATGTGTTGGCACTCCCATGTCTTTAAGGGCATTCCATAGCCTTTGATGATCTATGTAGTCCAAGGCTTTGCTATATACCTGCCTTAAAGTGACTTATGACAAATACTCTTCCGCATACCTGAAAATCCCTTACTGGCAATGGCAGCATATACAAGGAAAAGAAACTGAGGGCAAGCCAAGAAAGTAGCACAGTCAACCCCAGGCTATCTCATTTAACAGCAAGGCTTTGCAAGAACAAAGGGTGCTGAGCACAATTGGACTGTGTGATTCCACTGGCTGGGTGCAGCCCCCAGTTCACCTCATTAGCAAATGGAGCAGCAGGAAGAGTCCATTATCCAGTGCTTATAAATTACCATAGGACGTCATTACCTTAGCTGCTAAAGGTTGCCATATAATTATATTGATAAGGGGATGGGATTTGCAATGCAGTACAGATCCCCGAAGTATCTTTTTGTCAAATTTAATTTATGTGACTGCTAGCTAATATGTATATTGTCAGTGGTTTCTGTATCCTGTATATCTTGTTTCAACAGCACATTTATCCTTCTATCCTATTGAATTTTCTGTATCCTTGCATTGTTTCTCCCCCCCCCCTTCTTATCTGTCCATCTTTCCATACACACACTCTCTTGCACTCTCATTTCCTCAGCTGGTCAATCTCTGTTTGCTCTTCCAAATAAAGGGACTCTTCTGTTCTTAGGGAACAAAAGAAGCATTCAGCTCCAAAATAAAAAAAAGTGCAAAGGGAATTTCATATTCACATATCTATGCCAAAGTCTATAATCTTCACAATGCATCAGGCTTGCTTTGAAGTGCCTTTCTTCTTTCTCTGCTGCCACCTTGCACCTCACACACCAACATGAAAAGGGCAGGTACAGAAGGGCCAAAGAGGAGTTGGTAACCTACAATACAGGGCCTGCCTAACACCAGTCCCTCAAAACCAGTGGAAGCTAATGGGTCACAAATGAGTAATACACCCTCACCCTTGCTATTGCTTGGGACCAGCTTAGTAACCCAGAGTCAGTGCAGGTTATTTGGAGCCATTTGCTGTCATGAGAATAAAGAAGCTCATTTGGAAACTTAGAAGAGACTCACTTCTGAGGCTACCTAGACTCACTCTGTAAAGTGCAAGTGCAAACCTGCTTATACAAAAGATGATATTTGGGAGAAGATTAGGTTAAAATACTTCTCCATGACATCTGCTTTTCTGTTCGTAGGGGATTTGTTTATCCCAGGAAGGAATCTGCACTATAGAATGATACAGTATATTGCAAGGAGACTTGAGCTAATTTCCACTGGTTTTCAAACAGTCAGTTAAGATCCATGAGCAAGTCATGCCATGACTGAAGCTGGACAGCACCATCTGGGACAATTATTATCTTTTATCTTTTGTTTTATTTGTGATGAGAAAGATTGTAGAGAAAGGGAGGGTGAGAAATGTGAAAGAAAAAGAAAGCTTGCACAGAATTTATTGTGACTCTGAACATTTTATGCAAATGACACAGTAAATCAATCAGCAAATCAACATGGGTTCCATGTTGCAGGCTGGTGTGAAAGGTCTGGAAAAACATTGCTGGCTTGGTTTAGTAATGATTTTCTTAGACCCACTGCTTCACTGATACTAACGCTTATATCAAATGCTCAAGAGCCAGCCTGGTGTAGTGGTTTGAGAAATGGATTAGGGCTCTGGAGACCAGGGTTCAAATCCTGGCTTGACCATGTAAACCCTTTGGGTAACCTTGGGCAAGTAACAATCTCTCAGCCTCTTGAAGATAGCAATAGCAATCCCCCTCTGAAGAAACTTGCCAAGAAAACCCTGTCATAGGGTTACCTTAGGGCTCACATAAGTCAGAAACAACTTGAAGGCACACAACCACACACATGCATGCACGCACTCAGACAGCTGAAGAACTTGAGCAACATTATGGCTTAGTAGACATACCCAGAGGGGACCTCCTACACTCATGCCACTGAAGAACCTCATCTTTGTGAAAGTCTAATCTCAGAATTTGAGCCCCATTCACCTGCAACCTGCACTGCCCATTCCCTCAGCCAAAGACATTGGCAGACTTCCACTGATGTTATATGTATTTTCTCCCTTTAAAGCAGAGGTGGAGATGGCACCCACAGATGTCACATCAAACAGGCAGTATCAGTCACCAATTAAGGAGTAAAGCAGCACTTTTAAAGAAATGTTAAGATAATGACCCTATAACTGCTGCATACACAGCTGAACAAGCAATCACTGTGTTTTCAGGTATGTCACAGGTCTGCAAAAAGAAAAAAGGATTCTAGTAAACAGCTGCTTTAACACAGAAAGCTGGAAAAGAGGAAGATATTTCATGTCCCGTGAGGAATGAAAAAGATGGTGCAAGGTACAGAACATAGTTACAAATTATACAGGCAATTTCACATTGTCATTGCTAAAATGCATGCTCTGATTAGAGCGGGGCAAAGTTATTCTTCGGATGATAACTCAAAGACTCCCACATCAGTATGACTGTTGGCTGGTAGCAATACTGACTATGTAGTTGTGGAAGTTGTTGTCCAAAAAAAAGGAACTTTTCTAAGCTCTGGATCTAATACCACTCTGAAACAATAGCAGTAACTACTGTATATAAGTTGTGGTTTGAAACAAATCTATTCAAACAAAAGGTTTATACTGTACTTGTAAACTCAACAGAACACTACAAAACATACCATTTGTGTGTGTGTGCCCGTGTGCACATGCATGTATTCCCACACAAAACACTTAAGTTATTGAATTCATACAGCAAGAGACAGCAGCAAACATAGTACTCAAGAATAAACAATGCTATAATGTTCTACAATACAATTGTTCTACAGTTGTAAGGTTCTACAACAGTGGTTCCCAAACTTTGGTTCTCCAGATGTTTTGGACTTCAACTCCCAGAATTCCTGACAACAGGACAACCTTAGCTGGGGCTTCTGGGAACTGAAGTCCAAAACACCTAAAAGACCAAAGTTTGGGAATCACTGTTCTACAATAAAGTGAGTCAATAAACATATACAGTACATCAAAGCTTACAATAAGCATGGAGTGGCATGGATGCTACTGGTTAGTTCCAGCTAGAGTAGACTTGTTGATTCAATCATTAACTATAGGACCATAGCATTAATTTCCCATGCAATCAAAATTATTCTCAAAAATTTGCAGCATAGATTCCAATCATATATTAAGAGAGAAATCCCAGAGATGCAAACAGGATTCAGGAAAGAAAGAGGCACTGGGGACCACTTTGCAAACATAAGTTGGATAATGGAGTGAACCAAAGAATTCCAGAATTGGCTTGTGCTTTATAGATTATAGCAATGGCTTTGACTGCATATATATATCCTATGGAATGCTCTTAAAGACATGAGAGTACCACTACATTTGACAGTCAGGAGCTTTCCGACTTTGAAAAATGGCTGCCAAAGCAAGTTCAGGGACCAGTATTGAAGCCGGGCTGTACCTGGATGGCAGTTTGGGGGCAAAAGCCATGCGATAACACCAGGGGGCAGCCCAAATTTGGCTTGAATTCAGGAGCAGTAAGTCACTTTATTTTGCTGTGCACTAAGCTCCTAATTATTAACAAAGGTTAGCATCATTGCATTAAAATAAACATACTAAAATTACTTTTTAGTGGGAAATCAGATTCCTCAGAAGATTCCTTTTTATTATTTGATTGGCCTTGTAACTATTTCTAGGCTGATAGAACATGTTAGTCCTAACTAGTCTGAGAGCTGTACAGACTTTATGATCCAATAATATATAAGGAGGTTGGGACTTTTCCTGGACATAAACTGTTTTGAACTTTTGTTTATTCTGTTTTCACATTATGCTTACTATACTTTCCCCCGGAATGCATGTGCAAGGCTGGGGTACTTCTCACTACTCACCAGAAAAATGGGAACAGGGGACATGACTTCTAATGAAGAAGCACTGGACAGCAGGGAGGAACCTAAGCCCTTGCCCTTCATTCCTCCCACAACTCTCCTTTCAGGCCCTAAAGAAGAGGAATTATACACCTAGAGTTATAAAGCAAACATTCATTATACAAAAAGTGTATAATGCATAAATACATGTTGTATACCACTATCGTGGCCCAAAGGATCAGAATATTTATGCTTATTATGTTATTTCCTTTATAAATATGGTCCTGGACCTTAGGTGAAGAAACCTTGGGCCAGTAAGAAGACAGCAAATTTCATAACAAAATTAAGAATGAAAAAGAACATGTGCAACAGTTTTCACTCTTTGTCCATTGCAAGGGCACGTGTGCTGCTGATACAGAACCATGCAATGCTTCCTTTCCAGAAATATGGAAGCTGAGACATTAAAATGAGATAACATGAATGCCTTCCTGAGCTGCAGACTTGTTAAAATTAGCCAAATAATTTAAGCTCTGCTCAGGGTGGGTACAGAAACTGCTGGCCTATGTTGCATGTCATAAGCTACCCTGGGCTTTTCCTCTTGATAAAATTCTGTTTTGTAAGCTTTCACCTCCCAGCCAATTTAACTAAATAATAAAGATGTTTCTCTTTTATGCATCCAGTTGCAGTTACTTACCCTTTGTTACTGGATAGTATTCTCTCAATTACACCCCTTTAGATAAAAGACACCAATAAATAACAACATGAAAATCAATGGGCCTGAAGACATCTCATTTGCACCAGACAGAGCCCAGTGATGCTATATCACAGTCATGGCACAATAAGAAGAACCTTCTGCTTCAGCTGCAGGAAAATTGGTTCTTTCCCATATTCTCAAGCCATGTCTTCTTATGGCATCTAATAAATGTTAAATAAAAACCAAGGAAATTGTCTCTCCTAGCAGTGCTATGGATTTCATCAATAACAACAACAACAACAATAATAAAATTTATTTATATCCCGCCTCTCTACAAAAGCAATCGGGGCGGCTTACAAAGTTAAAATATACAGTCCAAACCCTCAACCCTTAAAATACATTTAAACAGTGTGGAATTAAAAACATAAAAAGAGATCCATCTTTATAGCTTTTTAAAATCTGTTTAGAGTGGTAATATGATGGATCTTGTCTGGCAGGCCATTCCACAGTCTGGGAGCTACAGCTGAAAAGGTCCTTTGGGAGGTCATGGACAGCCTTGTTTTACAAGGCTGTAACAGATTTTTCCCTGAGGATCTAAGTGTGCGGGGAGGATTATATGGAAGGAGGCAGTCCCGAAGATAGGTTGGACCCGAGCCATTTAGGGCTTTAAAGGTGATAAACAACACCTTGTACTGTGCCTGGAAACTGATGGGCAGCCAGTGGAATGATCTTAAGATCGGTTCCCAACAACATCACTAGAAGTTAAAAGAAAAAAGGAAGAAGCGGGGATGGGGAAAATGTCTAGCAGCAGCTTTGAGACTATATATTCATTGTAGCAGGAGCTTTTGTGGATACCACTTCATTAGATGCACTGATGGAATACAATATTAAAGACAGATATTTAATCCCTTTCCCATGGTTGTGGGAGTGGCGTAGAAAGTATTAAGACACAGAAAGATGCACATTGTGTCCCTGTTAATAAATCTTCAAAGATGTTGGTTGGTTGGTTGGTTTGATATTATATATCCACTTTTTCCCTATGTAGGATCTAAGGTGGATCAAAGAGTTGTGTAAATTGATACAGGTCTTTCAACTTGATGCACTGTTAGTAGGAAAGTGTGAAAGCATTAAGTCTGCGTTCAAAAACTGACGCCTGGCATGTGGGTGTGGCATACATATGACATACACCCCGATGACACCTGCCTGCCCACACATGGGTTGGATTCACGGCACTCAGGTGATGCAGTGTTTAGACGCCACACACCGCAGGAGTGCCAAAAAGCCACAGCAGCAGTGGAAAGGGTGGCTTTTTTCCACCCCAAAAAGGAGCTGCATTTTGCCGCTTCTTTTTGGGCTGGAAAAACACCAGATCAGGACCATGCAGCCCCGATCCAGCACTCAAAGGGGTGGCATCAAGCCACCCCTATAAGGCCGTTTGTTTCAGCCCTACGTTTCCTTGAAGTCAAAACCTACTCTGAGAAAATGTATTAGTTAGGAGAGGTTATGAGAACTCTTATATTAAGACATGTAGTGTACCAAAAAACTATTACTGTATCTCTTTTCATACATCTGATAATGGATTGCAATTTGTGACTGTATCCCAAATTGGTTTTTGGGAAGGGGTTTCACTCCTCGTTTTCATTGTTTTGTTCAATAACCACTACTTGTATGTGTAGGACATTGTATTCATAGCCTTCCTGGATCTATCTGTGTACTCCCTGGACATACAATCTCTGCCTTAATAAGTAGCAGTCATGAGTTGCATCTTTTTCTATCCTATTACATTCTGTCCCACTCCTACAACTGTGTACCTGATCTTAAATATCTGTGATGTTAATACAGTTGTCCCTCCCTGTTCGGGGTCTTGCCATTCGCGTCCCCCAGTCTTTCACAGACAACAAGCCAGGAGGGACATAATGGTTTGCCCATCTGAGGTGCACAAGCAATGCCGCATGCAGGAGCACCCCCCCATTGTAATCAATGGGCTCCAATGTTGGCAATTTTCCCAATTAGCAGGAGGGGGGTCCAGAACAGATCCCCTGTGAATCGGAAGGGACTGTACTGTACTCCATCACTGCATCTGCAGGAGTGGATTGATAAAAATAAAATAAAAAATCCCATACAGAAAGAAATCTCAATGTTACTACCAGATTTTTTCCTGCACCTTCCCCCTGCCTCCCCACTTTTTTAATTCTGAAACAGACTAAACAAGGGTATCTCTTTGAAAATCACAGAAGTAGTTCTCTGTTCCACTTGAACTCTTGACAAAGTTGCTTAATCTGACACCCTTCTCACAACACAATATATACTGAGGTTAATTTCACAACTAGTTGTTGTGTGCCTTCAAGTAATTTCTGATTTATGATGACCCTAAGGTGAACCTATAACAAGGTTTTCTTGGCAAGATTTCTCTGAGGGAGTTTGTCTTTCCCTTCCTATGCGGTTGAGAGAGTGTGACTTGCCCAAGGTCACCCAGTGGATTTCCATGGTTGAACAGAGAGTCAATCCCTGGTTTCCAGAGTCCTATTCTAATGCTCAAAAAACTACACTACAGTGCCTGTCCTTCACAGCTATGGTGAAAGTAGTATTCTGTGAAAGTAGCATTCTGTAAAAGTAAGCATTTTGAGGTCCTTCTTTTTGCAGGACAGTCCCAGTTTCTGGCACCTACACCTGCTAATTTTTTCTCATATTCTTTCATCTTCACATAATGTCTTTTTCATACATTCTTTGGTCTTCATATGATATCTTGTTAACTTTTTGTTAATTTGAAAGGCTAGGGCTAAAACCTTTCATGATATAGCTTGCTCATATTTATGCAAGAAGTTGTTATGCTGTGGATGCAGAGTGAATTCACTTCAGTTTCAGTTTAGTCATCTTGGCTTCTAGGGAGAGTTGATTTTCTGTAGGACCCATTTATTTGCCTTTTTAGCCGTCCATATTATGCATAAAACTGTTATTCTACACCACATTTCGGATGAGAAATGTCCAGTTTTTACAGCCATACATAGTAACTGGAAATACAACAATACAGATAATCTTGACTTTGATATTCAATTATATATTTTTACCCTTCATGATCTTGTCTAGTTCCTCCAGAGCTGTCCTTCCAAGTCCTGCTCTTCCTCTAAATTTTGATTGCAGTCATTATTTTTCTTAATGACTGAGCCAATCTACATTAAAGTTACGTAAATCATCTCTGGTCATTATTTTTGTTTTCTTAATGTTCCTTTGCACTTTGTTCCATGACTTTCTTCAGTAATCATTCCAAGTCTTTGCTATTTTCTGCTAGTACTGTGGTGTTATCTGGAATCTTAAATTGCTGGTGCTGCTTCTTCCTGTTTTCACACCTTCTTCCTTCCTTCTAATCCTGCTTTACATATGAAATATTCATCATGCAAATTAAACAAATAGAGTGAAAAAATGCAGTTTTTCCTGATGCCCTTACCTTTTGGAAATCATTCCATTTCTCCATATTCTGCCTGGATGGCAGCCTCTTGTCCTAAGTGCAGGTTCTGCATCAGGATAATCAAATGTTGTGACACACCCATTTTTAAGAGCAATCCAGTTTTTCATGAACTGCACAATCAAAGGTTTTACTATAATCTATAAGGCACAGACTGATTTTCTTGTGAAATTCTTTGGTGCATTTCATTATCCAACATATGTTTGCAATATGATCCTTAGTGCCTCTTCCTTTCCTGAACAAAGCCTGCATATTTGGCATTTCTCACTCCACATAACAAAGCAAAACAAGGTGTTCTCACTTTTTCTCCTTCCTACCCCCCTCTCTTTTGCTTCATATATTTTGGCCTACTTGCTGATATTTCCCTTTTGTGTTGGGAAGATGTCATTTTGGCAACAGAAGAATATATGCTGAGATCATGACTTTACTATTAATGTAATAGGTCGCATGAAATCCATCTATATGATCCCAAAATTTGATCCAGACTACTCTGCAATAGTGCTAATATGGTTGATTACTCAGGGATTCAGTCTAAAACTTTACGAATTAAGTACTCAAACTGGGCCTTGCTGGGTAAAACTGGCAATTGCTGTTTCTCCCATATTTTAATCTTTTAAAAAATCTCAAGTTATTTCCATTCTGACTGTGGAGAAATATACAAAGAATGATAAACAAATTGAATCAAAATTTTCTCCCACCCCTATCACTGTTCCGTTTTTCCCACTAGCATTTGCAGCTATATAGCAGTCTCAACAAGCTGAAGCTCTCTCAGTCACTGATTCACTGTCTATATATGGCATTTTGAAGGACAAAATGGATCCAAGATGCTGGGCTCATAATTAGAGGCAGTTGGCACATTTTCCACTCCATAACAGAATTGCTTTAGAAATTCAAGCCTGGGCAGTCAAACTTGAAAATTAAGCCCATGTTTACCTGCCAAAGAATAATCCCATTTCTCAGGTAAGCTCCTCTAAGTATCCCATAATTCTATAATCATCTTTTTGTCTGTCTATCACCCTCAATGGGGCTTTTCTTCACAGACAATCTGTTTGCTCACACTTGGAAGTATGTGTTTTTATGTGTTGTGTCTGATTATCTTTGTGAAGACAGGGAATAAAGGATTCACCATGAATAGTCGCTTTTATTCCTACAGTAGTTAGGAACATCTTTCTCTAATCAAAGTTATTGAGAATACATTGTGGACTATAGAGGAAGGAAGTTTACTTGTTCTCTGATTTACATTATAATGGTACAGGAGGAATTAGTACCTCTTCTACAGAAACCTAGGCAAGTATGGAGAATGTTCATTCCTTTGGGTTGATCTATTTTTCCTTGCATGGTACAGGTTTAGATGAGGGGAACAAACGAGGCAGAATGAGGTTTCTTCCCTCACTTCTAGCATAAATACAAAGTTCTAAGAGACACATGAGGATATAAATAATGAAACTTGGCAATGATATTACCGGTATGTGCCTAGAGAAATAATTGTTTCAGACCAGGGGAGATCGTTTTGTAAATCTGCATTCTACATATGTTCATTCATCCGCTCTGACCATTTATTTAGACTGGAAGATGTCTTCAATTACCAGACAGAATGTCCTTCTCACTGCAAGTGGGATTAATCCTGCAATACAGGTTGTTATTATCCAAAACATCATGGTTAGGCAGGTCTTTCAGCTTCAGCCCCAAATCCTATATGCCTCAGTTTTAGCCCTTCCCACACACTGAGCAAGTGAAAACTGATTCTGTAGGTGTTGAATCTCTGCTCTAGGTAGGAAGTCTTCATTTTACAAATAAAATAAAACGAGAATATTACTAAAGCAAATCTCTGTCAGTATACTTTGACAAAAACTAAGTTATAGCAAGCATGGAAACAGGGGTAGGAGAAAGAAGTGGCTCTGTTGTTCAAAGCTCATGTGTACTGGATGGGAAGAATTTGCATTTACAATCAAATATAAGAGAAAGAATGTGCATTTATAATTAAATGGCTTTTACTGCTTAAGTGAGCACTATTTCAAATATGGTCTCAGCATCTCATTTCTTCTGAACCTGAACCTGCTAGGAATTACATAATGAATGTGATAACATGATGCTGCAAAGCCAATTATATTTGGCTATGCAACAACGTGTGTGTGTGTGTGTGTTTGCGTCTTCTTGTTGTCCCATGAGTTTCATTGGGTTTTCTTTGGCAAGGAAGTAGTTTTGCCTGTTCCTTCCTCTGAAATACAGCCCACAGCACCTGGTATTCACCAGCAGTCTCCCATCCAAGTACTGACCAGGGCTCTCCCACTTTAACTTCCGAGATCAGCCTTTAGGGCAGTGATGGCGAACCTATGGCAGGGATGCCAGAGGTGGCACTCAGAGCCCTCTCTGTGGGCACACATGCTATTGCCCTAGGACAGAGTTTGCCAGAGTTTCTTACTAGAAAGCCAGAGGGACGTGGCACTTTGCAATAAATAAATGAGGTCCAGGTTGCAGTTTGGGCACTCGGTCTGTAAAAGGTTCTCCATCACTGCTTTAGGGTAAATGAAGCAAATTTAGAGCAAAATTCACTTCCTGTATCACATTACCCTTGCTCTGACATGACACTTTCTCATGCTTTCAACCCCTACTCCGCCAATTGCTGAAAGAAGGGGAAATTTTTCAGGGCATAAACATCAACCCCCATTTTGACTGAACATAATGCCTTCTTGTTGTTGTGTGCTTTCAAAATCATTCCCAAAGGCAACCCTATCACGGGGTTTTCTGAAGTTGTGAGCATGTGACTTGCCTAAAGTCACCCAGTGAATTTCCATGGCTCAGCAAGGATTTTAACCATGGTCTCCAGAGTCGTTGCCCAGCACTCAAACCACTACACCTCACTGGCTCCCATAAGCATAATATCTTACTGCAGAGAAAGTATGAGATAGCAATTCTTAGCCCAGAGAGCAAAAGAGACAAAGTTCATAAAGAAGGGGGAAGGGGGGAATTACCTCTAGAATAATTATTCAAGCGATCAAATGAGGAGTATAATATGAAATTATTCCAGACAAACAATAAATTCTGCACCAATTTCCATGCTGCTTATCTTTGAGAGAACTGCATTCAAAATGCACAGGTGTCTTTCTGCTATAAGCTAGAGCTTCAATAAAAACTAAATGCAAGACAAATTTCCTGGCAGCGGGTAAGCAATAGACATTCAGCTTGACCCCTGTGCTGTACTGAGAATAATGAGGTTCCTTTGGTTTGGAGTTACAGCTCTGTCTATCTGCTGGGTGCAAAGTCTCCGTTGTAATTCTGTAAAGCCAAGGTATTGGAGAGAAATTCTGAACAATATTTAGTGTTCCCCCTTTCCCCAAGCCAACAACAATAAAAAAAATCAGCAGGTCTAACATCTGGTGTAACAGTACCGAAGTAAAAAAGCTTTTCTGACAGTATGAATTTGGCCCATAGTTTGGATTTACCACCCAGAGACTACAAATCAATACTAAAATGGAAAGTTGCCGAGTTGCAAATAAAGACACTTTACCACATAATTCTGTCTGTAAGTGGGGGGTGAAATGACTTTAAACTAGCAATATTTGCGTATCCTAGGCATAAACATAAATAAGCCTAATACTGTGCAGTGCAGTTTAATTATATTTAATACAGTGGTGGAGGCTGCAGAAAACCCCCCCACTAATTCTACCTTTCTAGGGAACATTATATAGTCTGAGATAATGGCTTATTGCTATTTGAAACAATCACAAACCATATTTTTATCTCTTTATTATTTTATTTTTTCAGTATTGATAAATATATGCAGAATAAATTGTTAACTCTTGAGCAAAACAATTATCTAGAGAGAGAGAGAGAGAGAGAGAGAGAGAGAGAGAGACCCAGTTTGTCAAAGAATTAGCCACCAAAGGTTAAAAAATATCAAGCCTTTTTCATAAGGCAAAGGAATGCCTAAAGAAACTCTGTACTCAAAAACCAAGAGAGTTGAATTGCAGGAGTTTAATATGAAATGTATTGACTATAGAAATATAGAAATGAATATATATGACTACCCCAGGGAAAGGGGGTTAGTCTGAAACTCCAAGTGCTTGTTTGAGTCTATCCATCTATATTGTGGTCTTCTTTCTTTTCCTACAGCCTAATCAAGAATTATTGTCTCTTCTAGTGAGTCATGTCTTCTCAAGTATATGCAATGTACAACTGCCTCAGATTAGTCATCTTGGCTTCTAGGAACCGTTCAGGCTTGATTTGCTTTTGGAGCCCTTTTCATGTATCCTACTGCTACTACCAGCGACGTATACACATCTTCCAATGTGGAAAGTGCTTTACAAACTTAAATGAGTCAGAGACATCCTGTGACTTTGATGAAACAGATAAAATTCTCACAAAATATCTAGACAGGTTGATTTAGCATGGAAGTTAACAAGCAGCATCCCTAGGGCCAAATCTGGCCCCTCGATTGCTGTAATCAGAACACATATAGTATCTGCCCACTGCTTATATTTTCCTCCATCTTCATCCTTCCATCTGTTACCCCCTGTATATTGCATTATTAAATGCTTAAAGTCCTTGCAGGAGCAACCTTTATCTGTAATGCCCTGAGTCTGTAAGACCTGAGAAAGGCAGTCCATGACAAGATGGTTTGGGGGTCTTTCTTTCATAGTCACCAGGAGTCGAAATCACCTAGACAAAAATGAGCAACAAAGTAGTATTAGGAGCAACAGCTGCTGGCCGTCCTTCTGCTTTCCTTACCTTTGGATTACAACTGGAATACAAACTGATGATAGTGCTTTGTTAGTTATTCCAGCTCAACCTTAGTTCTTACAACTCAGTCCTATGCCTGTTTACTTGGAAGCAAGTTCACTCTATCTTCAATAACAGTTATAGCTCTCAAGCAATGTTTACAGGATTGATGCTATAATCTTTTTCATCTAATTCCCTCAGTATCTCCCTCAAACACTTGTATCATAACCTTCTGTTTCTTGTTTCAGATTCTCCCAGAGCTCTCCTATCCCAGGACGGCATAGAAGCTTCCTCTTCTTCTCAAGAAAATGGGGGTGGATGGTGAAAATGTAGTTCTAAGGAATATTCTGGTTGGTCTCAACTTAATGCTCCTTGGATCCATCTTTAGGCCTTTTGAGTGCCGCCTTGAAGTGATGACAGAAAGAGTCAAAAGACAGGTGGCTGATGAGGAAAGCAGCCTTGTCAACTACACCACACCTATCAAAGAGCAACCCATGGTCTTCAGCCATATATACAACATTAATGTGCCTCTGGAAAGTCTCTGTTCAACATCACTAGAGGCTTCATCTGATCCAGAGGTGAGTTCAGAAGATGACCGGATGACAGAATACACGGAGCAGACCTCTGACAGTGAGAGCCAGGTCACCTTTACCCACAAGATAAACCTTCCCAAACAGACTTGCAGGTGTGCCGCTTCCTCCCGGAACATACAGGAGCTGCTGAGCAGAATTGAGATGCTGGAGAGGGAGGTGTCCATTCTCCGGGATCAGTGCAACTCCAATTGCTGTCAAGACAATGCAGCCACAGGTAGTAACTTGAGCCTTGGGTTCTTGCTGAGAACTAAGACAGATGAAGAATAATGAACATGGAGTCATTTGCTTAGGGCTTGAATGGGCAGAATTCTCCACAGTCCTTCCAAATTTCCAGCAATGCATATATAAGTATTTTCTAACTTTCCAGACCAGGATCCCATTTTGTTTTTTAATTCTAACCAACAATATCATATTCACCCATGCTTTAGTCATTTTTTACCATTTCCCCCTTTTCCCTCTATGCATGTTTCTGTCTCAATCCACCTCTACCCTTTTCTCTTATCCTAAAAAATATCAACAAAAGATTTTTAAAAATGGGATGAAAAGCATCATACAATTTAAGAATAATATGACTTAAAACATACAAAAGGTGAACATTAAAATGAAATTAAACTAATCACAATATTAAAACAGTTTAGAAATATATTGAAGTTCTTTAAACAGACGCTGGATGGCCATCTATTGGGGAATCATTGATGCATGGCAAGGGTTTGGACTGGAAGGCTGTTGGGGTCTCTTCCAATTCTATGATTCTATACTTAATAAAATACAATTTAAATATTTTTTTAAAAAATAACTATTAAAAAGAGGCGAGTTTAATACAATGCAGCACCTCTTAGCCCACTTTTTAAAAACTTTCTATATTAAAAGTCTGTAAGATTAAAAAAGCTTTTGCCTGTGACAAGGAAGGGGCCATTCTAATCTCTCTCAGAAGGTAGTTCCAGACTCTAAGGGCAGCCACCAAGAAGGCCCTGTCCCATATCCCCAACAACATGCATGGGTTACTAAGAACCAACATGGGTTTCTCAAAATCAAGTCATGCCAGACTAATCCAGCTTATTGGGGGCAATTGGTTTACAGATTGTAAACTAATTAGAGAGTGCTGAATTCACTATTAAGTAGTATAGAAATGTAAATGTAGGCTATTGCCAATCTTAAAACTTTTTTGCAGAGATAGATTTATAAGCTTAGTAGATCAGGGGAATGCTGTGGATGTAGTATATCTTGATTTCAGTAAGGCCTTTGACAAACTCCCCCATGATATTCTTGCAGACAAACTAGACAGCAGTCTTGTTAGGTGGATATATAACTGGCTGATGGACCAAATCCCAAGTGTAAACACACATGATTCTTCTTCATCTTAAAGATAAGCCACTAGAAGGGTGCCTCTTGGTTTTGGTGGTGGGTGGTTGGCCATGATGGCAAAGAGGGACCAAAACACTGTTCCCATCCCTGGTCTACTATATCTGAAAAACATGGGGAATCATCCATATGCAGAAGTCTTCAAACATGATGGAGAAGCTGGGCAGCAGGTAACATGAACACTCAGAATTTGGAAAGATGTGTACAAGCTGATCTCTGCATTGGATTTAATCTCCAAGCTGAGTAGGTTTGCCAGGTGATATATATGGCAAGGCTCCTCTTTAATGGCTGTGCAGAAGAGGTAATATCAGCAGGTGTTGCTTATTTGACAACAGCATTTGCTGAAATTCCACTTTCTACGCAATTATCACCCATCTTAGTTTGCAGCTGGCAACAGTAATGCTGAGGGAGATGCAAAAAATGTGTTATGGATGAGATAGAGACATTTAGGGATAGAAAGTACTGGCCTTAACACATCTGACTGTAAGCAAAGATCTTTGCATACCTGGAAAAGTTACATTTTGGACTGCAGCTCCCAAAATTCCCTAACTAACATGGAAGTAATGTGAAAGCATTTTTCCTAAACTCTTCACAGTACTAGCATGCCAAGGAGACAGCTACATAACTGTTGAGTTATTTATTAAATTTTGTCCAACTGTTTCTTCAATGAAGTCAAGGTCGTGGATATTGGCTTTTTCCATATTATCCTGGCAACAGCCTCTAGGAATGGAAAGGAAATAAATTTCTTTGGTTCAGTAATTTTCACTGAAAGCAGTACTTGTACACCTCCCAGGATTGGCTGAAAGAAAATGCACACCTTGTCTCGAGCATCTACACATTTCCAAATATTCAGATTGTGCGCCTTTTGGTTCACATGGTGTTTTCAAAATAACATTGTGCACACAAAACAATGTACATATTTTAAAAGCTGAATGACTAAAGTATGCATAATTGGAAAAAATATTCACATGTATGTTTTACTCGTAGGGGATATGTTGCATGAATTAGATAAACTGTGCAAATAAATGTGCACATTAGGAAAAGGGCATTAAAATATACACATTTAAGTATCAAAAGAAAGCATATCTTTGTATAAATAAGCTTAATTGACCTGTGTATACAGAGCAGGCTCACAACTTTAATGTTTGTTAAAAAGTCAAAAGGATATGTATATGTATATCTGCTTTAAATACACAGCAGGACATGTTAAGTAGTTATCAGAAACAAGAATGAATCAGATTCACCACCACATTCACAGGCAGGTTTGAAGGAGGGCACCCCACTGCCTTTTTTCTTCCTAAAGTATCCTGGAGAACAGGAGAAGTCCCAGCTGACTGGGGGAGGGCAAATGTCCCAATCTTCAGTAAGGGGGAAAAAGAGGATGTTAACAATTATTGTCCAGTTAGTCTGATGTCAATACTGTACCAGGAAATACTCTAGAACAGATCATTAAACAGAGAGTCTGTTCACCTTTAGAAGGGAATACCGTAACCACAAAAAGTCAACATGGGTTTCTGACAAACACATCATACCAGACTAATTTGATCTCGAGAGATCAAATTAGTCTGGTATGATGTGT
>NC_056525.1:126440105-126508761 GCF_019175285.1 Sceloporus undulatus
GGAGTAGAGATTGTGGGAGACGGGACTTTGTTGGTGCTGATGTTTGTGTCTGTTGCATTCCTGATTGGGAAAAGAAGGTTCTGAAGGTGGGACTGTGTTCCTCAGACAATTTGAGCCCCTTTGTAGGGGAACCACACTTGCAACAGACTTTCCCACCACCAGCAGCATTATGGAAGGTTATGGGGAGGGTGTACAGGCCAGCAATCCAAACCTCTTCTTCTCTTTTACCCAATGCGGTGGATACTGATGGCTAAGGAAGGAGTGCAAGCACTTCTGCCTTCTAAAGCTGCCAACATGGTGCCAAGTAAGCATATTAAGTTAATAACTGTGAAGAAAGAATGGAGTACAATCTTATACACATTTGTATATGCATAAGCCCAGTTGAACTGAGGAATTTATTCTGATCAGATGCGGTTACACTGGTAGTGTCTGTAAAAATCAGAGGCATATGTGTGCATTTGTATGTGCTAAATGCCCTAGAGGATATTACATAGTCAGGAGGAATGCTATCAACCCAAACCTTCATAATGAAACAACTATCCACACAGGTTTTCATCTGAATAACAAAGAGCAAATCTTTGTGGAGCTCACTGTAAACCTGCCGTCAAGTTTAGTTTTTCAAACGTCATGGTTCAGTTGGTCATCTTTCCAAATCTGTTCTTCAAAACCAAAGAAACAGCATGCTTTTGTATAAGATGGTTTTTGAAGGGTTTGTTTGATAATGAATTTAGTCCAAAAAGAGAGAAGCAGAGCATACAAATATTTACACCTGAGGGAATGTCACAAAAGGAGAGGCATTCTTCAAAACTTCTGCTTTGCGGGTTTGACCTGCTATTATGATGTAGACAGCCAGCAGAGCAAAAAATTAAAATGCATCCTCGGTTATACACGGAAGTTGGAGTTCCTTCTCAGCATCACTACAATAGACCCGCCCCTGAATTACAGAGGAGGATGGTACCCTTTCACTGGCATTAAGCGCAATATTTGCTGACACAAAGCATATTAAATTATGGCAGGTTAAATGATTCTACTTAAGTTTTCTGCCCAGGTTTCCAGTCTCACTGAACACTTTGGTTCATTCTAGCAGTAGCAGTAGTAGGCTTGGCCCTAATTGTTTTGTGGCTCAAGTCATTTGTGATTTAGGGTGACCCCTGAGGCACTTATCACAGGATTTTCGTGAGTGGGGTTTTGTGGTGAGTCAGGACTTGAACCCTGGTCTCCAGAACAAACATGGCATAGTGGTTTGACTCTGACTCTGGAGATCGTTGCGAGCCATGAAACCCACTGGGTGATCTTGGGTAAGTTACACTCTCTCGCTAAGAGGGTGGGCAATGACAAAACCCTTCTGAACAAATCTTGCTGAGAAAACTCCTTAGGGTTCCCATAATCATATATCATAGAATCATAGAGTTGGAAGAGAGTGCATGGGCCTCCAGTCAACCCCCTGCCATGCAGAAATCCAAATCAAAGCATCCCACAGATGGCCATCTAGCTCTGCTTAAAGACCTCCAAGGAAGGAACTCCACTACACTCCGAAGGAGTGTGTTTCCATGTCGAACAGCCCTTACTGTCAGGAAGTTTTCCTAATGTTGAGGTGGAATCTCTTTTCCCGTAGCTTGCATCCATTGTTCCGGTCCTGTTCTCTGGAGCAGCAGAAAACAACTTGAAGGCACACAACAAAAACAATTCCAGAGTGTAGTCCAACACTAAAACCACTACGCCACATGGCTCTCTCCCCTGAATATTTAAGGGGAATCAAGTGGTGCCACCACTCTCATGTACTCCATACAGATATTGAGGGTGGGCAAGAAGACCGCCTGTTCAAAGGCACACATTTTATAAAGCGAGAAGGGAATGGGAAAAATGTCTTGAAGGCACACATCAACAACAACAATTAGAAATACATTACATGACAAAAGATTGTTTGCTGTGTTCCACACCAGGAACATGTACAACCACTTTACATGGCTCCTGTCTTGCTAGTAATCCCCTCAAAAGTCCGTGTGGTAGATTTGCTGAGAGAAGTGATAACCCATGATCATATAGTAAATTCCATGACAAAATAAGGATTTGAACTTGTATCTCTGTGTTTCAAGTTCAAAACCTATAAACATTACCAATTACAGAATATATGCAGGGGTAGCTGTGTTGGCCACTTAATAAATCCAAACAAAAATCCTCAGTGATACCTTTTGGCCAACCAAAAAATTACAATATACTTGTTGCAAGCTTTCAAAGCTCCATGGGGTTCTTGTCAGGCAAGATGTTTCGAAGCAAACAGGAGGGGAAAAAAATGGAAATTACAGTACCCTGGTCGGCTTAATTCCTTCCAACAACAGTATTAGAAGGAAATACAGAAAAATACCTTATGAATCTCGACTTTGTTCTTGCGATACTGGAGATAAAGAACCACTGCTCATGCTCTTCAGTACTGTCAATTTATAAGGACATTCTATCAACTGATTACTCCTCTTATATCTAAATACACTGGACATTCTGATACTCTTTATTTATGTTATTTGTGGATAATCAGAACCCAAGTGATGTACTTAAGGTAGCAAAATTTTGTTATACAGCGTGCCCGCTCCATACACGGGCACACCATACGGTTCTGGTTTACGTGGAAGTTGGTGTCATTCATTGAATGGTGTGCATGCCCGTGGCACACTTGAGCTACGCAATATTTGCCTTAAACGGGAGGGGGTCCAGACTCGATCCCCCACGTAATGCAAGGCTCCACTGTCCAGTGTAAACTACATTTCCACATGGCTGATAGCAATTGATGATAGTTGATGAAGTTTGATCTTATTTTGTGTCTTTTGCCCATCTGACTTTTGTTCCAATAATTGACTTGTTTTGATCATGCTATTATCTCATATTTAATTTTTATTATATTATACTGGTCAATGACCGAATAAACTATTATTGATTGGTGCACACACATACCAAATAGAGGGTGGAAACACAGAGCCTCAAGAACTTTGATGGCCATCCACCACCAGCGCCTGCAATACAAAGGATTTTAAAAGGAGGGGGAGAAAGAAAAGCAGCTCCCTCTTGATGTTGGAATTCCAGTCCCAGAAGCACTAGCCAGTGGTTGTACTCAAAAAACATCTGGAAGGCCACAAGCCTCCCATCCCTGCCCTACTGTCTTAGAAGTGGTATCTGCCTCCTAGGGTTGAAAACTTCACCTCAAAGACATGAAATAGACACTCTATCATATTTAATTAATTCTAGTGGGTTCACATTTTACATTTGCTCATTGCCTAACAGTCAGACTGAACTGGAAAGATTTTCCTGGACCAAAGCCCAGTCTTTTACCAAGATAGCAATCCCTACTATTAGCAAGACATGTGTTAGCTAATTAAAATTAGTGCTGCAGAACCTATGTTGGTAGACCAGAACATCTTGAAAAATGTGAGCTCTACAGCAAATCAGTTAAGGTGAACTTCACTATGTCTGAGTTAGAAGAGCTACAGTAGAGAAGATAATGGGAGATTCTCAACAATTGTTGAGAATCTCCCATTATCTTCTCTACTGTGGGGTATAAGGGAGATATATCTCTTCTGTGGGGTATAAGGGAGATATTTGAAAGCTGCAGGCCGCTGTGTGTGTGTGTGTGTGTGTGTGTGTGTGTGTGTGTGTGTAAATTGCTTAAAATATTCCCTCTGTTTTTCACAACTTAAACTCTGTTCTGCCACTACCACCATAGGGGAAAATGTAAGTACCATATAAGTAACCTGAAGGATAGTGGAAAAAATTGTCCATTTTATTTTCACAGGCTTTTTAACCCTTTGTGATATGTTTTGTATTGCTTTATCTTTATTTAGAAAACATATCTTTACTTTCTTCCCGCCCCCCTCACTGTGCCACTAAAATTCATCAGATGAGAGTGGCAGATCAGTAGTAGTAGTCTCCCCCCCCCCCCCCCCAAGTGGTTCAGGGAGAGCAATCCAATACACTCAGCTCCCAAGTTGTTCATTCTTGATATATTTCAATTCTTGCCTGTTGCAGGCTCTGCAATCCAAGATGAAGCTACATACAGCATCTCGGACGAATGGCCATCCAGCCCCTACTTAAAATACTTCCAGCAAAGAAAAACTCATCACTTCCTAAGACATTTTGTTTTACTGCCATGCATTTCTCACTCTTAGTACATTTATCTTAAAGTTTAGTCAAAATGTACCACCCTTCAATTTCCACCCACTTTTTTGCTTGTTGTCTGAAGGAATAGAGAATAATTCTGCTCCTTCTGCATGACAGCCTTTCAGACATTTTAATACCACAATCATGCCTTCCCTTAATCTTCTCTCCTCTCCTCCTCTAAGTGAAGCAGATCCAGCTCTTTCAAGTGTTTCTTGCAGAACTTAGTTTTCAGAGCCCTCCTCCCACAGCCATATATCTTGCAAAATCTTGCAAAATGAAAGCTCTACACACAGTATAATTTGTCAACAGACTTCTTAAAAAGTGATGCTCAGAAGGTAGCAAGTCATAGTACACCAGTGAAATCTGACCGTCAGAATGTAACACTGTGATTAGTTCCTGAAATCTGGACCCTGTGCTTCTGCTAATATTGCCCAAGATTGTATTATCTTTTTATGTAGTTATATCACACTGCTGCTTCATATTCCGCTTGTGACCTTTGAAGATAATAGAGCCATTTCACATCTGTTGTGCAAATCATTTCTAGCTTATAGTGACCCTAAGGCAAACATATAATGGGTTTATTTTGGATTTTTAGGTAAGCTTTGTTCAGAGGAGGGTTGCCTTTGCCTCTCTCTGAGGCTGAGAGGATGTGACTTATCCAAGGATACCCAGTGAATTTCCATGGCTGAGCAAGAATTCAAATCCTGGGCCTCATTCACACTACATAATAAACTGGTTTTCAAACCGGTTGAAAGGGCCCTTGTTTGCACTTGCGCAAAATTGCTGGCACAGTTTTCCAGGGGGGCGCAGCGCTAAACCCAGTTAAACTGGTTCTTCCGAATGCATGGCATTCCCCACATCTTTTTAAATGAATCAGTCCAGCACAAGTGTGAACACGCTGTCAATTGGATTTGGTTCCCTGTGGCATGGTCATCCCTGTGATGCAACTCCATTTTGAATTGATCCTATTATGAATGTGAACACAAAGTGGAGTAAATTAAAACGGACAGATTATATCGCGGTTTGAATAGTGTGAACATCTATTCAGCACTAAATCGCTTTATTGATTTCACTCAAAAATCGGTTTCTTATGTAGTGTGCATCAGGCCCTGGTGTGTCAGAGTTGTAATACAGCACTCATACCACTACATCACCTTGGCTCTGTTTCACATCTACTGCTGCCAAATCAGTCTCCCATATCCAATACCTGGTTTGTTTCTTCTAAACCCAACATGTTAATTTATCTCTCTTAATTCTTATCTCTTTAGTTTTGACCATTGTTTTGAATCTAGATCCTGTCTTTTACTTATCAAAAGGGGCTTCTTCATTGTTATTATCATCCCTTCCAATAGTACCTTCAGGTGGGTGTAAAGACCTGGATTTTGTATTCTTTTCTGTGGCCGGCTTTCATTTCTGTCCTGGCAACAGAGAAACACATCTAAAAGAAACAGAAGTTGGGTGGAATATGTGAATCTATTCATTCAGTCAGGGCTCACTGCACAGCCTCTTAGCAGTACCCAGCCCTTGTCTAATCCTTGCCCACCTTTCTCTGTAGTTGTAATGCTCAACTGGACTGCTACAGCCATGATCTACACTGAGGTAGGCTGAGAAGGGGGAAGATGCTTGCAGAGCCAAGCTGGGAAACTCTGTCCTTTATCTGTGATCAATTATTGGAGATCAAAGCTATTTAAAGACACTTTGAAAGCCTTGCTCTTTAAACATATTTAAAAGTCAAACACACTTTAAAAAGTAATAATTTACTCATACTTGGAAAACATCTAGTACATAGCAATATATTCATTTATATTTGCGTTTTGTTTTGTTTTAATGGAGTGGGTGGGGGGAATTTACAATCCCCAAATGGCCCAAAGATGTGTTTGCTTTTAGAACTTATGGAACAGGAATTAAATACTGTAAACCATGAGAGTGATGGTGGGGAGAAATAGGGGGAGAAGTGGGACTGCTGAGATCACTCTGGAGGTAGGGATTAGGATTAGGAGCATATGGGCCATAGGGGGGAAATCATGCCTATCTGCACTATATCGGGGGGGATGTTTCTGGGGAGAAAGGGGGAAATTTCCCCTTCCCACTGTACACAATAAAGTGCTTGGGTTTGGGGCTATATTTTTAGCTCTCTATTTAACATTATATAGTATCACAGACGACAGTTTTAGAAGCATGCGAAAATATTTTCCAATATTGTTCTCCTGAAATGGCACTGAACTGTGTGTGCTGAACAGCACTAGAACTCTCTTGTTCCAGACTAAAGAAATCTTGAGCAGGAGTGTTGCTGCTGGGAGCTGTGGGGGAAGACTGCAATGCATCGCAAGGCAGATCCATCCTGGCTAATTGTTATTTCCAAATGCACCATCCTTTCCTGTTTGTTTTCAAACATGAGAGAGAGGGAGGAGGAATTATGGATAGATGACAAATAAGGAATTGTGTCCATGAGCAGCTCTTTTCCTATGGACCTTTGATGCCCATCAAAATCCCAATGAGCCTCACGGAGCAATTCATCAAAGCTAGCATTCCCAGTTGGGGAGTAGCCCTGGGCAGCAACTGCTTTGGAGATCTCCAGGTCAAAACTAAATCAAAATTTGTTGGAGTCAACTATCCCAGTGCCCTAGGGATAAATTCTTGTACCTGTACCTGTAATTTCACTATTTCTATATTGTCCAGAGATTGTCTTTTTGTGGAGATGTTTTGATGCCTTAAGCGGAAAAAATGCATGTCCCTGGTGTATGAACCTAACAGACACCAACTGCTGATCTAGCTAGCAAACATTGCTGATCATGTTTGACTAAGGTACAGTTCTTTCACAAATTTCTGCTGGGAAATCCACATTGAGAAACTAGTGTGAAGCAAACTGTTCCTGACACAAAAGAAGATGGTTGTAAGGCAGAAGGATAAAAGCCTGAAGCAAGAGACAGTGATCTTTGGAGTGGGAACAAGGGTGTAGAACAAGTACACAAGGGTGCCATTTTCATCCGTGAAATGCTCATATTGAAGAATCTTGACTGTGGCCATCCAATCCACCCTCCCTGGAATCTCAGGCTGTCCTTGACACATGGAACAAGGTTCAGTAATTACACTAACAGAAAGAAAGTCTCTCTCAGTGTACCTATGCCAACATCAGGAGGGGCAGAATTTGATCTTTTGGCCCACTTCCTCCCCAGCTGCAGAAAAGCAACCAGGGAGGGGTGTCTCTCAGCTCTGTCTATCAGCCATTCTTCAGTGGCAGGGTGTGTTCCAGTTGTCCTTGCATACCCATACCTTGCTGCCAGCCCCAGCATAAAGCTGCTCCTTCTTCCTCTGGTGCTTAACAATGGCTGCAGGACAAAGTGTGACCAGTACAATCCTGGATACTGGGGAAAAGAGTGTTAATTAAGGAAGTACAGAATGCTTCCTTACGAAACATCTTCCCTTAAAGTATATATGCCAGTGTAATTGGGAGTTTCACAAGTATATGTCTGCTACAGTATTCTGTTCATGGAAATGAACTTTGGCAGCAAGGAAGCTTTGTTCCTACCGGCCCCATTTATCCAATGTATGTTCCTTTTTGGTCTCATGTCTTTAATTTAATATGGTTATTTTGTATTTTCTATTTTGATTGTGTCTTTTCAATGTTCAGAAGATGGGAAGAGGGCTTTTTGTAAACAGGTACACACACAAACAGAGCCAAAGCATACACCTCCATTAAAGTGGCAGATGATTCTTAGCTTTTGCAAAATAGAATAGTGGAGGTCTGCTCAGCTTTGAACAAAAGATATGGACCTTATCCCATGGTGTTTTAATTTGTCTTACCTCTATCCAGTTTAAACCTTAATTCAGGTTGCATCCTGATATTATAAGACAGTTTTTGCTGCCTAATTTGCCACTCAAATACAGCCCGGGTCCTTCCTCACTTCCAGGAGCACTCCACTGGCCATTTTCTCAAGCCAGAAAACTCCCAGATCTGAAAAGAGCTGGAAGGAGCAGCAGTGGAAGCAGGGGTGGATCTGGCAGCAAATTAAGTGGCAAAAACCATCTGATAAAATCAGAATGCTGCCTGAATTAAGATTTAATCAGAATAGAGGTAAACTGAATTAAAACGCTATGGGATAAGCTCCATAGTCACCACCCCTTAGGGGGCAGTGATCTTTTGGAGACCTTTTTACACTCCATGAAAAGGTACATTTTGCTGTAAAAGATAACCAGAAAATGGCACAGTCTAAAGATCTTGCTTAAAGCCCTCAGTACAGTTTTATTCAGGAAATAAGAAGAAAATACTTTTCAAAGCCCATTTCCAGTGTCATACCTGTAAGGGGTAATGCAGTCTGAATAATCCCTGCCCATGAGACTCTTCCTGACCCCTGTCTTCCCAACTCTTTCCCATTTATCTGAAGGCAGCAGCTACTGCAAGGTTTTGGAAGCTTTTCTGTGAGTTTTCATTTGTCTTGTGCTGCCTCCTTCAATTCAATGGCGGCATTCCAGGCACCATAGGCTCTGGGAAGTTTCATTCTCCAGGGTGACTGAGTATGAACTTTCAGGGGCCTGGAAAATACAAGTCCTATGGTTGCTTGTGCCTGCAGTGCTATGTTGCATGCTCTTGACAGTTTCTCTGACAGAAAGACTCCTGGGACACAATGGAGTTTATCATACAAGAGCAATTTCTCTTAATTTCGAATGAAAAGAAAGTGGGGCCAGAACGCATTCATGTGAATTCACTAGTTCAGCGAATTTACATGAATTTGAATTGCATTCGAACTGACTTCCCATTGCCCGAAAATAGCTTGCTATTGCCCAAAATTGCATGTGATCACCTCTCATGCAATAATATGAAACCCCATGATTGCGTTCAGACTGACTTCCCATTGCCCGAAATTGTGTGTGGTAGTGTATCACGCAATAACGTTAAACCCCATGATTGCATTTGGATTGCCATTGGATTATACTTCCAATTTCCCTTGTCTGGTAACGTTCAAAGTTTCTTATGTCCATTTAAATGAACTGGATTTCTCAGATTTCCCATCACCACTAAGCACTAAAAAGGGGAAGAGAGATACATAGAGAAACAAAATCTGAGCTAGGTGAGAACTCAGAGTAATGGCTCTTAGTCTATAATAAAAGAGGGCATAACAAGCTGGACAGGAAAAAAAAAAGCATTGTTAGCAACATTGCTATTAAACAGTGGGTGGCAGGTCAGTTCTAAAATTCAAAATTGCCCCACACAAGAACTATTCTTGTATTATACTGATGTAGAGATTAACATAAAACCAAGAAAAAGCAATACAGGAACTTTTGAACAAAGTGAGTTAAGAATACAAACTCCTCCACTTTCATGAGTGTTTCCCCAATACTAGAACCATCTAAATTCAGCATGGTTCATTTGGTATTTTTTCTTTCAACTGCAATGAGGCATCCCTCTCTTCCTTTCTTATATTTAGACTCTTCAAACAGAAGTACCCTAAGCATTCTCAGTTGTGGAGAAGCCTGGGATAGCACCAAGGGGATTAACTAGTTTATCACACATGAGTTTATCCCATGAATATCCTAGAAAAATCACATAGTTACATGTAATGATTTCACTCAGCATTGCACAAAACCTGCCATTAAAGTGGTCACAAAGGAGCATTAATGTACATCTTTTTTACTTCCGGGATTTCAGCAACAATGCATTTCTGATATCACTTCATTTGAGCAATTACATGTGATAATCATTTGCGCAGTTACTCACCATTTCCACTGCATTTGCGGGATGCTTTAAATGCGCTTTAATCTTTCTTTAATGTCAAAATCAGCCCCAGTGTGATAAACTCCTATAGAAACATTATTCTCCAAGGTACCTAAATTAATATCCTGGCATTAGGTTATCTGAAGAACTATGCTTTTCAGGTACACTAATACATGGAATACTGCAAAACCAATGTTCCAAGTCCAAGAAAAATGCCATTTTCTGGGACCACCTGAGTCCATATTATGAACACAGATCCCTTTCAAAATCAAGTAGCCTCTATTTTCTGAAATGATGTCATTGCAGTCTTTCAAATGCTGTGAGAGAGAACAGATTTTTCTCAGAGGCATTCAAAAATACCTTCCTACTGCACTGCTACTTCTTCCAGGTAAGTTTAGAGAAGGCAAAGTTTGCTTAAGGCAAAGGAAAAGGTTGGTGCTGCAATGCACAGAACCAGAGTTATAGGAAGAATTAAGGGGAATTTGAGGGGGGGCACATATATAGATACATACCAAAATAAGCTCCAGGTGTGAGTGCTTCTCAGCATAGTGAAGCCCCTTGTCTATAAAGGCCATGGCTGGCTCTCCTGGTGGCAGCAGCGGCAGTCAGCAAAAGTGCTCCAGACTGTGGCTGCCATTTTCAGTGCACACAGTGGATAGAAACAATGAGCTTGAGCAGACAGGCCAAAATAAAGCTGCTTCGGGTCACTTTGGAGGTATGCTGTTTAAATGACACACGCATCTTAAAAGACCAGAAGTTGCACCAAAGCTGCACTCCAGTCCTTAGGACTGTAGCATGGTTTTAGCGCAGCTTCCAGCCTCTTAGGATGTATGCATATTTTAAATAGCATACCTCCAAAGTGACCCAAAGCAGCTTTATTTTGGCCTGTCTGTTCAGGCCCAATGTTACTTTGGATGCATCTGTACTGCAGAAATAATCCAGTTTGACACCACTTTCACTTCCATGGCTCAATGCTATGGAATTCTGAGAATTGTATTGAATTCTGAGAATTGCAGGACATTTAGCCTTCTCTGACAGAGCTCTGGTGACACAACTACAGTTCCCAGAATCCCAGAATAACACTGAGTCATGACAGTTAAAGTGGTATCACACTGGATTATTACTATAGTGTAGATGCAGCGTATGGCAGTATTGCGGAAAATTTAAATAGCTAGAACCAGCCACCAGCTCACACCACAAGGGCAGAAAAAAATAAGCAAATAGAAGTGTGTTGGGGGGGGTTAGGGTCCAAGATAGTTGTGCTGAAGCCTAAGTCACTAAGTAAAGGCAAGTGCTTGCACTGTCCCAGATGTATAAGGAAGGAGAGAATACTATCCACTTTTGAAGCTATTGTAAGGATTATTGAAATTAACTCTACAGAATGTGCAAAGTGTTGTTAATAATATTTTTTCCTCACCCTTCTAGGGCAGCTGGATTACATCCCTCACTGCAGTGGCCATGGGAACTTTAGCCTGGAGTCCTGTGGCTGCATTTGCAATGAAGGTTGGACTGGGAAGAACTGTTCGGAGCCCCTCTGCCCCATGGGCTGTTCCAGCCGGGGTGTGTGCGTGGATGGCCAGTGTATCTGTGATGGCGATTATAGTGGGGAAGACTGCTCCGAGGCCCGCTGTCCAACTGACTGCAGCTTCCGAGGGCTCTGTGTAGATGGAGAATGCATCTGTGAAGAGGGCTTTGCTGGTGAAGACTGCAGTGAACTCAGATGTCCTGCAGACTGCTCAGGGAAGGGGAAGTGTGCCAACGGGACTTGCATTTGCCAGGAGGGCTATGTAGGGGAAGACTGTGGACAACTGAGATGCCTCAATGCCTGCAGTGGCCGTGGATCTTGCCAGGAGGGCCTGTGCTCTTGTGAAGAAGGCTACCAGGGGCAAGACTGCTCAGCAGGTATAGCATCTGAAATATAGAAAGTAAAGGTATACATGCACAGAATTCAATTTCCTGGCATTTGCCCCTGCTATTTACTTTCCTGTTTTTGTCTTTGCTGGAGATTTTGTGGGATGCCTTTTCCAAAGGTCGTGTGCACATAGACTGCACTAGTTTTCCTTCCATCTCCCATCTAATCTATTATTATTTCTCTAAACAGTAATGCTTGCTGGTGAAGGAGTTATAGTCACAGCATTAGTGCAACCAGGTGCACTGTGAAATTACACATTCTATTACATATCCTTACATTTTTTTAAAAAGGGGAAACTGTCATCTCCAGAGTACTTGGACACTGAGAGCAGAATTAGTACAGGAAGGATGCCCGAGAATTTTGTTCACTCTTGTTTTTAAGAGAACTGACCTGATTTCCACTTCCTAGACCAACTGGAATTACATCATCCTTTGGTTTGCACGCTCTTCTGTACTAAAGTGTGTATAAAAGGCATCTTTTTAGTAATATGTATAAAGAAAAAAAGGTCTAAAACATTTTTGTTTCATTAGTAGATGCAGGCTGCAGGCTGGCACAGAAATGAAAAGGAAAAAACCATGCAAAATTAAGAGGAAGTGGAAGCAGACTGATCTTTTCACATAATGTGCAAGGCAGGTTACAGAGTGAGGAGGAAAGGCCTTAGCAGTGTGTAATTGTGGAGGGGCACAGCAGGGATCCTCCATGTGGGAACAAGTGATTTATCAGAAATATAGAAGATGGATCTTTATTAATAAGGTCTTGTGAGTTATGGGCATATTAACTGATTGAAGAATTGTTATTCTGCCTTTGTTTTGGGGGGGGGATCAATGTACTTATTGCAATGCACCTGCATAGCAGCAGCATTTCAATATAATTCGGTGTGGGCAAAGTGTGGCCCTGGAACTGCATTTACTCCTAAAATTATTTTTGACAACATCCAACTCCCCTCCCCCAGATGAACAGAAACTGCCCCATTTCTGGCACTTTATCTTTGAAATCAGTTGCAGGGCCTTCCTGAGCTGTGTAACATTGTGTGTGTGTTGTGTGCCTTCAAGTCATTTCCAACTTATGGTAACCCTAAAGTGAGCCTATTATGGAATTTTCTTGGCAAGATTTGTTCAGAGGAGGGTTGCCATTGCCTTCCCCTGAAGCTGAGAACATGTGACCTGCCCAAGGTCACCCAGTGGATTTCCATGGCCAAACTGAGAATTAAACCCTGTTCTCCAGAGGCATAAGCTCAAACTATTATACCACAGTTAACATTAAAATACTTTTTTAAAAAAAACAGAAGTGGATTTCTGACCACTTCTAGTTTGAATTTGGTATTATTATTATTATTATTATTATTATTATTATTATTATTATTGGCATTTGGGACAGTCTGTGCAGATCCCATGAGGCCAGATTTGCTGACTTGGGGGAAGAATCTGAAGGAAGTATATACTAATGTATATTTTATTGAACGAAAGATAACACTAATTAGTAAAAGTAATACTTTTAACCCCCCTATCTATAGCAACATACTAAGGTAGCCTCAACAAACAAGTGTGAATTTGAAGCACAGGCCCATCTAAAAATGTTAGCATGACCAGCTAATACTGACTCTCTTACAGATCAAATAAAGCTTAGATTCGTTAATTTGAAGGACAGTTTTATTTGATAGTAACATTCATCCGATGGGCCTGTAGTTTTAGTTCACATTTGTTTGTTGCTGTTCTTTTTGTTCTCCTGACTAACTTGCAAATTTACACATATTTAACTCAAAATAAGGATGTAACACACAAAGAAGACCTGGGTGACGTGAGATAGAAACCATCTCCTTGGTTACCATACAACTGTCCCAGTTTGGTTGGGACAGTACTAATTGATCCCCTGACATCCCACTTTTTCAGCCTCCTCTCATTTCCCCCTTTGTCCTCAGCTTGCTTCAGTTGCTGCAAACTGAGCTCAAAATACAAGAGTAATTTACATTCAGCTCAGTGGAGGATAGGAAAGGAAGGTATGGAATCTTGTCCTTCCCAGTAGACTCAGGCAAAGGTAAACTGCTTCAGCCTCTCCTAACTTATCTGTTCTTCCTCATTAATTCTTTTTGTCATCTTGGCCACAGTCTAATGTTGCTTGGCCACACATGTCCTGGTTTTCATCTGTGAAATGTTGGGGGATATGATACAGGTTTAGATGTAGAATTAAAGGAAAGCAATAAAGGTAATTCAGAGTTAGAGTAGTTAGTCTGTTACTAGTCTGTTGCATTGTCCTGAAACTTATTCTATTGTGTAATAATAATAATAATAATAATAATAATAATAATAATGCAGTACCCCTTTCCCAACTTCAGTAGTTCAGTTCTGGGCTCCCCCATGGATAAGAAGAATGTGCATATTCATGCCACATCATAATCACTGGGCAGCAACATGCACATGCTGCCATTGGCAATAATGGGACATACTCGAGTCAATGGATGGCTAGCCTGCCAATACAGTTGGCCCACAATTATTCTTATTATTATTCTACATAGCTCCAACAGCTACACAGTGTTTTTTTGTACAGAGTAATGTAAATTAGGGAGGGGGGGAATATACCTGTTGTAGAAGGCCTACACTCTAAATTTTGAGAGCAGATGAACCAAAGGGAGAGGGAAAGAAAGCAGGAGAGGTAAGGCTAACAAAGGAAGCCTGGGAGCAAAAGCATTTAGGATTAGAGCTGAGCCCTAACAGCTTTTTTAGTTTCATTGTCATGATGTTCATGGTTGTCAAAAGGCGCCTCAAGTTTTCTGAGTGATTTCAGCTATCTCCTCAAAATACCATCTGTCCTTTATTAAATTCCGAAAAATGTATCACAGCTCAGACACAGCTGTCCAAAAGCATAAAAGCCTGGTTTTTAAGGCTCTGAGGGACTGTGCAATCCTAAATAAGCCCAGAGATGCTTCTGCATCGTAAGGGCAAAGAAACTGTACAGCTTCCAGGGTTCACATATTTAGATAGTTTGTAAAGATGAAACTGTATCCTTTTCCATATATTCGCCATATGCTCTCTCCTATCTCATGTGCCTAGGGAGACCACACCTAGCCCCTGTTCCAGCTGCAGTCAAGGGCAGAGAAGGGGTAGGGAAGAAAATATTTATATAAAGGGATCTTTTCTATAAAAAAAGGTTTGCTTATGTTTTAGGATTAGTGGTTCTCAAATTCTGAACCATGCATATGTGATTGCGCATAGTGAGATGCTCCAAAAAGGGTGCAAATTGCACAGATTCCAAGTTTCAAGGTTAACTAGTAATCATATCCAATGATCTGGAATTCCATGATCCCACATATCTGATAGGCAGCTGCAGTTATTCTGATCAGGAAAGGCATTCTATATACATTGCCTCTTTTGCAATCGTTCAGAAGATTAGAGAATGAGCCCTAATGTTATAACAAGGTAGGTAGGCACTAAGGACTTTATCACACAGGGCAAATCAGAGGTTTAAACAGGGATTGTCCCATAAAAATCACGTGATCGCAATTAAGATTTTCAAACACATCGCAATTAAAGCATCATTATCCAGGGAATAACCAGCAACAAATCATGATCGTGTGATTTTCGCAGGATAATCACTGTTTAAACCCCCAGTTTAACCCCAATTTCACCGTGTAATACAGTCCTATGTTTTTAAACAGAGAACTGAGTCCCTCACCAAACTACAAATCCCAGGAGTTCACGAGAGGGAGTTATGGCATTATAGTTGAATCAACCTGCAACCTGCAATAATTGTGCAGGGAAAATACATCCTTTTGTCTCCTCACCAGAGAATCCAAAAAGCTGTGCAGTTCCCTGACACTTCAACTAGCCTCCTAAGATCTAGCAAGCTTTAATTATTCTAACAAAGACCAGGATCTTCTATCATAATAAACCTCACAGCTTTATGGATGACCCCTATACTCATTTAGGTAAATATAACTATTACTTACTACTTCACTGGCCCAATGACCATGAAGTTCATTTCAAGACAAAGAGGCTGCAACTCTGTGCCTGTTTGCCATTGTGCAGTCCTGCACAATCCAGTTGGCTTATTGTTGAGTAGACAGACATGCCATCTACTGCTGCTTTTCTGCACATGTAATATTGTGTGCTCTCATTTTATTTTGCTCCAGAAGGAACAGTGGAAGCAATGATCTCTTCCCTGTCACAGGTGTGATAGTGTTACTGAGCACAAAGAGTACCCCACAGGCTGCAGAAAGATCTGGTTTATTTTAGGGGGTTCGTGTTAGGGTAAAATTTTGGTCTTAAGAAGCAGCAGTGGGCCATTCTCTCTTACCTAATGAGAATATGATTATGGGAGGCAGTGCCATGAGCAAACACAGTGGCATGCCCCAGAGTTTAGAAGCTATTGTGACAAGAGTAGTTTGCTCTGGCTAATTAAAAAGCTGTACTGTTCAGTGTTGACAATGACATTTTTGATATTTGTTTTCCTGCATACACAAGGAAAGACCAAGAAAGGCACTCTTTCCCATCTTACTATTTACAGTAGTCTGCACATACGCAGGATTTTATAATCCCAAATGCCCATTGGTTATTAAAGCTAATCCTTGTTGTGCCAAAGGTTTCTCAAAAGAGAGAAAGCTCAAATATTTCTACATCTTCTTAAATTCGTTTTTGTTAATGCAAGGCCATTTCTAGACTGTCTTGTAGTTCCTGTGCTTTTCTCAACCACAGATAGATACCCTTTTTCTACTTCATTTCCATTTTCAAAATTTCCCCACCTTATTTGTGAGCAAAGAAACTGGGGGCAGCATGGGGAAGATGTTTAAAGGCAGGGGAAGTTCTGTTGTAGAAATACTCCAGCAGTTCTTAGGACAGTGGACTGGTTATTAGCAATGGCAGTAGTTTGTCTTTTCCTTCACTCCTCTCCACTGTGGCCCAGAGCTATTTTTGCTATTGCTGTATGTGGCAATTGCAGCAAGTGCACTCACAACCTGGCCACCCTTTTGTTTTCTCCACAGTGCCCCAGATCTAGAATTGTTGTAGGGCAATGTACATAAAAGATGGTGACCACCACAAAAAGATAGTGGAGCATATTTGAGGGAAATTTTGTAAAGTTTTACCTGAGTGAGTAAAGACAATAATCTCAGAAAATTTATTAGAAAAAGATGTCAGAAATTTCAGCTCAGTTTAACCTTTACAAGCTAGGAGAAGACTTCTTTCACAACCTCCAGGATTTTTCTCTTCTCCTCCTCACAGTAATGTTAACATAACATGTAGAGCAGAGGTGGGAAGCGTGGGGCCCATGGACCACATGGAGCCCACAGTGCCCACCGAGAGGATAAAAAAATTCCAAAAGCCCTCCATCACATTTTGAGACCCTAAGCTTCCAACTTTTGCAAAAAAAAATAAAAAAAATTCAACAAGATCTACCCCAAAATGCCTTCTAAGGGTTGTGGCGGGTATTCCCAGCATGTTTTAGGGCCACCTCTGGCCAATGTAGGTCCAAGAGAGCCATTTAAAAAACAACACACATAACATGATTCCTGCTTGGTTCCTGTTATTAAACAATGGTCTAGGAAAATCCAAAAATGTGATAAAGATTCCCCTGTATCCTCCTAAATTAGAGGGTATACAGGACCATTTTTAATGTACAGTTGGCCCTTCTTACACACAGATTTTTTTATACATGGATTCAAGCATCCACACTTTGAAAATGTTTTTTAAAAAGTATAAATTTCAAATATCAAACTTTGATTTTCCATTTTTTATAAGGGACACCATTTTGCTATGTCATTATATTTAATGGGACTTGAGCATCCATGGATTTTGTTATCCATGGGGGATCTTGGAACCAAACCCCCAGTATATAACAAAGGTCTACTGTATATAATTTTATTTATTAATTTTTTAGTAGTAAATGAGATGAGGGTGTGCAGCTCTCCAAGGTCTCCTGGGGTGCTAATGCATGCGCCCCTCCCCCAATCCTTCCACATTTGCCCACTTCTGTTGTAGAGCAATGAGAACGACATTTCTCTGATTCACAAGGATGATGAATGGAATAACATCAGGATCATTTGTATGCCCTCCAAGTCATGTGGAATTGGAATCCCTAAAATTCTAAACTTTGACTTCATAAAAGCAACTTTCTAATTTCCAAAGCTGGCACAAATAGTTTGAGAGTGTTGTACAGCTAAGTGAATACACCAAAATTTAAAGTGTGGTGATGACAAGAAAAGTGCTTGAAAATATGTGTGTCATGCAGGAACATTAATTAAGAACAGAAGCCAACCTCAGCTCCCTTGGTGGGACATCAAGGCTGCTTACAGTGTAATGCATGAAATGATCTGGGGCACCCAGTCTTATGGAAGTTTACATGGAAACAGAACCCAATAAATTAGTTAGAACTTACTCTCTGAAACCTACTCTCTAGTATGCTTAGATATACAGGAAAAGTATGGAAGGGAGCACAACTCAAGGACATATTGCTGTTTTTGGTGAAATTGGCTTATCATCTTACCTCATACTTTGAAATTTGCCTCTTCTTCCAGTTGCTCCACCAGAGAGTCTGCGTGTGGCTGCAATCGGTGACAGGTCCATTGACCTCGAATGGGATGGGCCAATGGCAGTGACTGAATATATGATTTCCTACCAACCAGCAGTGCCAGGGGGTCTGCAGCTTCAGCAACGGGTACCTGGGGACTGGAGCAGTGTCAGTATCAAGGAGCTGGAGCCAGGCCTGACATACAACATCAGTGTCTTTGCTGTTATCAGTGACGTGCTCAGTGCCCCTGTCAGTGTCAAGGTGGCCACCCGTAAGTATTGCATGATTGCTCTGTGCTGGTACATGCCATTTCAGGTTTTGAACCTGAACGGATTGGTTCATGGAAGCAAGGAGATTTTATGAGTCAGAGGCCAAGCTTCACATTTATTTAAAGGAAAGCTCATATATATATATAGGTTTGAATTTTGAAAAAACAAAACAAAATGGACAAGGGGGGGGGGTGAGACTGTGTTTGAAGATCATTTATTATGGGCCGGTTTCATCTCAAAATAACCAGAGAGTGCTCTTAAAAGATAATGTGATCTGTAATGGGCTGGGGAATTGAAGAGGAACTGCTTAAAAGTAGTCTGTGTCTTCACTTACATGGATGGAGGTGTTCTAGTTTATTTGGCAGAAAGGAACCTATCAGTCAAGAGAACCCCCTGGGCAGTTCAGTGCATTTGGCTTCACTGGTAGGTGACAGGCTTTTGTGCTTCAGGCTTAGTTGTCAGCAAAAAATTTTGCTAAAGCAAATTTGGAAGGAGAAATACTGATAGGGATGTCTTAAAACATTTCACTGAAATCAGCAAAATCTCTCAACTGGGTTTAAGGCAAGTATAGAGCTTTTCTTAATTACAATTTTAGGTGGGTGCTAAAACCTTTCCTCTGTCTTATGTTAAAACCTTTCCTCTTTCTTCTTCCCCTTCTTCCAACCAAAGGATAGGAGACCAGGCACCTCAAATAGTACATTGATGCTGTGAGACAGCAATGATATCTACATGCTCTACACTAGCCTGCCCACCCTCATGTTGTGGACTAAACCAGGGCTGAGACAGGAGGAAACTTGTACATATTAACCAGGCCGAGCAGAAAGAGGTCTGCAACCCAACTACTGTATATACTCAACTATAGGTTGACCTCGTGTATAAGTTGAGGACAAGTTTGGGGACCAAAAGTATGGGTTTTGTCATAACTCATGGATAAGTCAAGGGTAAAACTTGGAGGCTACTTCAGTCTGTGTATGTATGTGCAGAGCAAGAGAGACTCTAATTGAGGTTTTTTGCTTCAGCGTTTCAACTTTGGTTTCACCCTTGACTCCCCAGACAGCAGCAGACAGTGCAGGCAGGAGAAGGACTCTGTTTCTTTAACAGCAATTATCACCCAGGACTCTTTTTGCTTGGCTCAAGAGAAAAAGAAACTCTCTCCTGACCGCATGGGGAAATCTGAAAAAGCTGCCATCACATTACCATACTGTCTCATAAATATGTTGATCTGGGATTTGGGGTCAATTTTGGGGCATAATTTTTTAGATGTACAGATGAGGATACAGTATGTTACATATGTTTTTGTCTTTCTGGCCATAGGAGCAAAGGATAAATGTACTTGCACTTCCAGCTGGACAGACCTGCAGCTGGCAAAGAGAGGGAGGGTTTTAAAAGTTCACAAGCTCTCCAGCCTGCTCCCAGCAGCCCTGGAAAAAAACTACTCCATTGCCATTGGTGCACTAAGAATCAATGAACAGAGAAGAAAAACAACTGGGTAAAGCCACTGCAAATTGCAGTGGGGAGTTGAAAGATAAATAAATGTACAGATTCCAAGGTGCAGATGCCGGTCAGGATACCCAGAACCTCTGTCTAATTGGAGGCATTTCTTTCCATTTCCTTGCTGCAACACTGTGCCTACGTACAGAGACTGGCCTTTTTTGTTGTAGGGTTGGTATAGGGTTAGAGTTCCACAACTAAGTTTCATTGGGTTGAAGCATCAGGCAAGCAGAGATTCCAGACAGTCAAGGAGATGCACTGTTCAGAAAAAGAGAAGTTTATAGAGAGAGAGCTGATGTCTCCAAAAAGAGAATCTGGCAAATGCAAATTATAGCTTCAAACAGTGCCATGTGTATACCTTGGCAAAGAGCCAGCACTTTATACTGTGCCTCCACAAGTCAAAGTAGATGCCTCTTGTAAGCTTTCCTACATTCATCATGAAACACCAGTAACTGAAATATTCATTTCCAAAAGCAGACATGTTAGTATAATTGAGAAAATAATTTGAATCCTAGTGTGATTGCAGTTTGCTTGCACTGTCAGTTTGCTTGCACTGATTGAGATAACAATTTAAAAAGTTGTCCAGAGACTTTGAGGTGAGTTGTATATTAATTCAGGGATTTAGATGCTGTTCTGTTTCATCTCAAATTGGAAATGATCGTGAACATGACTGAAATCTCAGGTTACACATATGACACTTGGATTCAGGTTATTATTCTCCCTTACGAGTAAGGGGATGGCTTTTCTCTCTACCATTCCAGCCTAACAGACATGTGTGAAGGGAACAAGGGAGAGGGCCTTCTTGGTACTAACTCCCAGGGTTTGGAATATAAAATCCTAGAGATGCTACACTGCCTTATTCCAGGATATCCTTCCAGCAGAAGGTTATTTGTTTTTGATAGACTTTAGGGAACTGATTGTTTATTGAGAAAGGATTTATACTTCTGCTGCATTATTTTAATAGATTTGTTTTTGAAATTACTTTTATATCTTAACTCTTTTATGTTTTTATAGATGTGATCTGTATCTATTTTAACTTTGTAAGCTTCTTTGAGTCCCAGGGCTGAGAAAAAGTTGGGAGAGTAAATAAGTAAAATGGATTATTATAAATTGCCTGGAGAATGCAAAAGTGAGCCCAACCCAGAATCTACTCCAAGCCCACACTAGATGATATCAGATAGTACAAAAGCTCAGATATGGTACAGAACGTGGCTTTGACAGCAGTTTGTAGTGTAAAGAATCTTTTCCAAGTGTGGTGACAAGCATCGTCACCAATGCCACGTAGATATACATCAAGCTGCTATTGAAGAAGACAGCCATAGGAGCTGGTTGGAAAGCTGGCATTGCCAGGCCTTTGCAATACCTTGCCTGTGCAGAGATGTGAGATAAAACTTGTGAATCAGCAGGCCTGAAAACTACTTCTTAATTGAAACAAGCATTCAACTGGGTGAACCAGAGGAGAAGCAACAAAAAATGAGACAGCTGTTTGTGCAGGCCTGCAGCATCCAATCCACTTTGCTTTTGGTTGCACCTTAGAAATCCCAGTACCTTTTTGTCCCTGAATTTCCTCCCTGAGAACTACTGGCAAGGCAGCAGAAAGAGGTCTCAGCTGACATCTGTTCAGTTCACTCAATTAAGCTAACACAAAAGCAGGCAATGGCTTCCATTCTCAGAGCAGACTCACACATTACACTTGAGAGGTTTTAAGCATATGTTTGAAAATGTAAAGTATAAACAACAGACAGGAAATCTTGCATATACAATTATGTGTATACTCATTAGGGAGCCAAGATGGGCTAGCAAAGTCTATCAAAATATTGTCAGTGGAAAATCCAGTATGTGGCTGTTATGTGGGGAAAAAAGGCAAATTTTTTGTTGAGCACAATTTAAAAGTTAGAAAATAAAATGTGGCTGTAGAAGCAGGATATCAACAGCTTGTATAGTTTGTACACTCCATTTAGTCTGAACCACTGGAACTTACACTGTTTCCAGGACCAAAACAAACTCCAGCACTTCTTCCAGGATGGCCAAGAATGGCCTTCAACTCCCAGTATTCCTTATCATTGGCTATAGTTACTAGGGCCATTAGGAGTTCCACTTCAGTAGGCCTGGGAGGATTACATTCTGGTGACTGCTGCTTAACTGGGCACACAACAATCCATCACAGAGACTTTGCAAGGCAGTTCAGTGAAATCACTAGATAAGGCCCTGCTGTAGTTCTCCTAATAGAACAGAGATTCATGTTCTCATTCTTCCTTGGGAGGAGTTTGATTCTCACAGATAGTCCTTTCTTCTGCAACTAGCACTTTACTTGAGGCAGAAGGCTTTGCCCCTACTCTGAGTCCTGTACAGCAGGTAACCAATCAGTATACAAACTAGAGTAGGTATTTTTTGTGTGTTCCACATGTGTAGAAAGTTTTTTTTTCATTATACCCAGCCTGCTCCTCACAGTTCTTCAGATAGTGGAAAGTATTGATATTGACTATATGTTTACAACTGAAGTCCAGCTAACACAGTCTCTCCCACCCCATGCCCTTCTTCATCGCTCTGTTCCAGAACTTTCTACTCCACAAGGGCTGCAGTTCAAAACAATTACAGAGACCACCGTGGAGATGCAGTGGGAGCCCTTTTCCTTCTTGTTTGATGGCTGGGAGATCAGTTTCATTCCCAAGGTAACAATATGGTTCTGAGCTTTCTTTCTTCCATCAGGAGTACCATCCCACTCAACAACTGGGGCTCAAGTAGGTAGTAGTGCTTGGTTTCCAGAGTTGGGTGTGAGATGCCCTGGCCACTGGCAGTATCATTCAGATCAGTTGGAGGTAGGTAAGGTCAGAGATTGACAAGCAGCTGGAACAAGTTCCCATATTAAAAAAATTACCACTCTACTTGTGTCACTGTGTGATCTGGATACCATGACTTGATATATGGAACTCTGGTGGGCTGCTGGTCCTACTTGGCTACCATGGCTTGACCACACAGCCTTTTGGTCCTGCCCATCTGTAGGAATCTAATATAGTGAAAGTTAATTTGGACATTGCATTGTTAGCATGAATGCCAGTATTATTCTGTTATCCCACCCATAATGTATTTTCTCAATACTTACTAGGCCATACTAGCACAAACCTCCCATGAGAGCTAAATTTAACACAGTCATGCGTATTTTACATATCTACTCAGCCAAATAGGAAACATGGGCCTATTACAGCTGCCAAATAAAAGCTGCTTTGGGTCTCTTTGGAGGTAGATGCTGTTTAAATGATGCATGGGTCCTAAGAGTCCGGAGGTGTGCCAAAGCCACACTCCCTTCTTAACACGGAGTGTAGCTTTGGTGCAGCTTCGGATTCTTAGGATGCATGCATCATTTAAACAGCATACCTCCAAAGAGACCCGAAGCTTATTTTGGCAGTCTGTAGCAGGCCTTGGTCACATAAATTAGTATGGAAAGAGAACTTATAGCACCTTTGAGACTAACTGAAAGAAAGAAGATGGCAGCATGAGTTTTTGTAGATTTCAGTCTGCTTCCTCAGATGCATTTGATGGAGTGGAAAGCCAGGGAAAGACCTATATATGCCATTTGTGTATGAGAATGTCAATTCAAATTCAAAATCCTTTGTGTATGGAAATTAAGTGGCAAATCCAGTTTCAATGATGGTCGTTGATGGACAAAAGCAGTAAGGAAGCTAGAACCTGCAGAAGAGTGGATGAGTGTGGGTAACAGAGAAGGATGTGATGAACAGGTGAAGGGTGCCCCATGTGGATGGGGCTAGATAATGCTGAAATGGGCATAGTGCCCATTCAATCTATTGCTGGTGGACTGTAGTCTGTGGATAATTCCAATTCTGCTTTTTCTCTTTCCACTCCACCAAAGGCATCTGAGGAAGTAGACTGAAGTGTATGAAAGATGCCAACTTCTTTCTTTCAGTTAGTCTCTTTACCAGGTCTACAAGATCTCTTTACATACTGGTTTTACAGACTAACACAGCTATACCTTTGAATTCTCCCAGATGAATTAGTGCAAGGTTGAAGAATCATCATTCTTGGACTATGTGTTCATTTTATTTATTTAATAGTTTTGTTATATCATTTTTCTATGCGACCATGTTAATTTTCTTAGTAACTATTGGTCATGTTCAAAATTATTAATAAAAAAGTTATCTTTATATTCCATCTTATACATTGTGAATCCAGGATGGCTTACAGAAATTTATTCAGTATCCGCCTTTGTTGGAAAAAGGCTTACAGTATAAATGTTAAGTCTGGATGGTTTGAGGGGGAAAAGAGGGCAGTCTAAAAATAATAAATTCTATATGCCTCCTAGCATGGCTTTTAAATCCATCCTCGTTTATCAAGTATTTGGATATTGTGGAAGCGTTACACAAGACTTCTTTATCTGAGTGAATAGTAAGGCAGGGCAAAATGAGTGTGTGAACATGCAGACTGCAGGCAGTGCTTAGTCATTCAGACCACCTCTCTTAAAAACTATTCCCAGAGAATATGGTTCTCTGCCTAAAATTGGTCTGGTTCAAGCTATCCCACAATAATGACTCTAACTGATACCTTCATTACAGGAAGCTGCCATTATCACAAATTTTCTATTGTGGGATGCTTCTAACGTGGTAGAAAAAATTCTGTGTGAAGGATCAACTTTGAAATGCATTGAAAATGGCCAATATTGGAATGTCTTTGTAAAAAAAAAACATGGTGCAGTCATAATTGGAATACTGGCTGACCTTTTTCAAAACAGTGCCTTTCCACTATGCATTCAACTGGCAGGTGCTATGATTATATTTTAAGTCAGAAAGAAATCCAATCAGTTATTTAAGAAAAATCATATGAAAAGCCAACACAGAATATACTGGAATAAAACAAGCTGAGAAAAACATCCCCTTGAAACACCAGAAAAATCAGTGAAGAAAAAGTGTCAATTCCAGGCTAAATGTATGATCTTCATCATACATTTATACATTGGGAACTGTTTCAAAGCATTCCCAGAAATGGCGTCCCCTGGAACCCGATGGGAACGCTCAGTGGCGGTGGCATTCCCTGTGCGGTAAACTAGCATTCTGGGGCCCATCGGGTTCCCATCACGCTCCGTGTGCGGCCCCGCTCGTGCCCGTTCTAACACATCGGGGAACGTTTTATCCCCGGTGCAATAAACTCAGTTGTGTACTGCTCTACTCATCCATCCCCACATTAGCAGCCAGCAATACAGGATGGGAACTGTGTGAGGTAATAGCAGATCTTTGTGTATTCCTTTATTGCATGTTAGAGGTGCAATAGTACAAGGGCGCTGGTTTTGGCCATCACAGCCCATGTTCTTCATTAACCTAGTTCAAGCCATAGGTTCAAACAATGTGTTGAATGAAAATGAAACTTAGGGCCTGAGCAGACAGGCCAAAATAAAGCTGCTTCGGGTCTCTTTGGAAGTATGTTGTTTAAATGATGCATGGGTCCTACAAGTCTGGAGGTCGCACCAAAGCCACACTCCATTCCTAAGCACTGGAGTGCAGCTTTGGTGCAGCTTCCAGATTCTTAGGATGCATGCATCATTTAAATAGCATACCTCCAAAGAGACCCAAAGCAGCTTTATTTTGGCAGTCTGTAACAGGCCATAATTACTTATTAAGACAAGGCCTGTTTTGTTTGCAGTAAGGAAGCATGGGTTGATGCTAATGGTGATTCTGCCAAGAATCACCAGCCTAGCTGAGTCATAGAGGTGTGAAAGCCCACAACAGTATTAGCAATAGCTTTAAGGCTGAAAAAAAGGACAAAATCAGCAGAAAAACAAAAACAAGAGGTTGAGAACTGATGAAGATAGCTTGAGTTTCACATTGGTTCTTAAATGGCCAGAGGGTGGAATGTTGGGGAGGGGAACCATTTTACAAGTTCTTGATTATTGATTGCTTGTTCACTTTAGCATTCTCTCTCTCTCTCTCTCTCACTCACACACACACACACACACACACACACTTCTTATAAGCAAAAGTTGTTGTTTTTTTAAATCTGTAAGCCCCAAGATATTCTGTTCAAAATCAAAGTTACATTCTTGCTAGATAAGACAGTCTACAAAGAACAAATTACAATGCAAATCTTACCTGAGGATTCAATGAATAAGTAAAATGCACACCCGTTTCCAAATAATAATGAAACAAATCTCTGGGGGTGGGAATAGATACATCTATTTTATATTTGGATGGGAATGGATGAATAGACTAATAGCCTGATGTCAAGGGTAGCTTAGAGTTCCCAAATGACCAGAAGATTGGTTTGGCCTACTCTTCTAACTTTAACAGCAGGCTGAGCAGTAGGGATTAGCAGAGCTCAGCCTTTAACTCCATTAATATTGGCACATCAAGCTAGTATGAAAAGGCATAGCTGCAGGAGCAGATTGAGTAGTTGGCAATCCTGTTTGGTGGGAAAGCAGCACAAGCAGATGTAAACTACTGGCACAGATAAACAAGCTTTCTGCTGTTCTTTGCAAAGTCCAAATGTCTCCTGCACCAAGATGTGAGGGTGACATGGATGCCATTTGACAATGGGAGAATAGACAGATACTCAACTTCACACATTTCTTTTAAAATGCAAAAAAGCAAAGAAAAAATAGGAGGGGGGACACTGTTGTACTTTGAGATTTCAGACCAGCTGATTTCTTACCAGCACAAAGGGGATCCTTATTGATATGTTAAGATGTAAAAACTACTCTTCACAAGTGCAGTTCATACGGGACCAGTGGGTACTTATTCAGAAGGACTGTATCCACTGCTAGGGAAAGAGTCTAACCTGTCAGCTACCATAGATTGGGATCTGTGGGATTCAATTCCTGCTTAGCCATGAAACTCACTTGGTCACCTTGGACCAGTCAACCACTCTCTCACTCTTCCTTTCTGGAAGAAAAGGTGGGCAGGAGAAGCATTAAAAGATTTTCTAAAAAGAAACTTTTTTGTCAGAGGCCTTGTTAACTGGAGTATGCCTGTATTCTGAACATAAACTGGGGAAGAAGATTGCTCTGTATTTTGCCTGACCCCTTTAGCATAGAGGTGAGAAACCAGTTTGCAGACTGCCCATATGTTTTGATTAACAGGGCAAATAGCTATTTATAGAGGAGATAAATTTCCTTAAACACACACAAACATACCTTTTCCTACTCCAGAGTCCCATTTTGGAGCCCACAATTCTCAAAAGAATGTAAAGGAAGGAAGGGGAACCTTCTAGGTTGCATTTAGGTGGGACCAAAATCAGCAGTAAAGGTCTGTCTCCTCTCCCATGGAAAGAGAAATACTTTTTTTCCTTTTCTTTATGTTAACCTTGATTTCTGACTTTGTCACTCTCACACTCATACACATTCTCATTTTCTACTCTTGGGCTGCTAGAATAGAGACAACTCACTCATGGAAGGGAGGTTGAACTGATGGCTTGCAGAATGATTTTAAAATTAGGCCACTTGAAATGATGGTGTCCCAGACATTCCATCCTAAGTTGCCCACCCTAGCTTTAAACTTGAATATTTAAAGAGATCGGGATGCACTCATGCATCTCTGTCATAACATGCAGTTTGGCCCGAAGGACTAAGAAAAATGAGTCATGTTCAACAAACTGAGTATGCTAAAGAAATTAATCAAAGGTTGAGAAGTCTTGGGGCTTATTTGACTTGCATGTGAAAACAGAACAATCCAGCCATAGATAAGAGGGAGAGAGAGAAAAGACTCCAGATTTGTATCACCGATATCACTGCTTCTTTCAAAATCTGAACCTACCTATTTTATGTTTTCAGGACAATGAAGGGGGTGTAATTGCACAGCTTCCTAGCAGTGTGACAACCTTCAACCAGACGGGGCTGAAACCGGGTGAGGAGTACACAGTCAATGTGATAGCCCTCAAGGAACAAGCCCGAAGTCCACCCACCTCAGCCAGTGTGTCAACTTGTGAGCAACCAAAAGCTATCATTCCTATATCAGTTTATATATTAACAGCATTTTCCCTCCATGGTCGGAATAGGTTCTACTGAAGGCTGTTCATGGAAACAACCCAAGTTTGGAAGAAGCCACTCTTAAATAAGTTACTTTCCATCATTTCCTTTTTCTGATGATGAAGGTATTAATAAGTCACTTAACATAACAAGGGGATGGTTTCGCTCCTTTTGTAGAGTAACTCTTAACTAGGTTTATAGTTGTTTCAAACAGTTCCAATGAGGAGGTGTCTTAAGAAACTTGGATAGATGACTGAAGAACTTTCCACTGGGCTAGGATTTTAAAGGGATATGTACAAGAAATGGAAAACAAGGAAAATCATTAAAGAGGAATTCAAATGAATAGCCAACATATGTAATAATAATAATAATAATAATAATAATTATTATTATTATTTATTTGTATTCCGTTTTTTCACAAAGGAATCAAAGCAGATTCCAACAGTATAAATAAAACATCAAAGAATTAAAAATTGCAATTTAAAAACCCCAAAACCTGACCCCGACCCCCATCATAAAAACAGTGATCAATCCCTAAAAAAGATTAAACATCAAAAAAATTTAAAACTGTCCAATATGAATACACTAAAATTTCCGGCAGATTAGCGCTAGGGAAAAAGTCACAAATGCTAAAAAGCAGAACAACCTCAAGCTTGCTAGAGAGGTTAAAAGCAATAAAAAGGGGTTTATTTTGTTTTGTTTTGTTTTGTTTTGACAATAGCAAAAGGAAGAACAAGGTAGGGTTGCTGCATGGGGAAGGTGGGATAGAGAAAAAGCAGAACTACTCAACACCTTCTTTGCCTAGGTTTTCTTCCAAAAGAAGAACAGTGCTCAACCTGGGGGAAATTGCACAGATGATACAGTAGGGGAATGCAACACAGAATAGATAGAGATGTAGTACTGGAACTTGTAATTTCGTTACCTTTAGGGAACAGGAAATGATTTTGTTGTTACAATGTTAACTATTGTAGTAACAATTTCTTCCGGCCGTGGAACTATAACCAATTACTTTTAAAAGCAACCTTCTATGTCATGCATAGGAAAATGATACTCCTACCTCTGGATGTCAGATGTAGACAAACAGTACAGAACATCTGTTTCCTTTATCTTTATTCTGTACTTGTGGGTTTTCCACAAGTGTCTGTCTGGCCGTGCCTCTGTTGAGAAAGTATGCTGCACTAGGCTGACCTTTGGTCTGATCTGCTAGTGCTTGTGATATGACCAGTGAATTAATTTCAGCCTGTGTTTGTTCATAGCTGAGTGGCTGAGTAACATCTGACCTATGCAGCAAAGAGGATTTCATGTATGCACCTTCATTCCTCATAATCACATTTAATGGTTCCATTCATTAAAGCCCATCTATAGGAAAAAGAAATGTACAAGCAGTTTTGCAAAACTGTCAAAGTGGAGATGCATCAATAAAGCTGATAATTATAAAGTCATCAGTAGGCTTTGGATCCAAGGCCAGAAATGCATGCCAACTTAGTACAAGTAGGCTTTCCCCTCTGACAGAAGAGGGTGTGCTACACAATAATCTACAGTCCTGAAACAGATCTTGTTCACCCTCACATTATGTCAGCCAGAAAACACAGGCATTCCTCCGTCCACCACCACCACCAATATTTTTTACAGATTTGTCTCTGTTGCTGTTTGAGAGTATTATGTCAGATGTAGTTTGCTACTGACATCTACAGACCATGCTAAGCTATGACCCCTTATTTAAAGTGAGCTTTTAATGGACATGTTTCCCAAGTCTTCTGAGGAACACTCCCTCCCTCCCTTCAACTGTGAAGGCATGGCATCATGCTCAAAATGGTAGACTGTGAAACAGTAAGAAGGAGCCACTCTCCATAAAACCCATTTCCCTGTATGAGTCACTTTTCTAGCCTTGTCTCCTTCATGGAAAGAATCAAGCTTCCAAGAAGAGATTCATGCAGTTTACCAGGATTGGATAATAGAAAAGTATCGGGCCCCAGTGGTGACACATGAAGAGGTACGAGCAGTTAATCTTGCAGCGATGCAGCAGCCAGCCTACTCTCTGAGTAGCCTACTATGGGCCTTAATCGTTTGATTAATTTCTGGAAGCACACAATTCAGACATGTATGGGACAGGGCCCCCAGAATTGTTTTAGGTTTGTGGGGGCTCAACTTGGACAGGCAGGCCATTATTCATTTTGACAACTTGCAAGTACATTTTTACAAAACAAAGAAAACACAAAATACATTGCATTGCAACAACAATATATTTGAAGCAGATGGCAATTTGACTACTGTGAGAGCAATGGAAAAATAATAAAGGAATAATACTGTCCATAACTGAATAAATAAAAATGAATCAATACAATTAAGCAAAGTGAATAAATATGAAAGGCCCTATTAAGTGAATGCAAAGGTGCCTATAAGGTTATTTATGTATTTATTTATTTCAAGGATTTATATCCCACCTTCCTCCCACAATGGGATTCAAGGTCTTCTAACCATCTACACTTCCATTACACTATTTCAGGGGCAAAAGCTATGGAGATGCATTCAAAGAAACAGAACTGCAGACAAAATACTTTTTTTATTATTTTAAATAAACTTTATTGTTAAAAAACAATCCAATACAATTATTAACATACACACCATTACATTCAATCAATACATTAAGTTCTTATATACATATACTTAAGAGTGAAGAAGTAACCAACTAAACCAATAGAAAAAGACCAACCTTTGTTTGTTTTGCCTAATTCTTTTTTATTTTATATATCCTTCATCTTCTACTTCTTATCTATAATTTCTCTTCCTTTCTTCTTAAACCTTCTACTTATTACCTTCCCAAATCTTTCTTCTTCCCTACCTCCACCTTCCTTTCTTTTCCTCTTCCCCTTCTTACTTGCAAATTTGCTTACTTGCAAATTAGCTTACTTGCTGTTCACCGCTGTGATCTTTGGAATAGCGGTATATAAATAAAATAAATTATTATTATTATTATTATTATTATTATTATTATTATTATTATTATTATCTTCCTTTCCTATCTACTTAGTCTTCTCTCTTAAATCATCCTTGATATCCTTCTTCCTGCTTTCTCCTACATACCCATAACCTTCTTCACTTACCTAACCTTCTTCTCCCTATATCTCTTTCTACTTCTTCTCTCTAGGTCTTCTCTAGATTTCTCTAGCTATCTTCTTATCTCTACATATTCAGTCATACTATTTCATTCATACTGACTTCCTTCCTTCCAATATCAGTCATGTTAGTTAGACTATCTTACTTTGATATCTACTTACATAAATCCAATCTCTAGATACCATAATTAAAAAAGTAATTTATTATAATTAATCAATTGAAATTAACTACTGCTATTTTCCTCATTTACGTTCAAAAATTCCATTACTTTTCTCCATTCTTCCATATATTGGTCTTCGTGGTTTCCTCTAATTATTTGCGTTAATTTGTCCATTTCTATCCCATCATATAACTTTAATAACCATTCATCTTTTGATGGGATGGTTTCATTTTTTCATCTCTATACAAAATATACCTGAGCTAATGAGACCATATAGAATCCAATCTTTACATATTCACCTCTGAATTCATCATCAAATATTCCTAATAGAAAAACGTACAGGTTTAATTGTATCTTTCCCCCCAGTATCTCACAAATTGAATCCCTTATCATTTCCCAATAATCTTTGGCCCATTTACAAGTCCAACAACAATGAAAAAAGTACCTTTCTCTTTTTTACATCTCCAACAAGTATGGTTACCTGATTTATAAATTTTCCCAATTTTAGCAGGTGAGAGATACCTTAAATAAAACATTTTATAGAAATTTTCTCTTAAGTTCTGAGAGACTGTATATTTATAACCATTCCTCCAAACCTTTTCCCATTGAGATATTTTAATCGGATGACCCACGTTTCTTGCCAGTTTTATCATTTGTTCTTTAATAGTTTCATCTTATGTATCAAATTTTAAAAGCAATTCATAAAATTTCCCAATTAGTTTATCTTTTTCCTTAGTTAGTATTTTTCCCAATTCTGATTTTTCTTCATCCATATCAAATCCATGCATTTTTGTATCCATTTTGAACCTTTCTAAAATTTGTCTGTGTGTAAATCAATTACAGTGCACCCACGTCATACGCAGGCGCATTATATGCTGCTTCTTCCAGCACCGCACAGCAGAAGAAACAATGGTGTGCGTGCACCACTGGCGCCGCATGCCGCCACGAGCACAAGCCTCATTACTTGCAATGGGCCTTGAGCATACGTGTTTTTTGTTTTACACAGGGGGGCCGGAACAGATCTCCCACGTAAAACAAGGGTGCACTGTAATATCCCATCCTTCTTTATTTGTCTCTTACTTTCAGTACCATATTTCCATCTTTCATTTCCAAGATTTCTTCAGACAAAATACTTTTTAAAAAAACTACAATATGTATTTACATATATATCTGTCAGTCTCTTGTTCCCCTGAGTGCCATTTATGCCTGAGAGAGGCATTTTTTTTGCAATAGGAAACTCATATCCTCTAACATCTCACATATTAAAACCGGGACATGTGTGGTCAAGCAACATCAGGATGTGATCAAGCTGGACGTAGTTATTAATGAGTAAGGATACACAAGATAAGAGAGGCTGCAGCAGTTTCCTGTTCCCTGAACCTACTAGGAAGGACAAGATTCTGCTCCCCTTCTCCTCCGCTGAGTTAACGGGGTACAGACTACTTTAGTACCTTGCACTCAGTTTGCAGCAATAGATGTAAGCTGAGGACAAAAAAAGGAAGTGAAAAGAGAAGAGAGGAAATGGAACATTTTAAATGCAACCGAAAAAGTGGAACAGCAAAAGTTTAATCAGGACTGTCCCTACTATTGTGTCAAATAGAATACAGTCAGCCCTCCTTATCCACAGATTTTTTTATCCGTGGATTCAAGCATCCGCGGCTTGAAAATATTTTTTTTAAAAACTCTTGATTGTCCATTTTATTTAAGGGAAATAATTTTGCTATGCCATTATATTTAATGGGACTTGAGCATCCATGGATTTTGTTATCCACAGGGGGATCCTGGAACCAAATCCCAGCAGACAACAAGATCCCACTGTATATGGAATCCCAGAAAGAAAAAAAATCCTTTCCTGGACTACAATGGTCCAGAGAGGGATGAAAATATTGGCCTGTTACAGACTGCCAAAATAAAGCTGCTTTGGGTCTCTATAGAGGTATGCTGTTTAAATGATGCATGCATCCTAAGAATCCGGAAGCTGCACCAAAGCTGCACTCCAGTGCTTAGGAATGGAGTGTGGCTTTGGCACGACCACTGGACTCTTAGGACCCATGCATCATTTAAATAGCATACCTCCAAAGAGACCCCAAGCAGCTTTCTTTTATCAGTCTGTAACAGGCCATTGTTCTTCGGGGGCATGGGGAGTCCAACTGAAAATTGCTCGTATTTTGGTTGATCAGGCTATCATAATAATTACAGAACAAAAAAAATGTTTAAAGAGGCTAAGAACCTATGCATATCATATTAACATACAATGCAGTCTTCTGTCTATCTTTGCACAAAAGGAGATTTCAAGGGCTACCATGGAGGATGGTGGATTGTCCTTTATTGGAGATTTCTAAGCAGAGGATAGATGGACACCTTTCAGGGATCTCCAGCTTTGTATTAAACTGCTTTTTCCCCTTTTGGCAAGAGTCCCCAAGACTGGGCTATACCATACATCTTCAACCCCTCATCTTATGACCAACAACAAACAAATAGTAAACTAATACATGTACAAACATGCTTAAAAAATATTCTCTCCCTCCCAGACCATGCTAGAATAAAGTGGAGACACTATTCTGTCTGCACTGTTCTGCTGTTCTGCAGTTGACTTTCTTCATTGCTTATTTGGCTATCTGGGATATATAGAATAGATAGATCTGTGCAATGTAGTATAACAGTCCAGTTTTTGGAAAAAGTTTCCCCCCCCCCCAACTCCAGAAATTTCTACTGTTGATATATTGACTGTGTAGCCCTTGAAGAAGGACAGCCAATTTAATATATAGGCTGTACCATGTTGTTGTTTTTTACAAAACAGGATATTTATCAAGACTTTTAAAGAATGCATTACACTCCATCCTTATGCATATGGAAACTTGTCTCTTTTTTGCCTGTGGAATATAATACATGCTTTTCAGTACCTGTTCACAACTATTAATCAACAATAATTCCAAGGTCTTTTCACATGTACTAATGTTAAGCCAAATATTTCTCATCCAATAAATGTGCTTATGTTTTCTGTGGCCTAGGTGTAGAATTTTGCATTTATCTCTGTAGAATTTCACTGTACAGTAATAATTTCAGCCCAGTTTTCTAGTTTATCCACGTCTTTGAGTTCCCCTTCCCAGTCTTGTATCATCCTCATATTTGAGAAAGATTCCCAGTATAACCCATCATCAAAGTCACTGGGATGATAGAGACAAGCCAAATAAAGTGGTTTCAAACCAATTTGAAGGCGGGGCATTTTGATGACACATGCCTCCAACGTGGGCAGAAACCAGATTGAAGCTGTGCCCCAGGGCTAAAAAAACCAAGGCAAAAAAGAACCCAGTATTTTCCATCTTAGCCCAGAAAATGGTCATCTTCACAGCTACATATAAACACCCCAATGCCAGAGCTGTTCTAAAAGAGCGATCTATCCAAACCCTAACCCTAAAGCTATATATAAATGCACTGGTGCAGGTGCACATTTTAAAAGGACAGAGCCACCATACCCAAGTGGTTGGGGCGGCAATGCAAAAAAGTGAAAGTGTGACATCTCCAATGGATATAAGTACAACATACACAAATCAGACAGTCCAAGAGGGGGCATGAGGTGAAGGGAGATGAAGTGGACATATAGAGGGGTGTGTGATTATTCTTTGCTGGTGTTTTACTGGGCATACCGATGCCCCGATGTCCTGTACTGGTAGAGGATCACAGGTGTGACTGTGTGGTTGATCAACGAGATGTGCATCCAATGGGATCACATCTAGGCAGCAGACAGTCACACTGGTGGTGTGTTTGTGTGATGGTGGGGAGGCAACAAAAAAAATTACCCAGCAGCATGTCTTGATGCTGCACTGTGTGGTCAAGCCATGTGCATTTGGGTCACCTTGGGAGCAGCCGACACAGACAGAAGTTCAACCTACTTCTAGAAAAGGCAGGTTCCAGCTGCTTTTTCCTGCCCATCTGTTATGCTGAAAAGTAATGGTCCTCAGGCAGAAACTTGAGACACTCCATTTGAGACCTCCTTCCAGGTTTAAGTGCAGCCATTGCTAGTGACTTTGATCACCATCTGATGGTGTTTCCATGCTACAGTTAGCCTTCCGTTTTCACAGGGATCTGTTCCGTGAAAATGGAGGCTCGTGCCCGTGGCCCAGGCACATGCACTGGGCACGTGAGCTATTGAAAATAGGAGAGATTGCCCTCTGCAGATATTCAAGGTCACGGATCTCAGATCTGCAAGTTAGGAAGAGTGACTGTATTCCATATTTAATCAGTTTGCTTATGAAAACAGTATGGAGGAACTTATTAAATGCTTTGCTGAAATCCAGATAAGTGACATCCACACTATTTCCAGCACCCAGTAAACCTGGAGAGAAAAGAAACAGAAAATAGTTTAGCAGTAATTGTTCTTGACAAACTCATAATGGTTCCTACTAATTACTGCATTGACATCTTGCTATTTTCAAAGAGATCCCTTTATAATAACATTCTAATATTTTTGCTGGTATTGAGGTTAAGACGACTAGTCTGTAGTCCCATGGATCTTTATTTTTTGCCATTTTTTGCCATTTTTAACACATTTGCTCATACAAATGTTAAGTAATAGCGAGCCTACCCCCAGACCTGCTTTAACAGCTTAAGATGATACTCCACTTGGAACTTGATGAGGAACCAGAATTTGATATTGCACATGTACAGGTATTTTAATGTGTTTTTAAATTTTGTTTTGCATAATAAGAATGTAGTTTAACTATGTGTAAATTTATATATGTGCTGTTTTCCCGCCTCGATCCGTAGGGAGAGGCGGGATATATAAATAAAAATTATTATTATTATTATTATTATTATTATTATTATTATTAAAGCTGTTCTTCATCTTCATCTGTTTTTCTTGTAATTTGTTTCTCCCCCACCCCCTCCATTTCTCTATGGATTTATCATGTTTAGTAATTGATGGGCCTACCCAGATATTGGTGCGAGATGTCTCAGACACAGTGGCCTTTGTTGAATGGACTCCACCTCGGGCTAAAGTTGACTACATTCTTCTGAAGTATGGCCTAGAGAATGAGGAAGGAGGAAAGACCACCTTCCGGCTACAGCCTCCCCTGAGTCAGTATTCCATGCAGGCCCTACGACCAGGCTCAAAATATGAAGTCTCTATTGCTGCTGTCCGTGGGACCAATGAAAGTGATGCTGCGGTCACCCACTTTGTAACAGGTATGTTCAAGACAAAAGTGTGTTAGTAGAGCACTTCTTGTCCACAACCAAAAGTACATTCATACACAAATGCCTTGCATATGAAGATTCCTAACAGAGGGGAAGTCCATAGCATGGTTATGTAACATTTGCTTAGTTTTCAGAAGGTTATGGTTCTAACATTTCCACTGAAAAGAATAATAATAATAATTTTAATAATAGTTTTTATTGATACCTTCCTGCCTCTCCCAATGGATCGAGGCGGGATCACAACAGAGTTAAAAACAATTACAATGGCGAGTTACAGACCGCCGCTTTGCGGCAGTCTGCCGCCGCCGCTGCTTGCTCCGTGCGGGAGCCGCAGCAGCCACACCGCGCGGCTCCCGCACGGACCGAAAAAGAAGCTCCAAAATGGAGCTTCTTTAAGCGACGCCTCTATGACGTCGCGAGGCGCGAGGGGCGGACTCGCGACGTCATAGACGCCGCGACACGTGCGGACGCACAGCGTCCAATACGTAAATATGGTGGCCGCCGTGTGGAACGGCCACCGCCATATTGTACGTACAGAATACGTACTAGGGTTAGGGGGGTGCGGAAGCACCGCCCCTTCCTAACCCTAGTACGTATTCATTACGTACTAAATGGCGGTGTGTAACCCGCCAATATTACAACATTAGTTACCACATAATTAAAGCCAGAGCTAAAACATGAAACATCAATCAAGGTCAGGTGCTCTCATTCCATACCAATAGTCTTCATAGGAGGTCAGGAGGATATGCGCGGCGAAAGAGCTCTGTCTTTACCGCCTTCTTGAAAATTTCCAAGGATATAATAAGGCGATTCTCCTCTGGGAGTCCGTTCCATAGTCTAGGGGCAGCTATGCTGAATGCTTTTTGGAAAATAGAGACATGTTTAGATGCTGGTACCTCCAGCAGATTCTTCCCACTTGTTCTAAGAGTGCTAAGAAATTTCTAGCAATAGCTAGGAGTATATCCAAGTAATAGTACATGTACTTTGCATTCTAGTATCACATATGGGTACTTAGGAAAATTTAAATAAATCAAACGCTATAGACAGTTAACAGGTTTAATTTACAGTTCCATAAAGGAGAAAGCAGATTTTGGAGCTGTTTTATGGCTTTGATATTGCCTGTCATAAAGATTACAGATGGATACTATTGCTTTCAGTTATCTGTATGATAATATCTTGCTGACTGTACTTAAGAGTAAAGGGTGTGTGCAGTTATTGATTTCCTGAGTCATTCATTCCCTGAGTTACTTTGATGAATTGTTATAATTTTAAAAAAGCAAATGAAGAAGCAAAACTATTGCAGGATAAATATGTCACTCTTGTTTTACACAGCATAAGACTGTTGTCATTTAAAAAAAATAAAATAAAATTCCTACAGAACTACCATGGTGGAAATGCACTTTGCCAGAAATAAAGGGAAGAAGATCTCAAAGCAAAGGGTGATGTATTAACAAATGCATCAAGTTGAGATTCTTTCCCAGAACTGATTCTAATTCAGCTATTTTCAAGGAAACCTAGATCACCTTATCAGAATAATTGAATCAGAATCAGCCCTACAGAATAGCTCTGCCTTTATTTATCAAGCAGTAATGCGGGTTGGCCAAACTAATTAGTTTCATTACAAATCAATGGGACAAGTTAGTCAAGATTTAAGTCTCATCAATTTCAGTGGGAACTAAGTGTAGCTACTTTATACTACAGTCCAATACAGGTATTCTCAAAGGTAAGCCCCACTAAGTCCAATGTGTTTTACTGTCAAATTAATGGGCAGAGGATTGTATCTTGAACCAACATTGAACCCATTTTCTTCAGTTCGTTTTTGCTCTTTTCCTTTTTTGCTCTTGCTTTTGGTTCTTTCTTTTTTTCTTTATTGGCACTACACTTCTGTTTTGTATAGAAGCATGCAGTGTCAGTGACCCTGAATATCATCTACTGAGGTCCCAATTAGGGATGTCTGGCTAGTTCTGTAGTGAAAATGTGCACAAACTGAAAAACTATGCAGTGCGTTGAATTTAAATGTGACCTGTGCATGGTTGTTGTTTTTTGACAAAGTGTACATTTGGATGAAAAATCCTTTGTTTCACTACCTCAGACCCTCAATCCATGTCATAATTGGAGACAGAGTTCAGTGACAGAGTACATGTTTTGTATGTTCAAAGTCCTGGTATCTCAGTTCTAAAAGGGAACTCAGGTAACTGGCTGGAAAATACCTCTGCTAAGCATCTGCCAGTTACAGCAAACAGGATTGAGGCAGAGGAATCAAAAAGCCAAGTCACTGCAGGGCAACTTCATACAAAGAACCTCATTAGTTTTAGGGAAAGCACAGCTTAAAGGTGAAATATATACTTTGCATGTAGAAAGGTTTAATTCCTAAATTTTAAAGGCTATCACACAGTAAGACTATGAATGTTTTCTCTTTCCTGAGACCATGGAGATGCACTGCCAGTCACAGTAAACCAGACCATTCAACTGTGAGGCCATCTCAACTGTTGGATTATAAATCCCAGTATCCCTAGCCATCATGGTCAGTGGATGAACCAGCTGTGGGTGATGGATGTGTAACCTGGAGGTCACCCTGTTGGGGACATCAGACAGTCCACTGCCAGATGGACCAATGATCTGTCTCAATATAAGGCAGCTACATGTGAAGACCTATTTTAAACCACATTTTGGAATTTCTGCATTGTAACCTTTAATTACGAATCAAATGTGCTTCAGCTTTAAATCTAATCAGTTGGCTTTCCATCACTTGATTTCATTCCAAAGCAATTAACCACCCAAAACTTTATTAGGGAATATGGCTGATTTGTTATACTCTCAAACCTGGAAGTTATATGTATATAAACTGGATGTCTCACTGAACAATATTTCCTACTATCCTAATTAGATAAAATCCATGCATACTTTAATGTATTACATAAATGATAAGGGTTATCATTAGTATTGCTTAATGAATAAAGTTACTTGGCTCAGTGTAAGAATTATTGATTTAAATTCTCTGCCTGGAGTTGCACAGGAAGACATGATAGCAAGACCCACCTGCATAGCACTTTTCTCCAAACATACAGCAATACAGTAAATTTGAAAATGCCATGTTTATGTTGCACTTGGCAAGGCTGTTCATGATTTAGGGAAGTATCTGGATTGCAGTTGAAGAAAGAAAGAGAATCATGGTCACTGTCTGTTTCCCTATTTTTAACCTAGAAATCGATGCTCCCAAGAACTTGCATGTTGTCTCTCGGACATCAGACCGCCTAGAGCTTGAATGGGATAACAGTGAGGCAGAGGTGGCGACCTTCAAGGTAGTGTACAGCACTCTGGCAGGCGAACAGTACCATGAGGTTCTGGTGCCTCGGAGTCCAGGCATCACAACCAGAACCACTCTCACAGGTAAACCTTTCTCCCCAGTAGCATGGGCATTTGTTTTTCTTGTAGAATTTCAAACTGGAAAGCTATTGTAATTGCTTCTGAGTTATGCATGGCTGTTTAAACATGCTTTTGAAAGATCTAAGCTTTTTTTATATATAGTAATTCATTGTTTCACCACTACCACACACACACACACCCTTTGAATTTTTATGCAGTTACTGGTGAAAATGTTTTTTAAATGGATGCTGATGGCCAGAAGATGCTTTGTCTACTTAAGTCTTACAAAAGCTCACTGCTTGCCAATTCTTTCCTTAGTTTAGTCTCAAAGGTGCTACAAGATCTCCCTACCATATTATTCTACGACAAAACATGGCTCTATCTTTAAATGACTACTGATATCTTTTAATGGCTAGTGGCTATTAACTATTGAGTACTCCCTACCTGCCTTGGGGGAGGACTGAAGAGACACAAGCCCTTATCAGATGAGTGGTGGGAACTGGGGGTCTTCGCACTGGGCGATTCGAATTCGCGTTATTTCGCACAATACCATCATACCAGCATTCGAATGGCCCAATCTGCAACTAACGTGAATGCGCGAGGCTGCCGAACTGAATGCGTACTGGCTCTCTCTTTTGGGCGTGTTGGCCAGTGCGCTGAATAAGGGATGTGCGATTATCCTGGATGGGGCTTGTTCGATCTCAGTGCGAATGGGTCTGGTGTGACTACCCAGTCCTGGAATTCCATCGCAAGGACCCCCAAGCTTCCAATTTTTACTTCCGGTGGGTCTTTCCTCTTGCCGGTTAGAGGAAGTGGGGGGGGCGGTTTCCAGCGGCCTCCTCCTCCTCCTCCCGGCTTGAGGAGGCATCCCTGGCTGCATCCCAAGCCGGGAGGAGGAGAAGGAGCGCTGCTGGAACCGCGATTCCCGTTGCCCCCCGCGCCTACTTCCCTGCCTGGAAGGGCAAGGCATTTTCCTCCCTCATCGAAGGGGAGGGGGAGGGAAAGCAGCCCTGGGACGAAGGGAGCAAGGGAAGGCATTCTTTAGGAGCCTCTTTTTCCCTGCATCCCCTGCCCCAAGCCCTCTGTCGCTTGGCCATTCCTTCCCTTGCAGGAGGAAAATCCAGGTCATGAACGGAGCTCCATGTCCAGGCAACCCCCCCCTTTAAATTCAAACAATATTTTTTTGAGCGCACCATGCGCATGGTTTATATTCCAGAGGCAGATGGAGCCAGGCTTGCACTTGCTTTCTGCAGAGGGGGAGAAGCTACAAATGTTGCAAACATCAATGTTACATTTTTACCAATTTTTTTTGAGCAAATATGCGAATGATTTGCTTCTTGCAGCAATACAGCAAGGGAAGCCAAGGGAAAGCTAATGTTGCTTTTAAAAGCAAAAAAAACAAAAAAGCATGCCAATCCCATCTCTCTGCCGAAACGGGCAGTATCTGACCCAAAAGCCCACAGGTTTATTAAAAAAGAGAGAGAAGGAGAGAGAGAGGCATCTCTCTCCTGCTTCCAGCCGCGCTGAAACCCCTGTGCCTGGCTCTTTAAAAGGGAGGGACATTCCCCCGATGCCCTGCAACGTCACCATGACGATAGCTTGATTGGCAGCGGCCAATCTACAGAATTGCATTCGATTTCTTCAAAATCGCATTCGATTTCAATTTGTTAGTGGGCACTTGCTAAACGGAGCGATTCGGGGGAGGGCATCCGGATCATCCCAGTTCCCTCCATGTTCTTTTACCCCAGTATGAATGGGGCCTGATCAAAGCATCCCCCATTTACTTAGATGGCCATCCAGCCTCTTTGACAGCCGCTGGAACTGCTCCTCCTCCCCCCCCCAGATACCATACTCACACACTCACACACCACCACACAACACGTAAGAAACGCGGGCATTGCTAAATTGTTGCAAGGGAAGGTCCTGGGTAACATTAAAACCAAGCAGGAAATGTAGAGAGGAAACAGTAACGGGCACGTTGTATTGCGATTGTTAATGTGCATGAGGCTGGCTCTCCAGCTGTTTACGGGCTTGTCATGACAGGACCTCCCTTTCAACCGGAAGTGTTTAAGGTCGCAAACCCATGCAGGGGCAACCACTGAGCATGTGCGAGGCGGCCGATACGAATACGGCAATTCCTCATGTTGAGCACCGGGTGACAAAAACATTCTGCACTGAATGCACTTCGCGCGACTGCGATCATTGGCCAATTTGCTCAACATGCCAATGCGGAAGGACTCCCAGGTATGATGGTTATTGTGCGAATAACGCGAATTGAATCGCACCAGTGCAGAAGACCCCAGTTGCACACTCATCTGATAATGGCTACAGTTGGCAGTTTGGATTTAGCTACCAAAGGAAACAAGGCTTTGAGTTTAACAGCTGTCGTGATAAAAATGAGGACCAGTGATAGGAACTAATTAAACTCAGTTAGATAAAGGGACAACCTACATTTAATTTTAACTTCTTGATTTGAATTATGTTTAGAATTTCACTATTAACCAGTGAACGTTAGATAAATAAACTAGTTAGTTAATGAGGCAACTTTTTTTAATGCCAATGATTTCACCTTCCCAGCTGTTTTTTATCTAAAGCCTAGTTCTCTTGGCTTTTTGAAAATGCCCTTTTTGTTAGCTCCTCAGTTACCTGTACTGTAGGTCACAACTTTGAAACTATTGTCAGTGCAAGTATTATTTTTTTTCATATTTAAGATGCAACTACGTCGGACCTTCTTATACACGGATTTTTTATACACGGATTTAAAGCTACCAGGTTTTGAAAATGTTCCAAAAAAGTATATAAATTTACCTTGATGTTCCATTTTTTATTAGGGCACACCATTTTGCTATTTCATTATACTTAATGGGATTAGCATACACGGATTTTGTTATACACGGGGGATCTTGGAACCAAACCCCAGCGTATAAAAGATCCCCCTGTAGTAAAATTCCAAGGTTAAAAGATTTTGGACCCATACGTAATAAGGGCAGCTGATGAAGGCATCCAGACTGGCCGCCCGTTTTGTACATGAGCACCCAATAGAGATACCTCATCTTTCGAAGAAGAGATGAGCCCTTAAACTCAGGATTTGCTGGACTTCTATGGGAATAAGTTAAATAAACAAAATGGAGGGAGGGGATGTGGTATAGGGAGGAGAAAGGAATTCAGTTTTCAGAGGCCATTTTTAAGACAAACAGCTGACTGCCTGGGTTCAGGGGTCACACTTTGTGGTACAGAAATGGTTTCACAGCAAGAAAGGGATTTCAAAGGGGTGCTGGAAATGAATTTAAAAAAAATCTGTGCAGTTGTTTCCTTCTTCTCCTAAGCTCAAGGGCAGAAATAAAAAGAGATAGGAGCAAAATCACAGAAGATTATTTGAAGGCATATTTCAAAACAATTCCAATGATGAGCAAAATTCCAAACTTTCATCTTGATTTTATGTCCATATTATTTGTATATTAATTTTCTTTTATAGTATTGTTTTAACCTTGTTATGGTTTATTTTTATATTTTATTGTTTGTGGTTTTAGACTGTGCGCTGTAGGCAGGCTTGTTTTTATTTTTGTTGTTGTTTTCCTCCTTGTAAACGCGCTATGTAAAGCCTATGGTGCTATATACATAAATGTAATAATAATAATAATAAATAATAATCATAATAAATGGGAGTGTCTTAAGAAACTAGGTGATGACAAAGAACTTTCAACTGAGCTAAGATTTAAAGGCAAGTACAAAAATGGGGGGAAGGGAATATCATCAAAGGGAGATCACACAACTGCCGGCATATGTAGGGTGAAGGAAGCTGACTTAGCAAAAAGAAGAGAAGGAAAATGTAGATCCACTGCATGGGAAGATGGCAAATGTTAACAGGGGACAGGGAAAAGGCGCAGAATTACTCAACACCTTCTTTGCCTCAATCTCTCTTGAAAGGGAACGGTGTTCCTCCTGGGGAAAATGTGAGCCGATGATGAAGTGGGAAAATGCAGCACAAATAGGTAAGATGGTAAAGGATACCTGGCTAATCTAAATTAATTCAATTTCCGGATCGATTAATTACAGCCAGGACAGAAGTAATCTCGGCCACTGGAATAACCTTCAGAATTCCTTGAGAACGGAGAAATGCCAGCAGGCTGGAGGAGGGAAATGTTGTCCCCATCTTCAAAAAAGAAGGGGATAACGAAGACCCAAATAATTACCCGTCAGCCTGACATCAGTACCAGGTTCTAGAGGAGATCAAAACAGATAATCAGTAAGCACTTAGAAAGAATTCTGGGATTGAACATTAGTGAGCATGGTTTCTCAAAATCAAGCTTGCCAGACTACCTTATCTCTAATCTTATCATAGATCATAGCTCATGACTTTGGAAGAAGCAACTTGTGCCTGATTTCAGGCTGGACCCTGCCTTGTGCCAAATACTGCATTACTGAAACCCTGCTGTATTTGACTACTGTTAGGTCAATCACCTCAGAAGTGTTCGACATTGGCACCTCTGTTTGAACCTAGTTTTTGTTTGTTTTTGTCACTGCGCACACCTGCAGTACACACGAGGAGAACCATCATCTATGCCCTCTCAAGCCCTCCCTAAAGTTACTATAAGCCAGGGGATGTAGCGTCGGGGGGGGGCGTTCTTGGGGTCCGGACCCCCCCCCCCCCTTCCACTAGAAAAAGAGCATGGTGGGTGCTGCTGCGCCACTGCACCCACAGCCCTATTATACATGGTGGCACTGTATGTCTGGAAACCCCCCTTGCCTAAAATCCTGGCTTACGTCCCTGTATAGAGCTGACACTATTACCAATGTAGTACAGAATAGATATCAAATCAATTTGCCCAGTGTAACCAGCTATATGAACCAATGATTCCAAGCCGTTTATAATAATAGGACTAACGAACACACTGGGTTTACCTGCTTGTTTAACCTAATATAGAAGACTTACCTTCGCATCCCCCCTCCCAAAGGTAGATACCACCTGGTTCCACCAACCATACCAACTGACCCACCGACGCGGCAACATGTAATCAGTCATGACAGTCTCATACGGTAGTGATCGAACTCGCATAGTATCCATCAAGCAGTACACCTGGTCCAACAACCATATCAGCAGGTGTCTACACAAAGCATCAGATGACCCAGGTGTCTCTATCAAACATATATCAGAGTGTAGCATTATATGATATAACCCTTACTTTATACTCTTGTGTCACATCCCACAGGCCAATAGTCATATAAGAAAAAAAACACCTTAAGGAAAGCCATCATGAACAATACTATAACTTTCCAACTGTAAAACCATACATGGTATTAATCGATTCCGATACAGCACAGTTGGGATCATACATAGACTACACCAATGATACATACACATAGGTCCCCAGCACCACCAAAACATCATGGCAAAGATGTAACCCCAATACCTGGCACATCCTCAGTTCTGACCTTGGGGGTCTGTAGAACCCCACAGATGGACATCTGCTGTTGTTTCTTCCCCCCCACACTTTAATTTTTTACCCAGATGCACTCAACCTGGCATTCTAGGATTTTTTAAGTCATGGATCTCCTATGTACATCTGTCTTTGACGATATATTATGCTGCCTTCCTGCTCTTTCTTGTTTGGTCCTATTTACTATTAAACATGTTTTATACACCCCTCTGATTGTCTACATTACAATCATAAGATTTCATCCCAACACCAGGTTGCAGAGATACTTCTATTATATTATATGTGCTTAGGAGCTTAGGAGTTCAAATTCATATCTTGTTGTATTTCAGGTCCTACTGTGTATTTAGTAGTTGTAGGAGGGACATCTAAGGACCATGGGCATTGCCCCTTAGAAAGTGTTGGCTGAGACAAGAAGTCAGTGACGGTGGTGTTCCAACCAGCTGTGGTCCACACTCCTCACACCACCTTAAGTGAAGCCCACTGGCTAGGCAAGAGATTGTGATGCATTATTCTGTTGTGCCCTGAATGAAAGCAACATGCATGCATGAGCACACGGCAACCAACAACGGTTGCGTTTGCGCTGCCTCCTACGAGTTGCGTGGTCCATTATGTGAGTTTGGGAAAATTATCAGTGTTGTAACTCTGACGAGAACCATTCTCACATATTGGCTGCCCAAAGTACAAACAATAGATCACATATACCATTAATCATTTCATGGGTCTTCTTTAATTAAGTAATGAAAGACCTTGTTGCTCCATTAAACTTAGAACGTGTCTGTAGCCGCAGTTAAGAAGATTTCAAGACAACCAATGGCTTAGCGAACGAAACAAACTTAAAGGTTTTGGTATAGGAACTGCCATGGCTAAGATGAGGAAAATTTGCTCTGGGGTGCTATAGCTAAACTAAACTGGTGACAGAGATGAGGTCAGAAGAGGCATCCCGGAGAGCATCAGTTATACATCACAGAGGGGGTCAAGATGAAAACAGAGACAAGGGAGGAAGGCAAACTTTGGGTACCATTACTAGACAAGGCCAAACTATAAAAACTGCTGGCCGTCGGGTCACTCCGTGGAGGTATGCTGGTTTAAATTGATGTGTTGGCGTTCCCTAGCAGTCCTGCGAAGCTACACTACCCAAAAGCCATGCTGGATGCGTGGACTTTGGCATGGCTTCTGGACTTTATGGTATTACAATGCAGCATGTTAAAAACAAGCATACCTTCCAAAGTTGGACCCAAAGCCAAGCATTTATTTTGTCCCTGTTCGTATTGGGGGACCTACTAGTATCAACTCAGACTCTAATCTAACCCTGTATTACATACCTACTGTGAATTTCAACGAGCTCTGTCACATTCCAGCACCACATCAGTTTTTTGTGGTTTTCAGGCTAGTGTGGACATTTTCTTGAAGAATTATTGCTCACATTTCACCATGCCTGTGGCCGGCATCTTCAGAGTGGTGTGGCAGGAAGTGTGTGTGGGTATGGTGTGTGTATTAGTGTGAACCTTGGTTGGGAGGAAAGTGATTTACATGTTAATCTGTGTACAGTGGTAACCCCGGGATACGAATTACCCCAGCTTACGAAATTTTTCGTGGATACGACAAAAATTCCCATAGGGATTTATTTGTTCGGCTTACGATAAGGTTTTTTCGGGTTACGGGTTACGCAAAATACCTTCCCTCGTGCGGGCTACTTTCGCCACCGGAGGGCAAGCAGCAGAGCTTACTTTTTTCCATTAGCCGCCTATGGCACATTCAGGTTACGGAAGTTTTTTCACGAAATTAGCCGCGTGAAATAACGAATTTAATTTCGTAACCCCGATGAGGTTGGGATGGGTACCCACTGTATCTGTGTCTGCTTGTTGAATGGGCAAGGCCTCAGGGTAGGACGGATCTGATGCACAGATGGGATGTGTACATCCATTGTCTATAGGGGAAAGCCCCTGATCCTAGAAGGTGTTCATTTGATATGTATTGAGGCTTGATTTTGGTGTTCTTCACAGACTGCGTATGCCAACACACCTTGTTTACTCTTAATACAACACCCAAACACCACCCAACTTCCATGGCCACCCCCCTCTGAAGCATGCCAGCCACAGATGCAATCGCAATGTAAGACTACCTGAGCACGGCCACATAGCCTGGAAAACCTACAGAACCTATTAGTACTGCATGCTCTGAGACATTCTAAAGAAGTCTACTTTCAGGCCAAGAGGCCCGAGTTCAATAATGCTTTCTTCCAAGCATGCATAGGTTTGCAGCCTATTGCTAGAGTCAAAGACAAAGAAAGCAGGGATCAAAGGTGAAAACATTTTCCATTCTCTTCTTAACCTCTTCTGAAAGCTGCTGTTTGAAGAGATTTCATGGTTGGGTTTGTGCTACAAAGGAGCATGAAACAGGTTTTCCTTAATTCTACCAGCAAGGACATTCTGCCCTGGGAGGATTTATCTTTAGTGTCTGCTTTGTCGGCCTTCTGAAGTACAGCTTGCACCTCTGCTGCCTGTTTTCATGTCCAGTTAGAGCCTTTTGACTGGGTCCCCAACAGCAGCAAGATGCCCAGTTCTGCTATGAGCCAGGCAGCTGTTTATGAGATGGGAATCTTTAGAAGAGCTTCACACCCATTTAAACTAACAGTCAAGGCAGAGGTTTCTTACTCCTTTTATACCTAACTATTCTATGCAGCCATAGTGTGGTCTTAATACAGTTTATCCTCCACATTCTCAGTGGTTAGGGGTTCAGGAGCCCTGCAAAAGTGGAAAAATGATGAATATCCACAGCACCCTCCTTCCTCAGGAGGATCCTCTTGGGGATGGTGAGAGGAGATGAGGGGTGCATCTGTCCCTGCCTCTTCCCTTGGCCCTCCTTTTCAGGGTTGCCAATTTCCAGGGAATTCCCCAGAAACAAGAGAATTAAAAACCTTTCCATTTAATTTCCTTGTTTGTCAAATTTCCGGGGAGATTCCAGGGAATTCAACCTTCCCGCCCAAAATACCTCCCATTCCCATCCAAACATACCTTTCCTGCCCAAACATACCTCCCGTCCTAGAAGTCCTGCTCCCTTTAGGCCTTCCCATAGTGCCTTGTGGGCCCCCAACCAAGAGGTCCCACCCCAACCTGGATGTCCACCCCCTTCCAGGGAATTTGGTGGGATTCTGGGGAACCAATCCGGGGATGGCAGGGAATATCTTCAAGGGTGATTGGCAACACTGCTTCTTTGCTGCCTCTTTTTCCATGCCTGCTACCCTTCGCTGCCTCTTCCTTTATCCCTCTCTTGATGTCTCTTCTTCATGCCTGCTAACCTTCCTTGCCTCTTCCTTTACTCACCCACTCTCCCTCACTGCCTTCTTTTGTGCCCACTAGCCTTCGCTGCTTCTTCTATTTCCCCCTCCCTCTTTCGTTGTCTCTTTCTATGCCTGACTATTCATCCTCCCTTCCTCTTTCTCCCCGGCCAAAGGCACACATGGAGGAAGAGAGCCCACTTTCTCTATCTTTAGTTTGCTTTTGTCCCTTCTTACCCCCTCTGCGATTAAACTTACCATAAATCAAATCCACAAATGTTAAACCCGCAAATGAAGAGGGACATTGTATTTAGCAACCAGATTTTTTGGATTCCTTTCCATTGAGACCTGCAGGGAGTCCCATTCAACAACAGATTCTGTCAGAGGCCACCATATTTTGTGTACTGGGAGTTGGGGATGAGGGCACAACTCAGCCAGTAGGAGGTGTTTTAAGACCCATTGATTGTAATGTACAGTAAGTGTTGGTACAAATGTAAATCTCTAATTGAAGTCAGTAGCATTCAAGTGCTTAGTGTTGGCTGGAAGTCTTTATAAGTGTTCTGGTTGTATTAAATTACACTGCATGGTACTTGTCAATATATTGCATTATTGGGTACCATGAAGTAGAGGACTGTTTGGTCAAACCAAGTGTCCATCTACTCCAATAATGAACACCAGTAATGAACACCAGGGCTTCCAAATGGGTATTGCATCTCCCAGAATCATCATTGGCAATGCTGACTAGGTCTGCTGGGAACTATATACCTCCCCCACCCCCCAAAAAATCTGGAGGTCCACAGTGGATGCCACCACAAAATGACCTAGTCTAACATTGGTTTTTCTCCAGTAAGAACCAGCCAACTCTAGCTCTAGAAAGTTTCTAAACAGGGCATGGAAGCACTAGCCTATTGTTTGTTCCCAGCATCCAGTGTGTATTATTTTAGAAAGTGGAGTATCAAGTCCCTGTTTCTGTTCTGCCCTTTTTCCTGTGGAAACTAAACCCTTGCAGCAGAGCAAATTCACTCATCTGCTTTGCTCTTAGATTTAGTATGAGGACATTACTAGGTAAACATTATTGTAATTGATTGGTCAACCCAATCCCCTTAATGTTTTCCCATTTAAAGCGGTGTAAGTCCCCCTACAAATCAGTTGGAATGATTATCAGATAAGCATGAATAAGACTGCAGATGAAACTAAGATTAAACTTTAGTATCCAAGAAATTATCACCTTTGTTCTGACACTGGAAAATGAAATAAAACAAAAACATATTTTTCTTAAGATACCAGCAATTCAGATCAAGCGATAGCTCATTTTCAAGTAAACACACGCAGGATTTGTCTGGAAGGAGGATAGGTGTTTTAGAGGTTTCAGTTTTCAATTTGTCTGGGGAAAAAAGACTCCAAAGAGAACTCTTCCAAGTGAAGTATTTATTGTGGATGAGGCATACTCTCACTTGTGTATTTAATCAGTGCTTCCCTATACACTGTTCCATGGTTTCCTCTATGCAGAAAATCATTTTTAAAAAATTAAAAGAAGGGGGGAAGGGTGAAATACTAGTGGAAACTCTACAAGTATAGTATGATCTTTCCCATTTCTTTTCCTTCTTAAGGAATCCCCTGATGATTCCTGACCAAGTAATTATTTCCTTTTTCTGCTGCTGCTAATCTGATTGTCCTCCCCCAATTATTTTCAAGAAGGAAGGAAGGAGGATACACTCACTTCCAAACCTTTTCTTGCTGTTCTTGAAGCATCTCCAAGTGAGACAGCAGGAAGCCCCAAGGCTCACTTTGAAACAAACAAACAAACAAACAAAAAAGAAATTGATACTTTGAACTGCATTTTCATCCCTATCCAGTTCACTTTTGGTACTAGAGATTATCAGGGAGAATGCTGTAATTCAAAGTATGGCCACAGAGCAAAGCAAGGTGAGAGTAGGAGCAGAGTAAAAAACTGCATACATATAGGGTTGCCATATTCCAGTCCCTCATATCTGGGCATCTAATTTGCATATTATGCAAATAATTTTAATTATTCATATTATTCATTTTCATTCTGATTATGCAAATTCAACATATTAATCATTCCACTTTTTCTACCATTATGTTTCAACATCAGTACTGAGTGCTCTTTTCCCCCTTCCCCCCCCCCCCCCCCCACCTGCCAGAGAATAAAGGGGCTTCCCTTTACTCTCTGGAGGCTGTTTGGAAGCAAAGTTTCACCATGCTGCCCAGCGCTACAGTCAAGCCACCAACACAATCATCACACAACACAAGGCCTCTCTACTGGTTTTTCTTCCTTTCCTGCCTTCTGGGCCTGTCATGGGGGAAGGAGGAATGGAATGGAAGAATGAAGTGGCAATGCAACACCTAGGATGAGGCTCCCACCAGTGCCAGTCTTCTTGCATAGTTTCCTACTTCATCTCCACTGCCACATTTTAACCTACCCATTGTCCTGCAAGGAAGGAAAAATTGAGGTTTACTGGTTCAACTGGCCCAGCCAGTGGGGACATTTTTTGATCTCCTGAATCTGGGATTTTCCAGGTTTTCTGGGACAAATGGCCACCCTACATGCACGCAGCTCCTGGGCCTCTTTATCAGTTTAAAAACACAAAGGCAGAACTATCCTGATCAATGGCCCACAGGCACAATAGGGAAGGGAAGACAAAGAGGAGAATGTTCCTTGCTCACACAACTCCATGTGGTGGTGACTTATAGCTTCTGTGGCCCTGGGGTGCTGAATCTTGCTCTGGATTGTTAGCTCAAATGTTAAAAGAGTAATCCACATGTTGAGCTTGATGCCCAGAATTATTGTTGTTGTTGTTGTTATTTCTTCTTACCCACCTCTCCCCATGGATCCAGACAGGGAACAACAACAATTAACAGACACACATCAAAGCACATCAATTTAAATACACATCAACTTAAAATGATATGCGTACAGTTTAAACGGAGAAGATGTACACATATTAAAACAATCCACATTTAAAATTCACAATTTAAAAATCATCTGGTTTCTAGGTCACACAATATATATAGCCAAGTCCTTTCCAGGCTAACATTCTATGAAGATACCAGCCACAGATGCTGGCGAAATGTCAGGAAGAAACTCTGCTAGAACATGGCCACATAGCCCAAAAAACCCACAAAAAACTATAAAAACATCTGGGTAAATCTGCCGGCACTGGTCCTTAATGCTGTTTTGAAGTTAGTACCTTGATAGGGCCTTGATAAATGATCATCCCATGACACAAGACATATGGTGAGAACGTTTAACCATTTCTTCCCTCACTGTAGTCCTGACTCCCACATGTTGCTGTTTAGCATGGCTGGGATTTTCTCATTTCACATCTATCTATCTATCTATCTATCTATCTATCTATCTATCTATCATCTATCTATCTCTCCTTTATTCCAAGTGTTGCCATACAGTTACCACAGTTTCTACATTTCATAATCATTTATTTCCCCCATTTTCACAGTTTGCAACTTTTCTTGCCTTGCAGCATGCAGAGCAATGATTGTCAAGGCACCGCTCACGGGGTATTTTTTGTGCCCTGCCAAAGGTCCCCTCGCTCCTACTCAATTTGAAAGAAATCACCAAAAATGGCAAATTTCCTTTCCTCGTGCCTCAGAGGTTGAAGGAAAAATTCCCTATTTCCCTTCTGCAGGTTACAGACAAAGGGGCCCCCAAGCGGCAGTGTGCCAAGATGGCACCCGCGGCACACGGTAGGACTTAGGAGCATGCAAATGCTCCACCCTACCAAGTCCTACTTTCTGCCCCAGGGTCCCTAAAGGCCTAGATATAGACCTGACTGTATTGAAAGAGGAATTTTTATCATCCTGGATCTCACAGCTCCAAGAAATTGCCAACATCTGTTCAATGAGGAAATAAATAAGCTCAAAGTGTTCCAACAAAAAGAGCCACTGGTATCCGCTTTGATCCAATAATGATAATAGGTGATAGATTGGCTGGAAATTAACTAAATTGCTGTCTCCCCTGATGAGCCAGAAACCACAGGGCATGCCTCCTGAAGGCAACTGAATACTTATAGCTCTGTGGCACGCAGGGAGAAGCTGGGTTTTTTTCATTAATTATTGAGTGTTTCATTTATGCCTCATAAATAAGAAACTCAAATGAAAATGTTAGATGTCAAATCAGTTTGATAACAAATAAAGCTATCCCGGATGTTCTTTCTTCCTCTAAATTTTAGCTTTATAAAAGGCAATTGCAAAAAGAAATTGTAATAGCCAAGAAAAGGCAATTATGTGTTCCAAAAATAATCTGGCTTTAAAATGGATAAAATGATCCAAAAGAATCAACAACTCTCTGACATTTTAATTATAATTTCTTAAAATCTGTGAATGATAAGATGCAGCAATTCAAGAGCAGGCTGTCAAAACAGTCATTTTAACAAGCATTTTAAAGTAGCTATGCTTAGGCCATCTTCCAAAGCTTTATTAAATGCAGTTTATAAAGCCATGGACATATATGCTTTCTTGTACCCTCCCCTCTTCTCTGTGCATAATGACTTTTCTGCAAAGATTGTGGCTAGTGTTCAGCTGGTGCTATTTGTTAACATGCAAACCAGGGAACTGTGGCTTTAATACTGCTTAACAAATCAGAGAAATGAGCCACCATGATATTCTTCTTAAGCACTTTAAGTGTTCAAGGAATTCAAACAGGAATGCAAGAATCTTCATTCCAAAACCAGGGTGCAAAGAGTATGACTCAAGAATAATTAATGACTGTGTTATTAAAACTTGGAAAACTTGAATGTGATTACTGCTTGAGATAGACAACGGTTTTTAACTGTGAATGAATGTTGGAATGATAGAAAAACTGTTGCCTGTGGACTGTGCAGTTTACGTTTGTTCCATTCTTGTCACTGCTACAACATTGTTTTAGCAGTGAAAGTCTGTTACACTCATTGCGAGGCTTCTAAAGCATCTTATTAAGTCCCATTTCCCAGTTCTTCCACCCTCTACTCATTACGTTTTGTGGCATGGCCTCCTCATCCTTTCCCTGTAAATCACTAGCAAATAAAGTAGACTGGGGGAAGTTGAATGGGCAGTGGTGAGACATCCTAACAGTTACTGTTTTTGTTCACTGCCCTCAAGTCAAACTCAACTCATGGTAACTCTATGGATGAGACATTTCTAATACCCCCTATCAATTGAGCAATAAAGTTAGAACTGTCCAAGCCATCATGTTCCTTATCGCTATATATGGATGTAACAGCTAAATAGTGAAAAAAGCAGATAAAAAGAAAACCAACACATTTGAGATGTGGAGCTGGAGAAGAGTGCTGAGAATATCATGGGCAGCCAAAAAGACAAACAAATGAGTCCTTGAACAGATCAAGCCAGAAATACCCCCAGAGTCCAAGATGATTAAATTGAGGCTGTTGTACTTGAGGAGGCACTACTCATTAGAAAAGACAATGCTGGGAAAGGTTGAGGGGAGAAGACCAAGAGGAAGACCGCACATTAGATGGCCAGACTCAATTAGGGAGGACACAGGCATGAGTCTGCAGGAAATGAGCAGAACAGTGGAGGACAGAGAGTCTTGAAGGGGTCTCATCCACAGGGTCACTATGAGTCAACTCAAGGGCAGCTAACAACAAATCTGCTCTGCTCAACTCAGGTTCTGCAGGCTCAAACCTGCCACCTCTCTAATTGCATTCAATCATCTGGTATGCAGGCTTCCTGACTTTCTACTGACCTCTACCTTTCCCAACTTTATTGTCTTTTCCAACAATTCATGCCTTGTCAAAGTACAACAGCTTCAATTTAGCCCTGGTTTCCAGGGAGAGTTTGAGACTGATCTGTTCTAGAATGCATTTGTTTGTCTTCTTAGCCATCCACAGTATCTTCAGCACTCTTCTCCAGCACCACATTTGAAATGAACTGATTTTCATTCTATCAGCTTTCATCACTTCCCAGCTCTCACGTCCGTAGTTGATGATGGGAAATATGATAGCTTGGATGATCCTCACTTTTCTGTTTAGAGTTATGTTTACACTTTAAGATCTTGTCCAGTTGTTTAATAACTGCCCTTCTCAATCTTTGGCCCTGTGCAGTCCAGCCATTAAGACTGGCCTGGGGGCGGAGTCGGAGCATCATGTCCAGATGATGCATGCCCTGACTCCACTCCCAGGGCACCATGATGCCATGCGCCACTCTACACAGCATGCATCATGGTGCTCCTCTGGTGCTGTGTCCACATGCCACAGCACCAAAGGAGTGCCTTCAAGCCATGGCACTGGGGCTATCGTGCCCTTTCCAGGAAACAAAAAGGAGCTGCTTTTTGCGGCTCCTTTTTGTGTCCTGGAAAGGCTGGATCAGGGCTGTGGTGTGTGGCTGCTGCAGCCTGATCTGACATACCGTGAAAACAGATGCAGGCCACCCCTTAGGGGAGGTCTGCACAGCCCCAAAGTCTTCTTCTGGTTTCTTGATTGCAATCTCCCTTCTAATCAATCCAAGGTTTGATTATTTCAATTTTATCTTAATAATAATAAAATATTTATTTGTGTCCCGCCTCTCCCTTTTGAATATCGGGGTAACAGCAAGAATAAAACAAATACAGAAAATAATGACAAGAGAAATCACTTCAACCCGCCTCTCTTCAATCCCTTTTTCTAAGATGAATTCTTGTAGATCTTCATAGTCATTATTTTTGTTTTCTTAATATTTAACATTAAGCCTACTTCGACACTTTCCTCCTTCACCCTCTTCAGTAATTGCTCCAGGTCTTTGTTGGTTTCTGCTGGTAGAATTGTGTCTTCTTCATATCTTGCATTATTAATTCAATCTTCCTCCAATCTGAAACATTGGCAATAATCTTTGAGAACTCCTGGAGAACAGGAGAAGTCCTAGAAGACTGGAGGAGGGCATCTTCAAAAAGGGGAAAAAATTATCATCCAGTTAGTCTGACATCTATACCAGGAAAGATTCTGGAGCAGATAATTAAACAGACAGTCTGCGAGTATCTAGAAGGCAATTCCATAATCAAAAAAAAAGTCAACATGGGTTTCAGAGAAAGAAGTCATGCCAAACAAATCTAATCTCTTTTTTTAAAATATAAAATTACCAGCTTGGTAGATGAAGGGAATGCTGTAGATATAGTATATCTTGATTTCAGTAAGGCCTTTGACAGAGTTCCCCATGACATTCTTGCAAACAAGCTAGTGAAATGTGGGCTTGACAAAGTAACTGTTACATGGATTTGTAATTGGTTGACTGGCCAAAGCCAAAGAGTGCTCAACAATGGCTCCTTTTCATCCTGGAGAGAAGTGACCAGTGGGGTCCCACAGGGCTCTGTCCTGGGGCCAGTGCTATTCAACATCTTTATTAATGACTTGGATGACAGAATTGAGGGCATACTTATCAAATTTGCAGATGACACCAAACTAGGAGGATTATCTAATACCCCAGAGGACAGAATAGATTAGAAAGCTGGGCCAAAGCTAACAAAATGAATTTCAACATGGAGAAATATAAGGTACTGCACTTAGGGCGGAAAAATGAAATGTACAGATATAGGATAGGGGACACCTGGCTGAACAAGACTACACGTGAAAGGGCTCTAGGAGCCCAAGTAGACCACAAGATGAACATGAGTCACCAAAATTTAAAAAGGATGTGGAAAAACTGGAGCATGTCCAAAGGAGGGCGACTAAAATGGTGAAGGGTCTGGAAACTATGCCCTATGAGGAACGCCTTAGGGAGCTGGGAATGTTTAGCCTGGAGAAGAGAAGGTTAAGGGGTGATATGATAGCCCTGTTTAAATACTTGAAGGGATGTCATATTGAAGAGGGAAGTAGCTTGTTTTCTACTGCTGCAAAGAACAGGACCCAGAACAATGGATGCAAGCTCCAGAAAAAGAGATTCCGCGTAAACATTAGGAAGAACTTCCTGATAGTAAGGGCTGTTCGACAGTGGAACAACCTTCCTTGGAGTGTAGTGGAGTCTCTTTCCCTGGAGGGCTTTAAACAGAGGCTGGATGGCCATCTGTCGGGGATGCTTTGAGATTTCCTGGAGAGCAGGGGGTTGAACTGGATGGCCCTTGTGGTTTCTTCCAACTCTACAGTTCTATGATTCACTTCTCCTGCTTCTGAATCTAAGTCTGCTTTGCGTGTAATATTTTCTGCATACGTGTTGAATAAATAGGGTGATAGCATACAGCCATGCCTTACCTCTTTCTCCCTATTCATTTCTGATGGCAACCTCTTTTCCTGAGGGCAGGTTACACATCAGGACAATCAGATGTTCTGGTACTCCCATTTCTGTGAAAGCATTCCATAGCTTTTCATGATCTATGCAGTAAAGGTTGTGCTGTAGTCAATAAAGCACATGCAGAATTTTTCTTCCCCCCCCCCCGCCCCCCCAATGCATTCCATTATCCATTTTATGTTTGCAGTGTGATTCCTTGTGCCTCTTCTTTCCCTGAATCCAGCTTGTACTTCTGGGATTTCTCGCTTCATATATGGCAGGAGTCTTTGCTGCAGAATTGTTGTATGTGGAAATAGTGCAATGGTCCTATATTTACTTTCATTTCTTATGTATAGGAATGTATATTGATCGCTTCAAATCTGTGGGCCACTGCTTTGTTTTCCATATTTGTTGGCAGATTTTAGAATTGAACTTGATTGTGGTGACTGTAACAATTCTACTGGTATCTATTTGTTCCTGGTGATTTATTCATCCCAGTTGTTTTGATTGCAGCTTTCATTTGACTTTCAAGAATTTGGGGTTCATCTTCATAAGATTCTTCTTCCCGTTTGTCATTTATATTTTTGCATTTATATATATCTCTAGTGCATATTGTTTCCATTTTTTTTTTATTTCAGCTTGATCTTATATTATTCCCCTTCTGATCATAGATTGTAGCAGTTCTATTGGTATGCCATTTGATCCAGGAGATTTACTCTTCCTGATTACTGCTGAGTGCAGTTTTCACTTCACTTTCCAGAGATTGGGATTCAGCTTCCTAAGATTCTTCTACCTACATGTCATTTATCCCTTTACATTTTTATACAGCTCTTCTGTGTATTGTTTTCATATTTTTTATATTATTTCATCATGGTCAATAGAAATTGACCTTCCGTAAGGGATGCATTGACGATGTCTCTCAGAAATATCCTCAAGGCATCTCCGCCCTGGATGGCCAGCCATGAAAGCCAAGGATCAAGAGGGCATGCTGTCTCCTTCACACTGCCAAGCAGTTTGTCTACGTCTTTGGTACTCACAAGCTCAAACTGAACCAGTATAATCTCATCCACGGAGTTGCTGGACACCTCATCAGTTGATTCTGCTAAAACACCGGCATCCAAGTCGGCTCTTATGTGAGATATTTTATCTGCAAATAGTTATTAAATGCATCACAGCAGGCTGTGGTCAGGTCAGGTAATGGGTTCTGCACATATGGGATCTGAGTCAGTTCCCTTACCACCTTAAACAGTTCAGCTGGACGAGAATTTCCAGACACAATACATGCAGAGGAGGAGGATTTTATTAGTTGGAGGCAGACATTTATTTTATTTTGTTGGAGGAGACATTTTATGGCTAACAGCAAGAAGGGACTTGATGCTATTTCTTCAACTGTCACAACTACCAGTTCTGCCCTTCAGAAGCAGAAGCTCTTTTTTCATGTCACCTCCACCCTGGCAGCTAATAAGCAACAAGCCATCTGCTGCCTAGTCCGTCTGATGACACTTTGCTAACATACTATTTTGATATCAGTCGCATGGAGAAATGCAGTTATTTGATCATATTTGTTAAAGAAGTCACCATTAAAAGCTTTTCTCTGCCTTTAGCTGACTGCCTTCATTTAATACCACTATCCTATTGCATTACTATGTAATTATTACATTTATATCCTATTCTTCCTCGCAGGACCTTTTGATAGTGCATATGAGTCTGCTCACATTATATGTATGCCACATCCCTGTGGCTTAGTTAAACTGAGAGAGAGTGACTTGCACAAGCTCACCCACTGAGCCTCACAGATGAATGGGGATTTGAATGTGACCCTCATGTCCACTTAGTTCAAGGGATTAAGCCTTACTGAATACAAGTATTTACTTCTAAATAAACATGCCTAGTATCAGCCTGTAAAAATCAAACAAATATTCGAGGATGGGGAAAGAGAGCCATCTGCTTTCACTTTGAAAAATTATTTTACCATGTTTGTTAAATAAATCACTGCTGACACTTTCCTTCATCTTACATTCAGATGCGTTAATATAATGCATATTATTCATTGTTTCTATTTATAAAAGTATTATTCAGACTAACCTACACACAAGACTTCTGATCCTGACTTTTGACATGTATTGCAGATTTTTATCCATCAACCCTTCCCGCCTACTTTTGAATGAGCCCCCAAAGCAGTCCCTAAAATTATAGAATCATAAAATCATCAAGTTGGAAGAGACCACAAGGTCCATCCCCATTCTGCCATACAGGAACTCAAAATCAAAACATCACCAACAGATGGCCATCCAGCCTCTGCTTAAAGGCCTCCAGAACAGGAGACTCCACCACTCTCCAAGGGAGTTTGTTCTCCTGTCAAACAGCCCTTACTGTCAGGAAGATCCTCCTAATGTTTAGGTGGAATCTCTTTTCCTGCTGGAGCTTGCATCCATTGTTCTGTGTCTATTCTCTGTGGATCACCAGAAAACAAGCTTGTTGCTGTATCCTCAGTATTGGATGAATTTTCTGCTATAATAGAAAGCTATAGAAAGTTGGAGTCACCATGGTCAATATGGTCAATAAGAAAATAGTTTTAGAGTGAGGCCTAGCGAACTAGAGCAAAGGAGTAGAAAGTGCATCTTGACCTGGTAGGAAGCTGGCACCAGCGAGCAGACATAGCACACAACTTAGATAACAGAGGCATCTGTGGAAGGCTAAAGGAAGGCTACTGAATACCTAAGAGAGGGGTAAAGAGTAAAGAATGCAATTTTAATGTATGCATGTATCTCTGTTCTGATTGTAAAAATTCTGTATGTTTAGATTTTAAATTAGCCAATAAGGTGTATTGAAGAAGCTGCTTTGTCTAAAATAGTATAAAAAGAGCCATTTTGTTTCATTTCTTTGCCTCAGACTCTGGATTGCTAATTCCACTGAGGACATTATTCTTTTACCGGTGTTAAGAATAAACTTTGGAATTTTCAGCATTCTGGATCCTCTGTTGATTCCTGTTTCGTCAAGACCTGTGGCTTTGTGAGAGAAGGTCCCAGGTTCCTAAGAGTTCCCGTGTTTTTATTATAAAATTGAGATTTTTCTATTTCAATATGACACCCATTCGAATACTTTAACAGGGCAATCATATCACCTCTTAATCATCTCTTCTCCAGGTTAAACATACCCAGCTCCCTAACTCTCCTCATAAGGCATGATTTTGTTCACACACACCCCTCTGGACATGCTCTAGTTTCTCAATTGTGGAGCCCAGAACTAGACACAGTGAGGCTTAACCAAAGCTGAACAGAGTGGCACTATTACTTCCCTTGATCTAGATACTATACTTCTATTGATGCAGCCTAGAATATTTGTGGTCATTATTTTTGTTTTCGTAATATTTAACATTAAGCCTAGTTTGGCACTTTCCTCTTTCGCCCTCTTCAGTAATTGCTCCAGATCTTTGTTGGTTTGGGCTGGTAGTATTGTGCCAACTGCATATCTTAGGTTGTTAATGTTCCTACCTCCGATCATCACTCCTCCTGCCTCTAAGCCTGCTATGTGTATAATATTTTCTGCATACAGGTTGAATAAATAGGGTGATAGTATGAAACCATGCCTGACTCCTTTTCCATTTGGGAACCATTCTGTTTCTTTGTAATCAGTTCTAATGACAGTCTCTTGTCCTGAGTGCAGATTACCATCAGGACAATCAAGTGTAGTGGTAACCCATTTCTTTGAGAGCGTTCCATAGCTTTCCATGATCTATGAAGTCAAAAAGCTTTACTGTACTCACTGAAGCACATGCAGATTTTCTTTTGGAATTCTTGTATGCTCCATTATCCATTGTATGTTTGTTTGCAGTGTGATTCCTGGTGCCTCTTTCTTTTCTTTTCTTTTCTTTTTTCATTTTTAAAATTTTATTTCTCTGATACAATATACAATTCAGTTTGTTCCATCCACCAGTTGTTATTATTTTACATTACATTTTTCCCTAACAAACTCAGATTGAGTCATTTTAATCCCAAAATGTATTTGATTCAGTTATTTTTAAATATGTCTATTTTTCCCCATTTTGTTTTATATTGTTGACTTGTTTTCCCATTGATAACCATCATTAGTTTGTCCATTAATGTTAATTCATTCCCTTTTATTTTCTAATCTTCCATTGAAGGGATATCCTTTTTTCCCCAGTATCTTGCGTAAATTATGCATGTCACTGTGACCATGTATCATAGTGCATTTGTTTCTTCTGGACTGAAATCTTTTAGTTCACCTGTTATACAGTGGACCCTTGCCTTATGCAGGGGATCCATTCCGGACCCCCCGCGTAAGGCAAATTCCACCTATGCTGGAGCCCCATTCAAGTGGGCAGCAGCACAGCGGCGCACACACGCCATGGGCGCAGGCCCATTCATACTCCATCTTCAGTATGACATCCTTTCAAATATTTAAAGTAGGTTATCATATCACCTTTTCTTTGGGCTAAACATACCCAGCTCTCTAAGTTTTTCTTCATAGGATATGGTTTCCATACCTTTTAACATTTTGGTCTTCCCCTATGAAAACATTCCAGCTTGTCAACATCCTTTTTGTGGAGCTCAGAACTGGACACAATATTCCAGGTGAGGCCTGACCAAAGCAGAATAGAGTGGTACTATTAATTCCCACAATCTAAACACTATACCTCTATTGATACAGCCTTGAATTGCATTGGCTTCTTTAGTTGTGGCATCACACTGTTTACTTATGTTCAACTTGTGGTCTACTAGGACATGTAGATCCCTTTCACGTGTCCTGTTGTCAAGCCAGGAGTCTCCTATTCTATCCTATACTTGTGCATCTTATATTTGTGCATACCTGGTTTTGTTTTTGCTGCAAGAATGGAGCTTCTTCATCTTTTGTTCCCTATTATGTAATTTAGTATTTTCCTGTCTTTTACACTGACAAGTACCTCTTTCAACTTTTGATTTCTAAAATACAGAGTACATAACGCAGCATTATTGGTTATCATAATGAATTTTCCATGACATATTGTCTGTCCATATGCAGATCTGATACCAGGTACTGAATATGGAGTTGGGATTTCAGCTGTAATGGATGGCAAGCAAAGTGTTCCAGCTACTATGAATGCAAGGACAGGTGAGTGACACATATATTCAAAGTACCCCTGCAGCAAAATCTTTGCTATCATTTGGAGTTCCAGCCAGCTGTCCCCATTTCCCAACATAGTACACACAACTCTGAAGGGGTGGCCTGAAGCCTCCCCTGTTACCGCCAGATCAGGGCCATGGCAACCACATGCCACAGCCCTGATCTGGCCTTTGCAGGGCGCAAAAAAGAGCTGCTTTTTGTGGCTCCTTTTTGCGCCCTGCAAAGGGTGCAATAACTATTTTGCTACACCTTGGCTACACTCTTTTGGTGCTGCATTGTATGTACATAGCACTGGGGGAGGGCTGTGATGCCACATGCCGTTCATCATGTAGACGCTACACCCCAACGCCAGCCCCAACTGTCTGGTCTGTACAGCCCCATACTCCCTACCACCCCCATTTTTGCCTTTTGATACTCTGCCCACCTGAACATGTTCAGTCCTTATTAGACTGCTTAGGTTGTCCCCCACTCCCTCACACAGACATAGTTTTTCTCTTCCTTTTTTGTTTGTCTGTTGTGTTTCTATTTAAAATATGTACCTCTACAAGTTTTTGGGTTTCTTGAAACCTGATACCTCCCTTCTTGTGCATGAATAGTATCTTTTGGCTCCCCTTGGATTTACACTTGGCAAACTGACTTCCCTGTTTGTTGATATGGTAGCCTGTCACTGAGAGAGTCCAAGTGGAATAAAATGGGCTGTGTAACAGGCTTTGACAAGCAATGAAAATAAATGCTACAGTGATGTCACATGGATCTTGCCCAGAAGTTCATATCATTAAGACCAAACTGTCATGCCTTCAGCAAGAAGCAGACTTGCTTCCCATTTAAGAGCTTCAATTTAAAGGAATGCACCCCAAGAGGTAGATGTGTGTACAGCAAATCACATCAGGATGAATTAAAGATAGTGGAGTCTTCCTCTTCTTTTCTGCATTGAATGTGGACTAATTGAAATTCACAGAGGTCCAAATGCTGTTGTTGTTTTTCTAAAAACCTGGACTTGTGGATATTTAAACACTGGAATAGACTAGAATTTTCAGTTTCCTAAGCCTAAATACCCCAAAGTCACCAGATCGTGTCTGATACTGGAAGCTAAGCAGAATCATCTCTGGTTAGTAGCTGGATAAATACTAGTTGCTGCAGGCTATATTTCAAAGGAAGGAACTGGCAAACACCTCTGAGTATTCTGTTCCTAAGAAAGCCTTATGAAATTAATGGGATTGCCATAAATTGACAGGCAACTTAGAATCATAGAATCAGAATCATAGAATTGGAAGAGACCACAAGGGCCATCCAGTCCAAACCTCTGCCATGCACCCCCTGCTAACTTAAAGGCACATAAAACTCACAGAGGACTTTATCACATTGGGGAAAATCAGGGGATTCAAAATACATTATCCAGAGAAAGTTGCGTGATTGTGGCTAAAATTATCACATGACGTCATGATTAGGGAGGCCTTATCCCAGAATAATCAAGGAATAACTATCAACAAAGCATTCACAGGGAATCCCCATGAATGATTTGTTGCTTGTTATTCCCTGGATAAGCCCTCTCTAATCACAATGTGTGTGACAATCTTAGCCACAATCACACAACTTTCCCTGGATAATGCCTTTTGAATCCCCCAATTTTCCTCCATGGGATTAGATCCAGAGAGAGAAGCAGGCTAGACCTGAACAATGGAAAACAACTCGCTTAGTAAAAATGATAATGATAATGAAGCAGAGTAATGAGGGTGCCTTAATTCTTACTCACTTGTACCTCTTTCCTATGTGCTTCTGGAGCTTATTCCAAGACAGAGACAATGAAAGAAATCTAAGAGCTCCTTAGGCTTAGTTTAGTGACCATAAGCAGGACTTTGTCATTATGGGAAGCACAATGTTTTGTATGCTGCTAGCAAAGCATTCTAGATTTGATACAGGCTAAATTGTAAAAAGCAGGGATCAAGGCTTCCCTAATGACAACAGTTTGCAGCTGGAATAGAAGATCAGTCCCTTGGCAGGGATTAAATTAGGATGCCAAGAGGCCCTGCTCTGCTTATGTACTTGTAAATCATGGTGCACTCATGTGCCAGGACCTATTTTTAATCAGTTTGGACTTTGCATTGGAGCCTTCTTCTCTGCATTGCAGAAAATTGCAAATGTGTTTATTTTAAAAACAAAACATTATGCACCAAAATTAGAAGGCTAATTGTCAGGATCTCAAGGATTCTCAGGCACACCTAAGGGCTCCAGCAAGAAAAGAATCATCATGACATCTTGTTTCCAATTTAGGAGGGCCTGCTAGAGTTTTAGTAAAATTTATTTTTGAGCCACCTGTGCTCCAGGTGGATAGCTGATTTTTAACACACACCATATACTGAACTAAGCAAAAGTCTGAATGTTGGCAATATGGGCTCACATGTAAGGAGTATTTTAACTGGCTCTCCTCTTGCTCTCCCTGTTTTATATAAACAGCAGCAGGTGCTCTACTGTTTGTTTGCTTATATTCCATCCTATACCATATTATCTCAGGATGAGAGACAGTAAAACAGTTTAAACAATATGAAACAGTAAGAAAATATTGAAACAGAGTAAAAGCACATTAAAAAATCTGACAAGTAAGAAGAAGACAGTTAAAATCAGGGAAAATGGTTTCCTCAGTGCAAAAGTTCTTATCTTCTGCATCCTATTTGCTCACTTCTTTGTGAAACCAGGGCAAACAGGAAAGAGTAGCTGTGTCAAAACCTCTGTTGTTGTGGTTCACAATGGTGAAAGAACTCTTAGATTTCTTTCTTTGCCTCCGTCTTGGAATAAACTGCAGAAGCACATTGGATAGAGGCACAGGTGAGTAAGAAAGCTCTTTTAAGGCCTCCATTACTGAATATAACATGAGCGGGAATAGGGTTGAAAAGATCAATCCAGCATCATTGTCAATAGAGAAAATCTGTCAGCTTTTATAGCCACATTAGCATGCTGGCATTTTGCACAGGAAGAAGTATTTACAGCCAGCATTTAAACAAAAATGCAAATAGCATTTGCCTTTATGTGATATTTGTACAGTGATTACAACTGCAAATACCAAATCTTAAAATTCTGGGGTATTGATTCTTAGAACACATTGCTCAATCAAATCGATTTGTTTTCTGTTTTAGCTTTCAGTGATCACTCTGAAGCTGCACTGGTATCATTAAACTTGCTAAGTCTATTCTTTTAAGGGCCTGTAACTGACAGAACTCAGTTCCATTTCAAGAGGAAGAAGGACTAACTAAGGAGATACAAGAGTCCAGTTGCATACTCCCATGAGCTTCATGTCTTCATAGTGATATATACTGACCTATGAAGGGCTATTTATCAGCAGAGGTTCCTGAACACATGGAGATGCCAACTAGCCAACACCTCTTATCTCAGTCAGCTCCAGCTGCTTCTCAGCAGTTGCTGGTGTTGCCAAACTGCCATTACATAGAGCATAACACAGCCTTCAGGTGAAAAATCTTAGAGCCTTATCGCATTATTAAACAAACTTGGTAGGCAAATGAAAAGATGCGTCTTTTTTCCTTCTGCATGACCCTCATTCTCTTCAGGTTGTAAAAGCATTGGAAAGCACCGTAAAAGGGTCATTTCTGCCAAGTGGGTTGTTTCAATTTGGCAAATGGGGCACTTTTACGACACTTTTTCAAAAAAAAAAAACCCCATGGTTTTACAACTAGAAGAGAGCGAAAGAGAACAATGTCATGCAGAGGGAGGGGGGGAAAGACATGCCATTTCATTTAGCTCTCAAATTTGTTTAATGATGCTATTAGTCTCTAAAACACCACTAGAGAACAATTGTTCACAGTTGTGTTATTTTTGTATTGTTTATTACTTTGTGGAAAGAGAGTGCTGTTGGTTTTTCCACATCAGGGTCCAAACTTCTCCCTCTGAGAGAGGGAGCAACAGCAGAAATGGTTACCAGGATTTTAAATGTATGGGCCAGTAAATCCACATTTTACTGGGGCAGAGTTGTACCTCTGTAATACTATAAACATAGAGACATTTCTACCTTACTTCTCAGCCAAGTTGTTTCAAAGGGAAATTCTCTTCTTGATCCTCAAAAACCTCTTCTTGATCCAAGAAGAATCCATTGTTTCTTTTGGTTGATTGGTTTAGATAAAAGTCTAAACACAGACATACATGAGCCAAGTTGTTCACCACTGTTACAATGTTCCCTCTTAAAATCTCCCTCTGCTGCCACAGAGCTCGACAGCCCTCATGAACTCATAGTGACAGCATCCACGGAGACATCCATTTCTGTGTCCTGGACGAAAGCCAAGGGCCCCATTGATCACTATCGAGTCACCATCATCCCTGCTTCAGGAATGGCATCTGAGGTTACCGTTGCCAAGGACAAGTCTGAGCTTACACTGTCAGACTTGGAACCCGGGACTGAATATACTATCTCTGTCACTGCTGAGAGAGGCCGTCAGCAAAGCCTTGAGATCACAGTGGATGCCTTTACAGGTACTGTGGGTTGTCTCAGGTTACTTGAAGGTCTGGTGCTGCTCTCTCCTGGTTAACTAACGGCCACACTAGACAGGACATGGGAAATATTTTATTAGAGTCCTCATTTAAAGCAGACACAAACACATACATTTAAGTCCATCTGGTTGCTTTGAAGATCAGGGAAGTGATGCTCTGTAAGAGGTTGTTTAAGCCATGATACAAGGAAGACAGATGCTGCATCATTTTCTAATTCTGCTAGCATCATGAATGAAAAACAGTTTCTGATATGCATGTGTGTGGCTGAGACTTAGGAAGGAGTGGAGGAGGGAAGCATTAAATGCCTTTCCCCACAGCACCAGTCTCAAAATCTCCAAAGCAGTCAGTAAAATAAAAATCACAGGAGATTTGACACACAGGCTTCCCAGGACACATCTGATTTGCCCACAGGGTAGGTAAGTATGAAATTTCATAAATGCCACGTGCAGATGCAGTGTAAGTGATACTATGTGCTCTGGCAGTCTTGATTGTAAGATCCTTCTACCCCCCCCCCTCCCCTTGCCTCATCTTACTACTCCTTAGGATCTGCAAGGGAGGAGGAGCAGGCTCTCTTTTGTAGGTCAGGGGGATGGAATTCAGTAGCAGGACCGTGCTTCCGTTCTAGAGAGAGATACTGGAACTTAGTAGCACTTGTCACATTTCATAGCTGGCTCCCTTTTCTTTCATCTTTCCTAACAAGAGGTCAGATTAGACCCTGAGCACTTTGCAAATACTGTACTCAGGTGTGCACTCCTCACTTGCACTCTATGGTTGAAAAAGACCTGACCTGTCTTTCCCAGGTTTGCAGCTCTCTTTCTGCATTCTTATTTTCAGGGTTCCGACCAATCACGCAGCTTCACTTTTCTCATGTGACTTCCTCCAGTGTGAACATCACTTGGAGTGATCCCTCTCCTCCAGCAGATAAGCTGATCCTGAACTACACCCCGAGAGACAAAGAGGAAACCAAGCAAGTGATGCTGGATCCTACCAAGAGACATGCCGCCTTGATGGGCCTGCAACCCTCCACAGAGTACATTGTCTCCTTGGTGGCTGTGCATGGCCCTGTCAGCTCTGAGCCCATCATTGGCTCCGTCACAACAGGTAACAGGAGAAGGAAGGGCTCTCTCTGTTTCCATGGTGGTTTACTGTCCATGTTCTCACTCCATGAACCCAAAACACTAAAAATAGGGAACAAAAAATGCTAGTTAAAGCTAGCTGCTGAAACCCAGACTTTTTGTTTGTTTGTTTGACTTCATTCAGTCAAACCAACCACAAATTAATTTATAAATATTCTGAGAAACCTGGAATATGAAGTGTTTCTTTGTCTGTGAGTAAATGAAAGAGGAGATATCCATTTCCAAGGAGGGCAAAACTCTTTGCAGGAAAGTGAAGTCATAAAAGGTATAATAAATACTTTCTTTTCAGCAATGACACCCCACATTAATATGCAATCAGTGTTCTGACAGTAGAGGATTCAGTGTGTGTAGGTAATGTGCAATACTGTAATTGTTTAATGTTTTAGCGGGGATCATGCAGGTTTACAGATGTTACTGAAATACACCTTACAGCATTCCTGGTCATTGGCTGGGCCTCCTGGGAACAGCGTGTGGATACCTTCACAACTGTCCTGGACTGCAGCCAGCACACACACAAACCAACGCTGATAGTGATGGCTCAGCAAGAGAGCTAACTAGGAGCTGGGAAACAGACCTTTCTAGAGTCCAAGAGAAGCAAGTCACAAACAAAGCCAAGGTCAGGATACCAGAGGTCACGGAAGTCAGTTCGGGCCAGGGCCAGGGCAGCCAGAAGGTAGCAATAGTCCAGTTTGTTCCAAAGTCGTAGATACAAGACAGACAAGGGTTCAGGAAACAAGGAGCCAGTGCTGACAGCAATCACAATGAAGGATTCTGCAATAATTGCTGTCAAAGGGTCGGTGTTCCCCAGCTGCTTAAATGAGAGACGCCCTCCCTTGTGCCAGCTGTGGCTTATCAGCAGCTTGCCTCTCTGCAAGCCTCCTGGATCGACGCACACAAGAACTCTCAGCTCTCCTCTGCCTAAAGGAAGGAACCTCCAGGCTTGGCTCTTCCACAGAGTCACCACTAGGCTGCTGAGCCTCAGGAGGGATCTCCACAGAACTAGGCCCTGGCTGAGCTTCAACCCCTGGGGCTGGGAGATCAAGGCTGGGGTCTGGCAGGGCAGGACTGGGACCTGGTATAGCCTCCATTATTATTATTATTATTATTATTATTATTATTATTATTATTATTATTATTATTAT
>NC_056525.1:126508771-126598304 GCF_019175285.1 Sceloporus undulatus
TATTATCCTTTATTTATGAAGCACTGTAAATTTATACAGCGCTGTACATACAATCTGTTTAGTTAGACAGTTCCCTGCCCTCGGGATCTCCTCTTGCACTTGAGGAGCCACGGCCTCCTCCTCGTCCTCCTCGTTCTGCTCTTGACTGGCCATGACAACGACTCCCATTCCTTTTTTTAATGTTTTAAGCCACTGAAAATCAAAACTATAAAGTGTCTACAAAGTCTGATTCCCCAAAGGGAGACTATAAGAGAAAATTCCTATAAGTGCAAGGTGTTAATTTTAGAGGATGCTGTCAAATCAGTCTCTTCATAAGTCCCTGTTTTGAGTACATTGAGAAGGCATAGCTGGAGCACAGAGGGGGCTTCTTCTTTTGTGGAAGGGAATTATTGATTATGCAGATTTCAGAAGTAACCTTTTTGCTCTGCAAACAAGAGTTATGCTTTGAGTTTTAATTCAGAAAAACTACAGCTCAGCTATCAGAAATTTGGGAACCAATTTCCTGAAATGTTGGTGTGACTCATTAAGGGCTGATTTTCAAGGCAGGTTTTGCCATGACATTTTCTTCCTGTGTATTCTTCTAGATGGATTGAAATCACTGATAGAACTTAGATTATTTTGGGGACTTTAGTTTCCAGCATCTGCTAACCAGCAAGACTAGTACTTCTTTATTTGTTACTCAGATGTATTTGTTTGGCTGTGGGATTTGTAGTTTACAAAATTCACTTTTCAGCACTCTGACCCAGGCACATTGACATGTCAGAGTAAGCAGCAGGCAAGCAAAACAGAGGCAGGCAGAAATATATGTCTGTCCTGTTTCCTCTCCAGGCATCTCACAAACTCTAACGGCTTGTGCTACTAGTAACACCTTGCTTTGATCTGGTCACTCAATGGATTGATTAAAGGGATTGCTAGTTTCATGTCTTCCCCATCCTTAATATTCCGGCTGTTCCACCCTACTACTAACTAACCAGCAAATTCTATAATGACCCAATAGATTCCAAAGTTTCATTGTTCTAGCCAGCTAATTTGTCCTGGGCTACTGCTACAGTAATCTGTCTGTCCATCCTTCTGTTATCTCAGGCCCCATTCACACTGACCCATTTGCCTTGGATGGAACTGTGCAGATCCGGGTCCCCCCTCCCAAATCTCTCCGGGAGCAAGTGCCCACTATCATTTACCTTTATTGGGGTAATTTACCCCTCCAAAGTTCACATTTGCAGTACCAGTTTAAAATCATAGAATCATAGAATCATAGAATCGTAGAGTTGGAAGAGACCACTAGGGCCATCCAGTCCAACCCCTGCCATGCAGGAAATCCAAATCAAAGCATCCCTGACAGATGGCCATCCAGCCTTTGTTTAAAGACCTCCAAGGAAGGAGACTCTATCACCTTCCGAGGAAGTGCATTCCACTGTCGAACAGCCCTTACTGTCAGGAAGTTCCTCCAAATATTGAGCTGGAATCTCTTTTCCTGCAGCTTGCATCCATTGTTCCGGGTCCTGTTTTCTGGAGCAGCAGAAAGATATACAAGGCTGCCTCCTTCTCGTCATACAGTGACACACCTTCAAAATATTAAACAGGGCTATTCATATCACCTCTTAACCTTCTTTTCTCCAGGCTAAACATCCCCAGCTCCCTAAGGCTTCTCATAGGGCATGGTTTCCAGACCCTTACCATTTTTGTCGCCCTCTTTGGACAGCTCCCAGTTTCTCAATTGTCCTTTTTAATTGTGGCGCCCAAAAGAACTGGACACAATATTCCCGGTGGGGCCTGACCAAGCAGAATACAGTGGCACTATTACTTCTCTTGATCTAGACACTATACTTCTTGATGCAGCCTTAAAATAGCATTTGTCTTTTTAGCTGCCGCATCACACTGTTGACCTCATGTTCAACTTGTGGTCTACTGACTCCCAGATCCCTTTCACACTTAGTTTCCTTCAGCTCAGCAGGTGTCACCCATCCTATATCTGTGCATTTTATTTTCCCCCCCTAAGTGCAATAACCTTACATTTCTTCTCTGTGTTGAATTTCATTTTGTTAGCTTTGGCCCAGCTTTCTATAGTCTATTCAGGTCATTTTGAATCTGATCCTGTCCTCGGGTATTAGCTATTCCCTCCTAATTTGGTGTCATCTGCAAATTTGATAGTATGCTCCCAATTCTGTCATCCAGGTCTTGTATAAGATGTGAATAGCACCGGTGCCCAGGACAGAGCCCGTGTGGACCCCACTGGTCACTCTTATCTCCGGATGAAAAGGAGCCATTGTTTTGAGCACCCTTTGGGTTCGCGCCGGTCAACCAATTACAGATCCATGTAAACTTCCTTTGTCTAGCCCACATTTTACAAGCTTGTTTGCAAGCAATGTCATGGGGAACTTGTCAAAGGCCTTAGTGAAATCAAGATATATACTCATATCCACACATTCCCTTCATCTACCAAAGCTTGATAATTTTATCAAAGAAAGAGATTAGGTTTGTCTGGCATGAATTGTTTCTCTGAAACCCATGTTGACTTTTTGTGATTATGGCATTGCCTTCTAGATGTCCACAGACTCTCTGTTTAATGATCTGTCCAGAATCTTCCTATACTGATGTCAGACTAACTGGACGATAATTGTTGGGATCCTCTTTTTTCCCCTTTTGAAGATGGGGACACGTTTGCCTCCGCCATCTGCTGTCTCTTCCTGTTTCCAGGAGTTTTCAAAGATTATTGCCATGGCTCGATATTACCTTTGCCAGTTCTTTTAATACCCTTGGTGGAGTTCATCTGGTCCCGGAGACTTAAATTCATTTAGATTAATAGGTGTTCCTCTACTATCTCTTTACTTATTGTGCTGAAATTCCTATTCTGTCCTGCTCCATTATCCTCAGGTTGAGCACCCTTTGCCTTTCTGAGAAGACTGTGGCAAAGAAGGTGTTGAGTATTCTGCCTTTTCTCGTCTTATGTTAGCATTTTGCCATCTTCTCCACGCAGTGCCCTACCGTTTCCTTCTTCTTCCTTTTGCTGCGGACATATCCAAAAAGCCCTTTTTATTGTTCTTAACCTCTCTAGCAACGCTGAGTTCATTCTGCGCTTTAGCTTTCTGACTTTACCCCTACACATGCCGCTATTTCTTGAATTCCTTTTTGTAATTTCCCCCTTTTTCCATTTCTTATACATGTTCCGTTTCAAACTCAGCTCAGTTGAAAGTTCCTTAGTCATCCTCCTGGTTTCTTGAGACACCTCCCGTTTTTCTTTCTCACTGGAACGTTTGAAATTGTGCCTTCAGTATCTCCTTTTGAGAAAGTCCCATCCGTCCTGAACTCCTTTATCTTTTAGTATTCTGACCATGGAATTGCCTCACATACTTCTCTAAGTTTACTGATCCGCTCTCTAAAGTCTAGGATGCTGTCTGACTATGCTGGCTTCTCCTTCCACTGTTATACAAACTCCGGAGAACATGGTCACTTCCACCTAATGATCCCACTACTTGCACCCCATTAACCAAGTCCCCTTGTTGTTAGGATCAGATCTAAAATAGCTGACCCCCTTGTTGCCTCTTCCACCTTTTGGACCATGAAATTGTCTTCCAGGCAAGTGAGGAATTTGTTAGACCTTGAGGATTTTGCTGAGTTTGACTTCCAGCAAATATCAGGATAGTTTGCAAGTCGCCCCATCTACTACATTCTCTTTTTCTGACTGTGTGGTCATCTGTTCTAGAAAGATATCATCCAATTCCTCCGTCTGACTTGGGGGTCTGTAGTAGACTCCCACCGTAACATCCTTGTTGTTTCCCTCCCTTTGATTCCTATCCAGATGCTCTCCACCTGGCTTCCATGATTGATGTCCAAGATCTCTTCCTGTGTGTAAATATCTCTGGCATATAGTGCTATTCCTCCTCCTTTCCTGTTTGGCCTATTTCTCTTTAAAAGGTTTAACCCCTCTATTTCCACATTCGATCATAAGACTCATCCCACCAGGTTTTAGTGATGCTATTATATCATATTTGCTTTGTTGTACTAGGAGTTCGAGTTATCTTGCTTATTTCCCATGCTCTGTGCATTAGTGTAGAGACATCGCAGACCTTGGTTCCCTTTTACTTGTGCCTGTGCAAGTTTTTTTGCCTCCACACTGTTGGTCCTTGCACTGTTGCCTTGTTTCCTCTATGTCAGTTTGACTATTTTCGCCATCCCTTTCCGCCTTCCTTAATATTGTCTCTTCCCCTCGGAAACTCAGTTTAAAGCCCTCCTGATCAAGTTCTTGAGATGTTGGCAAAAACATTTGCCTCCACAGGCTCCCTTCCCACCCCTAGGCAGGCAGGCAAAGAGAGAGTGAGAGAGACGAGAGAAAGACAGAAGAAAGAATCCAAGAATCCAGACTTTTCTTTACAGCATCTAGCCAAAACTATGGCTTCCCAAGTTCGAAAAATGCCGCTGCCTTCCATGTGATGCTCCCAAGTCCAAAACAACTGCTGCCACCATGTGATGCTCTCCCAAGTCCGAAACAACCGCTTGCCACCATGTGATGCTCCCAAGTCCGAAAACAACCGCTGCCACCATATGATGATCTCTGGGGTCCAAGCTGCCACACAGCCACCCTGTTCTTGGCCCTTAGCCCCAGGGGATCCCTTTAATTTTCCCTAGAGTCTCCTGGGTCTCTGTTCCCGCTCCCTGCTGAGCTGAATGAGACCCCTTGAAACCCTCTAGTCAAGCTGCCACCACCCAGTGAATCTCCAATGAACTCCCCTTAGCACACACTGGGACTTGCTAAGGACTTATAGTTCCTTCCCTTGCTAACCTGAGCAAGCAGTAACCGAGCTAAGACATGTGTACAGGAGCACAGAGACAGCAGATACTTTTAAAGAAAGGTATTTATTCAAAGTAGACAGAATAGAGCAATAAGGTATCATTCATGTCAGGCCTCCTTGCCTTGCAGGTACAGAATGCATAATTACAAGATGTTCATTTCAAGCAAACCAAAAGATAAACATAACAAAAGCCTAGATGCACTAGCTATCACATTTCCTAAGCTACTCACACAGAGATGGGATTTGCAGTTCTTGTTGGGTTTTTGGATGCAAGGAGCTGGCTCTCATTGCCTAGCTCAATTTGCATCCCTTAAGCCTGCTTTTTGGCACAGGCTTAACAGCTGGGCTCCCAAAACAAGAAAGATAGAGACAAAGGACCACATGGTCCCAGGGGCCTTTTAAAGCCCTCTCATGGAATGTTCTTGAAAGACCCGATACAACTCTGCTGATTGGTCAGTTGGGCCTTAGGTCAGCTACGATGTAACTTCTCATTAGCATGTGATGTAAGCCCTCATTAGCATGGACCTCCCCCCAGCTTAACCCTTTGTGGTTTGAGAGGAGTCCTCAAATGACTGGAGGCCCAGTCATTACAATGACCTTTAGCTGGTGTAGAGGACATTTCCACCATTCTCAGAGCCTCCCTGGACCTCCCAGGCATCAGAATAAAATTCTGGGGGGGGGGGGAAACAAACCTCAAAATGCCTTCTAAATGCCTCCTGAACAGTGGAGGAGTATTAGAATCTCTAGCACTGAAAAGAGTGAAGAAGACAGAGGCTCTTCACTCTGTGGCTCTAACTCCAAGAATTTTTATTCTCTAATAACTAAAATACTGATGGGATACTAAAGAATCTTTTTGATCATGCTGTGATGTTTTTCTGTCCCTGCTCTCAGTGGATGAAGCAACATACAGGTGTACATACAGATTATATATGGGGGAGCTGTCCCTTTTTGCTGCTCTTCCACCACTGCTAGAATATTTCTCCTTACCATGATCCCCTTGTGGCATCAAAAACCAGCTCCTTAAATGAGGAATGAAATGTATAATCATGTTAACTGCCTTGCCAATTACTTTGATAAATGAAGCAAAGCTATTGCTATAAGACCTCTACAGATGCACATATAATTATGTTTAGGAGCACATTTTAAGGTCTTGTTATCAACAGTGACAGCTAGCAGATTACTTTTTTAAAAAATGGCAAAATTCTAGAGAGTAAGCTATCACCACTGGTGAAAAGTGACACTGAGCAGAACTGCTTTGTCTGCCATTTTGGACTCAGCATGTGTATGCCAATCATCAATCAAAGTGATTATTTAAATAGATTTATTTATATTAAGTACTTCAAAAGGTGCTTCTGCCACCACCATTGCCTTTTAGTGCTTGTATGATTCTATCTTGAATAAAATATATCTGTATATTTGCATGCTCCTTCCGCCCCCGCCCCTGCCAAAAAAACAACTCAGGGCAGAATGAAATATGGGGCATCCAGCAAACTTGTGTCAATCTGCCAGTCTCTTTCTATACCAACTAGTTCACCTTAACCTCCTCTCCTAATGGAAATTGGAAGGCTTTCCATCCCAAGCCCTATTCCAGATGCCTTAGCACAACAGCCTCTTGCAAGGTAAATTAATATTGTCACAGCAGATAAAGAAGAACTTTCAGTAAGGTGTAATAAGAGATGGGCACATATAGTCTGATCTGTGGTGTGAGGTGTCACAAATACACAAGTCAGCCCTTGTTTTCAGTGCGAAATGTAGGAGGCACTGATAAGGTTGAAGCGTAATACTGTAGTACATTAGTAAATTATCCCTGATTCTAAATAACAATTAAATATGCATAATTCATTAATTAACTATACTATTGCATGTTTGCATGTGCCTTCAAGTCACCTGTGGTCTTACAGTGACCCCCATGAATTCCACAGGGTTTTCTTACGCAAGACATATTCAGAGGTAGTTGGCAAGTTCCTTCCTCAGAGTGTAGTGGAACAAACTCCCTCAGAGTGTAATGGAGTCTCCTTCCTTGGAGGTCTTCAAGCAGAGGTTGGATGGCCATCTGTCGGGGATGCTTTGATTGTGATTTCCTGCATGGCAGGGGGTTGGACTGGATGGTCCTTGTGGTCTCTTCCAACTCTAAGATTCTGTGATTCTATTATTCCTCTGAAAATGTAGCCTCCAACATTCATCGTAGTAATTGACAGTCTCCCAGCCAAGAGATGACTTTGGACAGTGATAAAAATAGCTAAGATGGCAAAAAATATGAAAGATAAACATTAGAAGTATGAAGAACAGAAGGGAACATTATACCACATCTGGTGGATGTGCTCAAAAGCAAAGAAGTTTTGGAAACAAATCAATGGGACTTGTGGTTAATGGCGAAAATGGCAGATAATCACAACCGAGCGAGAGGCTTACACTCTGGATTGACCTTCCACAAGATTTGGCGCTCATTTATTGAATACATCCAGCAAGATTTAGTCTCTAGACATCCCCCAATTTTAGCTAAATTTTTATGGAAAGATGTCTTTCAGGATCCCTGAACACACCTTTTATCTATAACTTTTTAGTGTTTAGTTCCTGGAAGCTTCCCCTCCCTTGCCATGAACTTTCCCCATATCAATAGAGGCCTCCAAGAACATTTACACAGTTGAATGTTTTAATGTTTTTACAGTTTTTAATGCTTTTATACTATGACTGTTTAATCCTGTTTTAACATTGAGATTGGGGGGTGAGTGGGTATAGGGATTGTTTTCTTCTTGGATTTTATTGTAACACTGATGTAATTTTAAAATTTAAAAAAGATAATAAAATTATTTAAAATTAATTACAAAATGATTCCTGAAGTATATTTTCTTAATATGATAGACAAAAATTGATAAAAGAATCTGCAGAACCATGTTATATATGATTATGACCACCAGAATAATTTATTCAAAGAATTGGAAGACAAAGCATATACCCTCAGTTGGTCTACAAGAGTCTGTGACATGATAAATATGGACAAATTAATTATATTAATTAAAGGAAAACCCCTGGCAAAGTTTGTGGACCACTGGAAGGAACTGATACTATTTTTAAAAGAGAAATGGGGGACAATGGCAGTCTTAAGTATAGAAAAATTAAATGAAAAGAGTTATATGGCAACAGTTGAATTTAATGTACACATTTATATATAAATACACTGATACTCTCATTCTCTCTCTCTCTCCCTCTCTAACTTATAGTGATAATTGAGGGTCCTTGCTGTGAAGTATATTCAAACAGGTTTATTGATAGTGTAGAAATTTAAGTTTAAAGCTGTAGATTACAAGGAAGATTAACTGGTTAAAAAGGATTGGAAAAGATTACGGTATAGCAGGAAATCATGACTTAAATAAGCGTACAAAGGATTATACAGAATATTAGAAATGTAGTTAAGGTCTGAGAAGATAACAAATGTTAATGCATTTTTATACAAATACAAAATGGAAAGATACTGTCTTTGGTTGGGAGAATGGAATTAAAAAGTAATAATATTTTAAAGAAACCACTGGCTTTCTCATGGGAGCATTCTCTCTATATGCCATTTCTCAAAACCTAAGCATTACCCTACATTATCACCAAAACATACGGACTGTTGACAATGTTCTGTCTTGTATTTTGCCTCATACAGGGATTGATCCACCTAGGAACCTGACCATTGACAATGTCACTACAGATTCTGTGACATTCCACTGGGCCCCTCCTATTGCACATTTTGACCACTATAGGATAGCCTGCAAATCTGCTCAAGGTAAGTGACCTACAGCATAAAGTCCTATGCTGGAATCCTAGGTTCCATAAATTAATACAATGGGACCTCGGTATCCATAGGGGTTCCATTCTGAATCCCAGCACGGATACCAAAATCTGTGGGACCTCAAGTTCCATTATCCCAAATGCACACAGCTGCGCCGCCACTAGGAACAACAAGACTTCAAGTGAATCCCATTGTTCTTAATGTCAGCATGGCTGTGTGCACACATTGCCACTGGGGACAACGGAGGCTGCCCCTAATGGTGGCGCAGTCATGTGCATGAGTCGCCATTGGGGACAACAGGGGCTTGCCATCCCCAAATGTTTAAATTCACGAATGGGAAGTCAATGGATACCAAGGTCCCACTGTACATAAAGGGGTTTAAACTGGGGGGAAATCAATTCTGATTAACCATTACCAAGATTTTCCTTACTGAAGGAGCTGTTCAGTGACAAGGTAGAATGACTTGTTGCAAGTAACTGGGGAAGTGCTACTTAGGGCTTCTCCAGACAGGCCAAATGTCTTGAGATTTGGCAGGAGTTATAAGGGAGTGTCTGATAGCCATATGATATTGTACCAATATTTTTTATGTGAAATTTTAAAACCCATTGCAGAATGTGGGGTTGTTTGTTTTATTTTTTCTATTTAGGGAGTTTTTGATAAGCTCTAAGGTAAATGTCATACATCTGTATCCATTATCTCAGTTCTTCCCACTGTACTTTTGGGCATTCCCACTGATGACACTTGGAATTGGGATGTAACCTTTTCTATGAGTTTTCCCACTGACCTTTGCTCCCCCATTATATGTCTGGTTACCACATTGATCTTTTTTTCTATGAATATAGTAGAAATTGGGGGTGAAATTAATATGCAAGACTGGGAACTGGAACCTGGAAGAGGAGCATGGGGAGAAGTGTTGAGTTCATCAATCCATCACTTTATTTATACCACACCTTTCCCCAAAAAATAGGACTTAGGGGCTGAATAGACCACACCTAAGGGGTAGCCTGCAACTGCCCCTTTCTTCATTGGATCAGGGCCACGGCAACTACATGCTGCGGGCCCAATCTGGTGTTTCTGCAGCACAAAAAGGAGCCACAATGGCTCCTTTTTGTGCCATGGAAAGGGCGCCATAGCCACTGGCACTGCAGCTTTTTGGCACTCTGGACACAGCTCCAGAGGAGCGCCATGACACTGCCCACCATGCGGTGGGACGAGTGGCATGACACTGGCATGGGGGTAGAGTCAGGTCATACAGACGCCACACCCCCATTCCACCTACATGCTGGCCTTTGATGCCTGTCTGTACAGCCTGTTTAGGTGTTAATGTAGGAGATGGAGAGAAAACATACAACACTGCAAGTGACACAGACATTTTCAGATAATCTTAGTTCCCTCGTTACATTTCTGACTGAACTTTCCCTCTGTCTTTCTTTTATTAGAGTTATAAAGCTATGTGACTGTAATGAAAAACAAAAAAATAAATGAGACAGCAAATGAGGATATGCATGCCGGGGCAAGTGTTTCCATGTAGTGAAGGGAAACCACACCCACACCAGAGTTTAAACACACCACCAATGTGAGAAAAGAGCAGTTGTAAAGAAACATGCAATGCTAAACTCTGCTACAACCAACAACAAACAGTGGTGTCACTTGTGAGGTGCGGATCACACCAGGAGACACTCAAAGGGAGATGGCACCACTGCTCTCCAGACATCTGCATTTTGGCAGAAAGAGATTGTGGCATTTGACTATGTCCCTTTAAACTGGTAAAGAGATTGTGTGACTGGATTGAGGCTCAGTGGAAGGAGCAAAGAGAAGCCCCAGGTTGTTTTTTTAAATAAATTTTCAACTTTCAAAAGTAACATATTTGGGGGGGGGGGAATAAAAATAGTCTTTTAAAATTTTCTTTAAAATTATCACATTTTACCAAATTTTCTCTTTAACCACATAAAACTATATATATGTAAATAAGTTTAGGCTGTGTGTGTGATATTGTCACTAAATCCTTGTATCTTAACCATTTAGTTTTCTGAATGCTTTCCCTCCCAAAAAAATGCCTCATGCAGTGAACACTATAAAGGTATTTTAGGACAGATTCTACCCTTATATTTTCCCCCAGATTTTCAGTGGAGCTTTTCCTACAAAATGATTTGTGTTCTCATTATTATTATTAACCTTTATTTATAAAGCGCTGTCAATTTACACAGCACTGTACATAGAAACTTTTAGTTAGACAGTTCCCTGCCCGCAGGCTTACAATCTATGTAATTACAATCTATGTATTACAATATGGACTTTTTCTTTACCGTAAATTAAATATCCATGCCAACCAAATCTTAGATTTTCTCCCTCCAGGCATAACAATTGCTCATTCTCCAACATGACCGATTCTCAAACCCAAACCAGACAACATTCAGCATAACACAATTTTCAATTTGGTAAACCCAGCCCTCCTCTACTTTTATTGTCACAAAGTATTTTCATTTTTATCCTGGCTCTTTTTTTATTCCAAATAAATTTTGAAATTTCCTTTTGCCATAGAATCAATGGTTTTTCATTGTGGATAATAGGTATTGCTTGAAACAAAAACAATATTTTAGGAAATAAAGTCATTTGAATCAATGATACTTTATCTACTAGCGACAAATGTAAGTTTCCCCATTTTTCTAAGTTTTTTTCTAATTTCCTTCCATATCATCTCATAATTATTGTGAAATAAATCTTAGTTTTTATTTGTTAAGTTTATTCCGAGATATTTAACTTTCTTTCCCACTTTTAATCCACTAATTTCTTCCAGAGTTTGTTCTTCTTTTCTTTTCATATTTTTGTTATGATTATTGTTTTGTCTTTATTTACTTTGAGACCAGAAACTTATTCAAATTCCCTTAATATATCCATCAGTTGTTTTATGCTCTTTCCTGGGTTCTCTAGGGTATATATAATGTCATCTGCAAATACTCTCATTTGAAACTCAATTTTTTTTAATTTTTATCCTGTTGATTTTATTTTCTGATCTTATCCTATTATTCAATGCATCAAGGATCAAAATGAACAGAAGGGGTGATAGTGGGCAACCTTGTTGTGTGCCTTTAGATATCTTAAATTATTTTGTTTTTTCATAATTAACAATTAATTTAGCTCTTTGGTCCTTGTATATTGCCTTTATCCATCTTAAATACACAGGTCCTATTTCAATTTTTTCAAGTGTCGCAAATAACATCCCATTCTATGTTGTCGAAGGCCTTCTCTAAATCAACAAAAAGAAGTGCAAGGGTTTTTTTTTTGTTGTTATGTCTTTCGAAATATTCAATTATGTTTAAGATGTTATGTATATTTTCACTAAGGTATCTGAGAGGGAGATTGAAATTTTTGAGAACAATGTGGACAAGAGAATTGTATTAGGCAGTGATTCACATTTCATTGTTTGTTTGAAAACTGTTTGATATCTGATCTGTTATGATATTGTAACCATCTTTTTTCCCCCAATAAAGACATGCTGGACAAAAAAAGAAAGAAGAAGAAGAATGCTAATTGCAATTGTTTCTAATTTTTCAGTTAACACTACACTGACGACATTATGTTCAGCTGGTTCTAAGACTTACAAGATGGTTGGGAAGAATTTCCAACACTGTTATCTTCAGATGAGTTAATTCAAAAAATTACCTGTGAAATATAATCCAGAAAGGTCCCAGGAATGAGTGGAAATTTCCCTTATTCCTTAGTCAGAAAAATCCACTTTCAAAGGGAAGGGAATCACCTTCCATGGTTTTGTTATTCAAGGGAACTGAACATACTGAGATGTGAGTCAGGAGTGAGCCTCTCCCCTCCTCTTCCATCAGGTATATTAATAGTGCTTTCTTTGGTGGATGAAGAACAGAATCCTGTGCATGTTTACTCAGAAGTAAAACCCAGTAGATTTAATGGGACTTATCCTTTGTAAATATGCATAAAATAACAGCCTTAATGGACTAAAAGTATTCTTCATCTGTGTCTCCACAAGATTAAAGAGTTCAGACATTTAGAGTTTGTCACTTCAAAAGAACAGATGGGACATTAAAATTAAAAAAGGGTAAATATTTTGGCAAGAGACCTTCATTTGCATTTCACAAGCACATTACACAAGTGACTTCTGTACCAGATGATATTTTCTAATTAAATTGAAATGCATATTTCCCAAAAGTTATTCACAGTGTATGTGATCCTGTCAGTTCACTTTTATGGAGGCATGTTTATAGATTGGTTGTACAACCCAAAAAATGGATTGGAACATGCTTTTTAACTGCACATGTGAACAGATTATGAATATACGCATGTGCTACTTCTACATTTTACATATTTACTATGGAAGTTACTGGTATGATACTGGTCTTCCCCCAGCAATCATAGGGCTAAATCCAATGTTAGTCCTAACTACAGTAGAGGCATCACAATTAAAAGAACTTTGAGTTACCACTTATGTAAATCTTGTATAATTCAGTGGGTCTGTCCCAATTAGAATTAAAATAGGATTTAATCCATAATTTGGAAGCTTATCAGTGTCTCCTCAATAAAACCACAAAAAAAGAATATGCTCCTGTGGTGATCCCAAGGGTCCAAGCAGCCACACAGTCAACCTGTTCTTGGCTCTTAACCCCCAGGGGATCCTTTTTAATTCCTCCTAGAGTCTCTTACGTCTCCATTCCCGCTCCCTGCTGAGCTGAATGAGACCCCTTGAGATCCTCTACTCACACTGCCACCACCCAGTGAATCTCCAATGAACTCCCCCCCTTAGCACACACTGGGACTTGCTAAGGACTCCTAGGTGCGTTACAGACCGCCCAAAATGGGTGGTCTCACGCTGCTGCCGGTTGCTGTGTCCAGGAACCACAGCAGCCAAATCACGCGGTTCCCGGGGGCAGCAACAAAGAAGCACCAAAATGGGGCTTCTTCCTGTGCCCCAGAAGAGGCGCCGCAAGGCGTGAGGTGCGCACTCGCGGCGCCACTTCCAGTGCACGACAGCCGGGCGCTGTGCGTCTGCAATGTCAAAATGGCGGCACCCATCTATATGCGGCAACGCCATTTTGATTAGTCATTACGCACAAGGGGCAAGGCGCATCAGGAAGCGCCGCCCCTTGCGCATAACGACAGCACCCCATATGGCCCATCCAGTTGTACCCCCCAAAAAATGGATTGGAACATGCTTTTTAACTGCACATGCTCCACTTGCATCACTTAGGCCTGCTTCAGCGCAGGCACACAGCTGGTTCCCACAACAACATGCCGAGATGGAGAACAAAGAACGCATGGTTCCTCCAAGATGAAGAAAGGGAGACAAAGGACCACATGGTCCCCAAGGGCCTTTTAAAGGTTTCGCATGGAATCATAGAATCATAGAATTGGAAGAGACCACAGGGGCCATCTTGAAATGCCCGGTCCAGCTCTGCTGATTGGTCAGTTGGACCTTACGTCAGCTATGATGTAGCTGCTCATTAGCATGTGATGTAAGCTCTCACTAGCTCTCAGCTTAACCCTTTGTGGTTTGCTAAGAGTCCTCAAATGACTGGAGGCCCCAGTCATTACAGCTCCTTTGAGTCAGCTTGCCTACAACAGATCATCTTCAGTCACAACATGCATTTGCAGGAGAGTGCTGTGTACATCCTGGTTGCAATGCCAACAGCGTGCCAGAGAATCTTCTGTGGTGTTATCACATACAGGTTTCATTGTGGCTGAATTGCATGCACCACTCACAGTTACTTCTGCAAAGTAAAAATAAAAGTTTCCTACCTTTGGGCTTAATTCACTGAAATATTTTAGAATAGACCAGTATCCCCTATAACTGTTAGTTAGATACTCTGGGTTGAAATGTTTCCCTGCTCTGGGTGAGAGATGAAGGAGTGCAACCCAGTTTGTTGATCCTCCTGAATCTCTCTGCAGTTTAGGGACCTGTGTATGTGTTAGCTGCCTTTGAGTTGATCTCAACTCATGGCGAACCCATGAATAAGATGTCTCCAAGCCCCCCATCCTCTACTTTATACTTCTTCTACCTTCCACAGCATCTCATGATGTGGCCAAAGTATGACAGTCTCAGGAGATTATCAGACGGGGGGAAATCGGGGAAGAAAAAGGCATGCTCCTGGCAAAGTCGTGTGATCACACTGAAGATTTTCAGATGACATTGTGCTTATTCAAGACTTAACCCATGAAGATCCAGGAATGCACCAGCAACAAAGCATTCCCATGACTTCCCTGTAAATGGTTTGTTGCTGGAACATTTCTGGATCTTCATGGGTTAAGTCCTGGATAAGCACAATGTGTCTGAAAATCTTCAGTGCAATCGCATGACTTTGCCAGGAGTATGGCTTTTACTCACAGCTCTTTTCCCCCATCTAATAATCACCTCAGTTTAGTCATCTTGGCTTCCAGGGAGAGTTCTGGTTTGACTTGTTCAAGGACCCATTTGCTTGTCTTTTTGGCAATCCATTGTATCCTCAGCACTCCTCTCCAGCACCACATCTCAAATGAATTAATTTTCTTTCTATCTGCTTTCTTCAGTGTCCAGCTCTCACATCACTTTTGTGAGTTCCTGCATGGCAGGGAGTTGGACTGGATGGCCCTTGTGATCTCTTCCAATTCTATGATTCTATGTACCACTACTGCCCACTGTAGGCAGGGACGTAGCCAAGGGGGGGTTCTTGGGGTCCGGACCCCCCTTCCATTAGAAAAATGAATGGTGTGTGCTGCTGCGCTGCCACACCCAAGCCTCATTATAATGGTGGCACTTAGTCTGGAACCCCCCCCCCCTTCCTAAAATCCTAGCTACGTCCCTGCTGTAGGCTTTCTTGATTCTTTCTGCAAAGGTTTATTTCACCTTTTTTCTCTTTCAAAAGGTGCTGTGGATCACTGTTAGATTGGTTAATGAAGGGTATATTAAGGCTCCAGTTTGTTCCCCATTTTGTTAAGCTGTGGGACATTAGAGGGCTCAAGTCTGTCTCCAGTGCTGTTTATCATAGGGATGAGCCACTGCAAGGGTAATTTACACTAGATCTGTATCTGGATCTACACTCAGAGCCTTATCACATTACAAAAGTAAGTCAACATGTAGCAAGAAAGAAGGGGCCTTCTGCTTACCTCTCCACATGACACTGGTCCAAAACACACTGCAGAAATAATTCAGTTTGAGATGGCTTTAACTGCCCCCTGGCTCTATGCTATGAAATCCTGGGAATTGTAGTTTCTTGTGGGACCAGAGTGCTCTGACAGAGAAGGCTAAGGTTGTAAGCCCGAGGGCAGGGAATCGTCTAACTAAAAGATTGTATGTACAGCGCTGTGTAAATTTACAGCGCTTCATAAATAAAGGTTAATAATAATAATAATAATAATAATAATAATAATAATAATAATAATAATGGTTGCATCCACAGTGGAGAAATAACCCAGTTTGGTCCAGCTTTAAGTGCCTTGGCTGAAGGCTATGGAATTCTGGGAACTGGAGTTGGTTCTGGGGTCCAGAGCGGAGCTCCAATTCCCAGAATTCCATAGCCTTGATCCAAGGCACTTAAAGCGGGACCAAACTGGGTTATTTCTCCAGTGTGGATGCAGCCATTGTAGCACTTCTGTTTTCTTTCCAGAGGGAGATGGTTATAAAAATATGCCTTTTGCCAAACAGATTTTCCCAGTGCAAAAAATAATACTATTTTACTACCATCTCCTTGGGAAGAGAATGGAAGTGCTTTGAGGGCATGTGGTGAGGTAAGGAAAAAGCCACTACTTTCTTGCTGCATGTTGGCTTACTTTTGTAATGTGATAAGGCTCTTAATCACAACCTCTAAATTTAGGATATATAGGGGTTAAAAGAAAATTGTCATTTCTGGAAGGTAATTGGCAGATTTTGGTTGTTGGGGAACAATTTTCATCTCAGGAGTAAGGGCCTAAAGGGCTACAAAATCCATGGTATATGATGCTAATGATACAAATGAAAAAGAGCTTTGACCCTCCAAGCTGTGGATCCACCGCATCACTGCTGGTTTCATTTTGCTGCTAAATTAAAACCTAGCTACTTACTCAAGCTTTGGGTCCTCACTGACTGTAGCAGAGGTTTTGAATTTATTTGAATTTAAATATCTCATTTAACTGTTTATTTACTTACTGTATCCAATAGTTATTACAATATTGCTGTAATGGAAAGAAGGAAAAATGTTCAGGCTATTATCTCTGTGTATGCTCTCTTACTCTTTCAGTTACTGTTTCACTAATCTTGAAACAGAAGAACGCTAGCTCATTAATATGGCTTTCACTCTTGAAGTAGTTACTTCTAAATGAGTAAAACAACGGTGTCAGGAAAAAGTACCATCAGTGGGCCCAGCTAAACGTGGAAGCAAGAGGCATGTGGGCTAAGAATTCTCTCACACTGCCGATGCCAGGTGTCCCTTATTATAAGAGATATCCTTTATTTGAGGTCTGGAAACTTGTCCTTTATAGGACTGGCAAGTGTCCCTTATTATAAGGGATGTATAAGGTATGTCGCCTTTCTGAGAGTTGGAAAGTTTGTTCTTTTACGTAGATTGAACAAGATGCCATAGAAAATCTCATATTTTGTGGTGTAGGCCCTTCATAAAAACAAAAATATGCATGTCATGTAATTTAAGAATGTAGACAATATTTTCATTTTACACAGAAATGTAGAGACGGGCCCTCTGTGGCGTGGCGGCGGCAATACTAGGGTTAGGGATTGTGCGGCAACCGCATGATCCCTAACCCTAGTACAGAATGCTGGCGTAACAATGGCGGCATCCTGTGTACACGGGCGCCACCATTGTGACGTAAGTGCTGCATGTCGCTTACGCCACAAGTGTGCCATTGGCACATTCGTGACATCCACCCTGCAGCGCAAAAAGAACCCAGTTTTTCTGGGTTCTTTTTACTCCGGAGGGAAGCCTCACAGTTTGACAGCTGCGTCTTCTCTCCAGAGGGAATTATATCCTTTGTTACCGCACCATAGTTAACTGAAATCAATACTTCCACTTAATATCTAGGTAGAACAGAAACTTATTAATAGGCATTTTCTGATTATCAGCCATTTAGGTCAGGGATTTTGACTGCTGCTTATCACTGTTTTGAAAACCAAGCAACACTGCTGGTAGGCTTTTAACCAGTTTTTAGCCCAATTTTGGAGTAGATTTTCTAGATTTTCTATTTTGATCACACATAGCACTGGCACATCAGTTAGGCTATACATTTCTTTCTGAGATAGAAAACTCCAGGGAATTCCTTATGACTGCCTCTCAGGTCTTCCACATGGCCAATTGAACAAATGAGACAGAAAAAAGGAGACAAGTTGCTAGAAGGAGCAGGGTATTTTCAATAGTGGTGTCCTGTTTGCTGAAGCCCCCCCCCAGCACCCAAGGAGAAGGAAGCTCAATTGGCATACACGTTATGATCTTTTCAGTACCTGGTTAAGACCTTTTTATTGTCATATTTTAGTTTTTGCACCATTTTTGGCTTGGCTGGTGGTTCTACTGTGGGTTTCCAGTGTGGTAGAATTTCTTAATACCTTCTGTTGTTTTTATCTTGTACCATTCTTGTGTAAACTATCCAAACAGCTTGGGTAAGAGGGTAGTATAACAGTATAATAAATAAACAAGGGAATGAAGTGCCCACATGATAAGGTCTCCCTACTATTTCCATGGTAAGCAAGACTGGCATGTCTCTCCTGCCCATGCTGGCTTTTAGTGAAACTGTGTTTAGAGCAGCCAAATTTACTAAGAGGCAATGGGCCATTTTCTCAATCCAAACAGGACGAGTGGACAGCATAGTTGTTGCCAAAGGTGTCACTGAATACATCCTCAGCCACCTGCAGCCTGCTACCGAATATGAGATTCTCCTGAAGAGTGTACGAGGCAGAGAGGAAAGTGAACCTCTCTCACGCATCATGTATACAGGTATGGAACGTCTCTAAAAACCAGAAAACATTTCTGTGTCATCACAGATAGCATTATGGTGAAGCGACATCAGTAGCTAGTAGTAGGATAACGCAGAACTTCCAATTGCAAGAGTACAGTACATGCAAGATTATTATTATTATTATTATTATTAATAATAATAATAATAATAATAATAATAATAATAATAATATCATCTTTATACTTCCCGCCTCTCCCCATGGATTGAGGCGGGAGTACAACACATAAAATCAGCATTACAACAAGCACAAATTATCTAAAATTACATCAATTAATGAACAAGATAAATTCATAAAATTAATACAGTCCATACCTATATAAAATTAGTGAAAGATAGGGTATTACCGAGGTTCCATTATGGTGGATCAAATGGATAAGCCCGCCAGAAGAGATCCGTCTTAAGTGCTTTCTTAAAAGCATCTAGGGTGTTGCTGCGACGGTTCTCTTCAGGCAGGTTGTTCCAAAGTCTGGGGGCAGCAGCAGTAAATGTCCTGTCATAGGTCATTTCAGTCTGGTTTTTGGGTACTCTAGTAATATCTTTCCAGATGTTCTGAGGGTGCAGGGCAGATTGTGTAGCGAGGGCGTTCCTTCAAGTAACTTGGGCCTGAGTCATGTACGGCTTTAAAGGTAATAACCAACACTTTGTATTGGGCCTGGAAGCTGATCGTTAGCCAGTGTAAAGATTTTAATAGCAATATGATATGTTCTGATCTAGATCTTTTAGTGATCAGTCTGGCCACAGCATTTTGAATCAATTGAAGCTTCCGGGTTTGGTACAAAGGTCACCCCATGTGGAGTGACACCCCATGTGGAGCCCACATTAAAAAAAAAGTTAAACGAGGAGTTACTAGCACATGTACCACTGTTTCAAGGTCCTCCTGGGCCAGGTAGGAACGCAGCTGGTGTATCAATCAAAGTTGGTGCCAAGCACTCCTGGATATTGCCTCCACCTGAGATGACAACTGTAAAGATGAATCCAGAAGCACGCCTAAACTGCTACCTCATCCTTCAAGGGAAGTGTGACCCCATCCAGGACTAAATGGCAGATCCTTCCCTGGACCAGGGGTACCTATCACAAGTACCTCCGTTTTCTCTGGATTCAACTTGAATTTGTTTTCCCTCATCCAGCCCATTACCGACCCAAGGCACGCATTCAGAGGCAAAATGCTATCCTTGGTCTCTGCTTGAGTCAGAGACATGGAGAGATAGATTTGGGTGTCATCAGCGTACTGATAACACCAAGCCCCATGAGGGACAGGCTGGCACCTTGAGGGACGCCGGATGTCAGCTCTCTCTTACGAGAGCAACTGTCCCCCAGCATCACCATCTGGAACCTGCCCAAGAGGTAGGAATGGAACCACTGGAGTGCAGTGCCTCCGATACCTAACTTCCTCAGGCACCCCAGAAGGGTACCATGGTCTATGGTATCAAATGCCGCTGAGATGTCCAAGAGCACCAGCAGGGTCACACTTCCCCTGTCAATGCCCAGCCCAGATTTAGCTGTGACCCAGGAAGTTCCTCATTCAGGTTTCATAGCTGCCATAAGCACACTTGTTGGTTTTAAGGCAAACCACTGTCTAATTGAGCCTCTCTCTGCTCCCATCACACTTGTAGTATGCAAATAAATGGATGCCAAAGTTGGAAGGTGAGAAAACATGTTGTCAATTAATGTCATCTGTGTGTCTCCACCATGCACTGCAGGAAAGTACAAGCCCTACACTGCAAAACCATGCAGAGCTAATATTTGGACATAAAAACTAAATTTCTACTGATCTACTTGGGATCAAATACTTGGGATTCCCTTCTGAGGAGCTCTTGTAACTGTTAGCACTAACAAAGTCAAGAGACAGATGTTGATATATTAATTTGGAAACTGCACATGCTACATTTCAGAAGAAGGTTCTGATTATCTGGAATGATAAATGATACATCTTTTTATAGTGACAAACCTCTACAAAGATTACTTACTGAGAAGAATGTGATAAAGCAGAGATTAATGGTAATAAGTAAAGAATAAGTGATGGTCTCAATAGAATGAATTCATTTTACTTACTGATCCAAAATCAAGTCATTTCTCTTCCAGTGCTTTTGTGATTGCTACAGAAGCACAGATGTGTCCATCAGCTCAAAATTAAATCCAACATGACAAAATAATCGTTACATAGCCAACAAAATATACTGAGCTGTAGTTACCCTACCCATGTAAGCACCTTATGCCAGTTTGGGTGGGCAGCAATTGATCATAAAGTGCTTCTTATTCTATTTCATTGTTTATGGGAAGAGGAGATATTTGAAAACACATACATACACATTACATGTTTCACTGTGTTTTTTCTGAACATGCATCCCAAGAAAAATGTTTTCTTTAATAGTTACTGGAAGATCATTGATGGTATTAAATGAACATACTTCTTTTTGGACCGTTAAAAATAAGGAACACCTCAATGTGATGGAGCACCCCTGTTTTCCTGTGTTCATTAAAAAAAACAGACCTCACTCCCTGATTTGTTTGTGAATGGGTCAGATACATGGATCATAAATGTGGATGCCCTAGCTATTCTCATTTGGCTGATGCTTCAGGACCTACAACCATAACAATGTTTGCTTTCATTTATTCAAAACAACAGCGACATTTATTTCCTTCACATGTAACAGATGCAATTTGGATAGCCGCTGTTGAACTTAATTTGAAATGAGTGAATTGCTGACATATGATACACTAGTTGTCTATTGTGTTTCTGTACTGAGATCTTCAGATGTCTGTATAGCTTTAAGCTGTTCCTTTGCTTTGGTTTCTTTATCCTGTTCTGTGAATAATGGATGAAATGAGTAAATGCCAACTCCCATGCCTTGTCTTTTTGCACCTTTTCCAGCCATGGATAATCCAGAGAGTTTGACTGCCATGAACATCACCCCAACAGAAGCCCTACTGAAATGGGAGCCACCCATGACTGAAGTTGAGAATTATGTCATTGTGCTGACACATGACACAGGTATGTTGGTGCCTTTTATCCAATCTTGGGAGGTGGGGGCATGAAAGGAGCAACATGGGGAGAATGGAAAGAGGTAGAGATACCAATTAGTGGCATCGTTGGTGATAAAAGAAGCAGGAGCAGCAAGAAGGTGACAGTGTAATGCACCATGATGGACTATTGGGAATCACATCTCAAACAAGAGATTGTAGCCACCATTTTCTTCTTTCTCCCAGAAGAGTGAGCTGCTGGCCTGCTGTCCATTTAATTTATCTCAAAGGTTCTGCTATCACTGAACAGGTGGCATGTAAGAGTCACAAAACAGAAGGGATCCATCATGCTCTTGAATACCTCAGCCTCAGTCCTGACTCTCTTCAGTCTATCTGATGTTGTTTAGTGTAGTTCAGTTGCTCTTAGAGTACTCATATTTGCCTGTGCAGCCATCTAATATATGTTTATCCTCCAGACTATCAGTCAACAGTGGTGAGAGAAACCTTTGGAAGAGAGGAATAGTAGTACAGTACAAACTAAGAGTCTCCAGCAAAGTGGGAAGAAAATTAAACTCACTCTGGCTTTTAGACCTTTGCCCTCCCGTTCCTGTCACAAAATGGAATTAAAGTTATACTGAGAAGAGATACAAAAATGACTACAGTCAGCCCTCCTTATCCACAATTTTTTTAACCACAGATTCAAGCAACCACTGATTGAAAATATTCAAAAAAATTATAAATTCCAGATAGCAAACCTTGAATTTCCATTTTTTATAAGGGATATTTTGCTATGCCATTATATTTAATGGGACTTGAGTATCCATGGATTTTGTTATCCATGGGGGATCCTGGAACCAAACCCCAGCAGATAACAAGGGCCCACTGTATATAAAGAAAAGTCTTTTGCAGCTTATTAGTAAGCACCAAACCATTATGAATGTGTGCATGTGTGCCTTTAAGTCACCTGTTGACTGATGGAAACCCATTGAATTTCATAGGGTTTTCTTAGGTAAGGGATATTCAAAGGTAGTTTTGCCAGTTTCTTCTGAAATACAACCTACAGTACCTGGCATATTTGTTGGCGGTCTCCCATTCAAGTACTAAACCTGACCCTACTAAGCTTCCAAGATTAGATAAGATCTAGTGCCTTTATCCTTTGACTTAACACTGTTGCTTGTAAAAAATACAAACATGTAACCAAGGCAAGGACCAACAATGTCTAACATTTTGTTGTCATTCTGACACATTGTCCTCTTCTCTAAACATAGTCATTTATTGTCCACCACCAAGTAATATTTTGCTTTTATCTTGGAATACCTCCTAGTCTTTGGCCACCTCCACAATGGTCCCCATTTTATGAATGATTCATACGATAGTTCTACTCATTATAAATTCAGCACACCTGATTTTTAAAACTTATATCTTGTAAGTTACATGATACACACAATTTGGGTCAGGCTATGATCTGCCTGGAGGCTGACAGGACTGGAATCTCCAGCAACTGTCAAAACTCACTTTGAAGCCTGAACACTGCTTCTGTAATCCCACCCTCAGGCTATCGCTTTTCCCAGTGACATTTGCATGGATTATCTGACAAGAAAGCTTCTCTTATTCCAAATGGAGCCCACATTAAAAAAAAAGTTAAACAAATCTCATATTTAGCACTATCCACCTTTTGTTTCAGTTGCAGGAGAGACTATTTTAGTGGATGGTAGCAATCAAGAGTATCAGCTTACCAATTTGCTCCCCAGTACCAGCTATGGAGTCACCATGTATGCCACCAATGGGCCTGTCACCAGCAGAACCATCTTCACTAATTTTACCACTTGTAAGTACAGCATACCTTTCTGCTTGGGGGGGAATACATTCCTAACAATTTACAAATTGTTTCCAAAGAAGGAGTGTGTGGAATAAGTATTGGCTGGTATGGATAATTCACTGTTTCACAATTTGTTTTGCTGCAAATCTTAAGTTTGTTTTTGCTGCATTTCTAGGAGCCTTACTGCAATTCAAAAATAAGACAAGACACAGTGAGATAGAAGTGGTTTTCTGCTTCGCCCCTCACATGATGTCATAGTACTTCTATTCTCCCTGCACAGGAAGATGGTTGTAAAAGCGTGCCTTTTGCCAAATGGATTTTTCCAGCACAACAGAAGGCATGCTTTTACTATCATCTCCTTTGGGAAAAGAACAGAAGTGCTTTAAGGGCATGCAGAGAGGTAAACAGAAAGCTGCTTCTGTCTTGCTGCCTCTGGTCTTATTTTTGTAATTCATGAATCTTATTCAGGAGTTATTTCATCAGCCATCAAAGAAGAGTGCTTCACAGTAGAACTGGCCAAGTTCTTCAGGACTGACTTGGGGCTTTTGCTGCTCTCCATGAAGCTGAAGAATCTGGTTAATAACTTTTTTGTCCAGAATTTGGCCTTCTCTGTGCAATTGTTTTTAAAAGAGCATTCATACATACAAATATATACCAGTATGCTGGTATTCTGATTTCTTTCCCAATTTTTGCAGTTTTGGATCCTCCATCAAATCTAACAGCAAGTGAAGTGACTCGGCGGAGTGCACTTCTTTCCTGGCTGCCTCCTATAGCTGAGATTGAGAACTACATCATGACCTATCGGTCACCTGATGGAAGCCGCAAGGTGAGCCTCTACTCCAGGAACTCTTTGAAGGGGAGGACTCAGTCAAATGATCTTTAGGCTTGGGCTTCCTGCTTTTTTGTTTTTCATTAGAGGGTAGTAATTCTAGGGAGAGCTTCATCTAGCTGTTCATACTTGCTTCTCCCCATGTTGATGTAGTAGGCATTCACCACCACCCCCATTTAATCACTGGTGATCCCAGAAATAAAGAATCATACATTTGGCTCAATATAGCTATACAACTACATAAGAGATTAGATTTGGTTATTTGCTGACATCTCTTAAGAGATAAGAAACCAATTTAGAGTGAAAGTATGAGTTTTAAGTGTCAACCAGTTCTACTTCTGTATGTATCAGATATTTTGATGTTTTTATCTTGTATTTTATATATTGTATTTTGTATTCCATTGATATGGTCAGCTGACTAATCAAGAAACTTGTTGTTAGAGTGAAAGTAATTCTGCTGCTTTAGATCACATGAGTGATTCTGGCTAATCTTGGATCACAAAACAAACACTTAGGTAATACTGTAAGATATATGAGCAGTGTGCAATTAGTGGCACACCCAATGCAAGGGTTCAGGGATCATTTCTACTATGCGGAGGCCTATATATGGCCCATAGACCTGAGAGTCCATGACAGAAGGACAGGAATGAGACACAGAAGGATGACTAGTGAGGGTAATAGAAACTATGAAGGCCCCTGGAATGGGGCATGTGCATTACAAAAGAGGCTGGGATGGGGCTGGAATGAGTGGGGGGGGTGCATTTTACCGCACACAGTAACTCCCCGTTCCCTTCCCTTCCCTTCCCTTCCCTTCCCTTCTGCTCCATCCCCCATCCGTTCTACAGGAGGCGATTTTTGAGAACTGTTCAGCAAGCGTTCTCAAAAATTGCCTCCTGTGGGATGGATGGGGGATGGAAGGGAAGGGAATGGAATGGAGACTTCTGTGTGCAGTAAAATGTGTCCCCCACTCGTTCTGCACTCGTTTCCGCCCCCTTTTGTTCCATCCCCAATCCATCGCGGTGCGATAAACTCTTATATTTCAATGGAGACAGTGGGTGACTAGTTTAAAAAAGTTTAAAAGTTTACATCCTGTGCCTAGCTCAGGAGGAAATGATGGGAAAGGGCAATGCAATAATCTCCTAACTCTGTTGCCAATTTGAACTCAGATTATTGGTCAGACTGTGTAATGCAGCACCAAAATATATTTCTTATTAGGAGCTTTTCTACAAGCTTGTCAGACCAGCACAGTCTCATAGAACTTCAGTGGTGGGCACAGAGAAAGAGAAAGAAATCCAAGGAATGCAGAGCCTCCATAAAGAACTCAAGGAACCACTTTTTACTTACAAATGATAGTGTGTGCTTCTTAATTTGTATAAAGCTCATGAAGCAGACTGTATGTTTCCCAAATCCATCTCTTGTCTAGGGGAGGGGTTGCTTCCCACAGGGCTTCAGCAGGGAAATCTCATCATTGCTCAAACCAGGGAGCTTGAACATTTTGTAGGACTTTAAATTCCTACAAAAATTTCAAGTTCACTGGTATGTGGCACAAAGCAGTTCCCCCACTAAAGCATGCAGGAGGCAACCTCTCCCCTAGGCAGGAGGTGGACTGGAGAAACATATGCCCTGCTTCATGATCTTTATAGAAATTAAGAAGCCCACGCTATCTGTTCTGACTGTTATAGGAAGTAGCATCTTCAGTGATGTGGCTTGTTTTCCCAATAATCCTGTCTTTTTTTGTCAAAGCCAAATTCCTACCTGATACATTGTAAACTCAAGACTAAAATCCTAATAATAATAATAATAATAATAATAATAACTTCCACATTCTACTTCCTGATTCCTTATATTCCTCCACATACTTCTCCCCTGCTGATCTCTTTGTTTCCCATCTTGTTTAATGGCTTTGTCCAGGAGCTGATTGTGGATGCAGAGGACACTTGGATCCGCCTAGAAGGGCTTTCAGAAAACACAGAATATACAGTGCGCCTGCAAGCAGCCCAGGATGCTGTAAGGAGTGGGTTCACTTCCACCATATTCACAACAGGTGAGACATCTACATCATCCACATGTGTTCTTTCATTAGAATGATAGCCACAACTACTTTCCACTGGGATCTCATGAGGAGTTTAACTTTTTAAAAGGGACTGTACAGATTTATTTTCAAGATTTAAAGAAGTAGTAACTTGGCTTGTTTCAGTTGTGACATAGATGAATCAATTGAGAAATTAACATACAGCTCGAACTTCCATGGACACTCATGTTCTTGGGACAGACTTGTTTTTGATAACTGACACACCTTGCATACACACACACACACACACATGCACACCCCTCACATTCACACATAACGACAGAAAGAGACCAAGACAAAGAGTGAAGCAAAAGTAAACAAGGGATAAAAAGATGGAATTCAAACCAGAAGTTTACCAGAGTAGATAGTGGCACTATGATTAGCAATTGGATTCACAGACAGCCTGAGGGAGAGGCTGGCATGCTGTTCAGCTATTTGTACAAACCACTTACATGTGTACAAATAAATTTCAACAGCATGGATGTTAAAGGGATCCTTTTTGTTACTCTTTTATTTATTGTTATTTAAAACATCTGTCAGCCACACTTCACATATGGTTTCAACAGCAGCTTGCAGATAAAACATTAAAATGCTACACAAAAATCAGCTTTAAAAAAACAAATAAATCACAGCAGGTGGTTGAAATCCACCATAAAAGCACAAACCAAAACTATACCTGGGCAAATTAAAGGGCTTACACTTGGCACTGCAAAGCAAATTGAGAGAGCTCCAGAGATGGGGTGCCTCAAAAGAAAAGGCCCCATCACAAATGCCTTCATATGGCATGGGGTCATGGCACAGGGCAAGTCGCTGGATAATTGGTTTGCGGTTAGCACACTTGTAAATAAAGATAAGCACTGTTTGGGAGCTCCACTTGTCTGTCGTTTATCATCCAAGGCCTGGGTGAGGTCGGACAGTTCCCAGTGACCTGTATCCTTTCTGGAAGACAACCGCACTGCTACACAGAAGCTGGGAACAACTTCCAGGATACTTCAGTTTGCTCTGCTATATCCTGACAGTTTCATCCAGCAGAGTTGCCTTGCCTGCCTGAGGTATAAAGCTGAGACTTCTACTGGAAACTCACCAGACAACATCCAGATTTATTAGCTACCTGTCCTTTTTTGTTTTGTTTTTCTTTTCCTGTTCCTGTCAATTTAATAGGAAGCATGTTTTGTCCTAAGGGAGATGGGCATATACAGAGTCAGGAGACAGCCATTGGTGTCATTCAAGGCAGAGGTAGATACGGAGAAAGGAGACAATTAAAACACCAAGGAAGAGGGGAGCTCAAGAGGGTGCTTATGGTCCTCAAGCTGTCTCCCAGTCTAAATAGTATGGATAGCCTTGATGACAGTCTCCCTGGGTTGAAGCTACTGCTGCTGAATGCCAGGTCAATGAATGGTAAAACAGCTGCCATTCAGGACCTGATCCTGGAAGAACAAGCTGACCTGGCATGTATAACAGAGACCTGGTTGGATGAGGATGGAGGAGTCAATCTATCTCAGCTTTGCCCACCGGGTTTCTCTGTGCAGCATCAGGCGAGATCTGGAGGGCAAGGAGGTGGAGTTACAGTGGTATATCATGATTCCATCCCCCTGACCAGATGCCCCCTCACACAATCTATGGGTTTTAAATGTGTTTATTTAAAATTGGGTAGCTGAGACAGAAAGTACCGCCCACCCCACTGTACAGCAGTCTCCCTTCCTGAGCTGACTGGGGTGGTCTCGAGGTTGGTGTTGGAATCTCCATGTCTATTAGTGCTAGGGGACTTCAACATCCATGCTGGGAGTTCCCTTTCAGGAGTGGCTCGGGACTTCATGGACTCCATGACAACCATGGGTCTATCCCAAGTAGTATCTGACCCTACTCATGCTGTTGGGCACACTCTGGACCTTGTTTTTTTGTGCTGGGTGAGATGATGATGATCTTGGTGTGGTGGAACTCTCCAAAGTTCCATTATCATAGATAGTTCATTATTTGGTCAGGTTTAGACTTACTGGGACTCAGAACCTCTGCAGGGGTGGGGGACCGATTAGGATGGTCCGCCCCAGGAGGCTGATGGATCCGGATGGATTCCTGAGGGCTCTTGGGGAGTTTCCTGTCACCTTGGCAGGCGATTCTGTTGAAGCCCTAGCCAGCCTTTGGAATGGGGAAATAGCCAAAGCGGTGGACACAATCGCTCCTGAGCGTCCCCTCTCATGGAGTGGAGCCAAACCAGCCCCCTGGTTCTCTAGGGATTTGATGCTGATGAAGTGAATGAGGCGGAGACTAGAGCAACGTTGGCAGAAGACTCGGAGTGGATCTGATCGAATATGGGCTTGAGCCTATTTGAAAGCCTACTCTATGGCAATGCAGGCAGCAAAGAAATTATTTTTTGCTGCCAGCATTGCATCTGCAAGGAACCGGCCAGCAGAACTGTTCCAAGTGGTCAGGGTCTTTTACACACTCACCCTCAAGTAGAAAATGCAGACCACTCAAAGGCTCGCTGTGAAGAATTTGCAGATAAAATCATTCAGATTCAGTCCGAATTGGATGCTACAGTTAATACTGTGTCAGTGGATGTAACCTTGGCTCCTGCCGGTCCAGTATTAATGGATACTTTTCAACTTGTGCAGCCTGATGATGTGGACAGAATCCTTGGAAAGGTAGAGCCACCACATGTGACATGGACCCTTGTCCTTCTTGGCTTATTAAACAGGCTTAGTGGGTAAAGGAGGTAATCAATGCCTCCCTACAACAAAGTAAAATTCCATCCTACCTAAAGGAGGCTGTTGTGAGGCCTCTGTTAAAAAAAGTCATCATTGGATCCCACAATAATGAATAACTATCAGCTAGTGTGTAACCTACCATTTCTGGGCAAGGTTCTGGAACGTGTGGTGGCTTACCAACTCCAGGGATTTCTGGATGAAACGGATTATCTAGATCCATTTCAATCTGGTTTCAGGCCTGGCTATGGAACAGGGACAGCCTTGGTCGCCTTGGTGGATGACCTACGCAGGGAACTAGCCAGGGGGAGTGTGTCCCTGTAGGTCCTCCGGGACCTCTCAGCGGCTTTTGATACCATCGATCATGGCATCCTTCTGGACCGCCTCTCTGGGATGAGGCTTGGAGGTACTGTTCTACAATGGCTCAGTTCCTTCCTGGAGGGGCAAACCCAGAAGGTGGTGCTGGGGGACTCCTGTTCAATCTCCTGGCCATTGATCTGTGGGGTCCCTCAGGCTTCTGTGTTGTCCCCTATGCTGTTTAACATATATATGAAACCTCTGGGAAAGGGGTTGTCCAGAGTTTTGGGGTGTGATGTCATCAATATGCAGATGACATTCAACTCTACTACTCCTTCCCACCTCAATCCAAGGAGGCTGTCCTGGTCCTTAACCAGTGTCTGTCTTCAGTAATGGACTGGATGAGGGCAAACAAGTTGAAACTTAATCCAGACAAGACAGAGGTTCTCCTGATCAGTCGGAAGGCAGATCAGGGAATAGGGATCCAGCCTGTGTTAGATGGGATCACACTCCCCCTGAAGACACAGGTTCACAGTTTGGGGGTAATCTTGAACTCAGCTTTGAACTTGGAGGCCCAGGTCTCTGCTGTGACCAGGAGTGCTTTTGCACATTTAAAACTTGTGCGTCAACTGCTCCCATTCCTTGAGAAGCCAGATCTGGCCACGGTGGTACATGCCTTGGTTACATCCTGTTTGGACTACTGTAATGGGCCCTACATAGGACTGCCTATTCAGAAAATTCAACTGATTCAACGAGCTGCTGCCAGGCTGTTAACAGGGGCAGATTACAGAGACCATACAACTCCCCTGTTGAAACAGCTTCATTGGCTGCCAGTTTGTTTCTGGGCACAATTCAAGGTACTGGTTATAACCTACAAAGCCCTACATGGCTCAGGTCCACACTATTTGACAGACTGTTTCTCCTGGTATGATCCTCTGGAGAAGCCCTTCTCTCCATCCCAACACCATCACAAACACGGTTGGTAGGGACGCAAGAGAGGGCCTTCTCGGTGGCTGCCCCTAGACTCTGGAACTCCCTGCCCAGGGAGATAAGAATGGCTCCCTCCTTGATGGCTTTCCTACCTGTTCAAACAGGCATTTAAGGAATTATTATAGGGACAGACTGGAATGTTAGACTAGTTTAATCATTCTTTTTAATGTACGTCATCTTTTTATTTTTAAATGTTTTTAATTGTACTGTTTGTTTGTTTGTTTGTTTGTTTGTTTTTTAATGCTGTGAAGCTGCTCTGAGTCCAAGTCCTGGGAAAAGAGCGGGGGGGATATATATGTATGTGTGTGTGTGTGTGTGTGTGTGTGTGTGTGTGTGTATATATATATATATATATATATATTCCATGATTCTGCCAGTGGAACTGAGGAATAACACCTAATTGCACAGCATGGGATATGTCTATTTAGACTTTAAAAGATACAATGGAGCAGGGGGGGGGGGGGGGGCGGAGGAGACTGCAACTTGTGATTCTGTCCTGAGTCAGAAAAAACAAACAGCTCAGTCAAGAGCTCTCCCTGTCTATCTATTAATGACAGAATAAGCCACATATTCAAAGTAGTGTGGAACTCCAAAGCCTGAATGTTCCCTTTGTGCTGAAATTCTTGATCAGTTTATATAACAAATTGTTATCATCCAGGTGCTGGTGCAACTGGGAGATGCAGGTATCTTTGGAGAACATTCTTCTGTAAATACCTTAAGAATGTAAGCAACACAAGAGGATCCCCTGGGTGGAATTGATTCTTCAGAGAGGAATGCTCAAAAGGGGTTGGATCCAATTACATTTGTGTCTAGGTTGTTCAAAAGAAATGGCAAAAAGGCAGAAGGGAACTGTCCACACATATAGCAATGAAATCACTCTTTCTGTTTGTATCTGGTAGTCTAAAAGAGATGCTTTGAACTCACTGCAGATATATTCTTCACTGAGGCACATGAAAAGGGCTTTTGAAATGCATGTCAGTTAACAACAGCAGCTATCAATAGCTACAAACCCCACTTGCCTCACACAGCTATAGATCAGTGGCTTCTGCATTATTCTCCCTTCCACTTCAGTTAGTGTAAAGGATTAGAGTGAGTGTGTTGCAAGGGATGAAAATCAAGGCAGGGCTTTCAGATTGATCTTTCTGGCAGATGAAAAACATATCATACCTCCCCGTGTAATGCAGTGTAGTCAGGCTTTTTGTTTGCTTGCTTGCTTGTTTTACTTGGTTGGTGTCTTTTGATTCTGTGCTCTCAGGGACCACTGTATTTGCCAGACAATATAGTTTGCTGTAATGAGGTCAGACTTTGTAATAAAACCAACATCATTGCCAAGCCATAAAGGCTTCAAGGCTTTGGGCACAGGGCTGAAGTAAAGTAATGGATAGGCGACTGGAATACAAAATTTAGTAAATACCCCTCGGTTTTGAAATTAGCCTTTGTGATTAACACACAATGAGCCTTAGGCACAATTCAAAGTGCTGATTTTAACACTATTAATTATATTATTATATTATTATTATTATTATTATATATTATTATTTATTTTCTATACGCTTTCCACAGTGATCAAAGTACATAGTAAATCATTTAAAACAAAATAAAATTAAAACCACATTACATTAATTACAATATACAATTAAAATCCAATTCATAGGTGGTATGTAAGTGGAGAGGAGAAAAGGGGATCGAACATAACTTCAGTGAACCATGGGTAAATTGCTTGTGTAAAGAGAAAAGTTTAAGTCTCTTTTTTAACAACGTTCAAGAGGTAGGTAATGAGACGAGCTCCTCGGGGAAGACTATTCAATGCTTGGGGGCCGTTACTGAAAAGGCCTCTGAGAAGTAGTAAACATATCTCGAAGTAGGGATTCGAGCAGTTCTTCCAGGTTGTTCTGAGAGTGCGGGGGCGGATTATTATTGGGAGATGCGGTCCTTTAAGTAAACTCGGGCCCAAGCACTTGTAGGGCGTTATAGGTAATTACAACACCTTGTATTATGCTCGGAAGCGAATAGGCAAGCCAGTGAAGAGATCTTTTAGATTGGTGTTTGTGGTCAAACAAAATCCCTATATGGCTTGGGTCCAAGCTATTTGAAGGACCCTCAGAGTATGAGACCACAGAAAGGCCCATCCTCTGTCCCACTAACCACTCTGGTGGCTTTGGTGGGAACAAGAACAATGGCTGCTTCCACAAGCTCTGGAACTCCCTCCCTAGAGAGACAGATCTTTGCTTTCTGTTTGGAATCAGATAAAAAATCTTATGCCACCAGGCCTTCACAATATTGATATGGGTCTGTTTTGTTTTTTTTTTAACGAAACTTGAACATTTTAAAATTTTAATAATGTAATGTTTTAATTGTTTGAATTACTTAATTGTTTTTTAAACTTTTATATGGTTTTAACTTAGAACTGTTTTAAATGAGTTAGACACCTTGAGTGTCTTAAACTGAAATTCAGAACAACATACCAGGGACTAAGGCCCAATAATGAACTCTTGAGTAGGAGAGAGGTCCCCAAACTCTATCTAGCTGCCACCCACCCAGGCTGAACAAGAGAGGCTGGCAAAATGCACTCACCTGCTTTTGCCACTCTTAGGCAATTATCACACCAGCAAAAAAAGACAGGAGCATAGCAGTTGCTCCCATAAAATATCACGCGATAATGTGAAGATTATCAATGATGTCGAGATTATCCCATGATTATCCATGAAAAAGAGGAATTCTGCACCACTTTTTATTCATGAAAAATCCCTGTGAATAAAAAAGCAGTACTAGAAGTCCTCTTTAATTCACAGGATAATCACAACATCGTGCAACATTGTGTGATAAACCTTCATGTTATTGCACGATATTGCCGGTGTGATAATCTCCTGAGAGAAGAGACTGAGAGAAGCCAAGCAGAAAGAAGTGCCCACTAGCACCTAAGCTTTCCTGCTAGGTAGAATGAGGGAAAACCGATCTTTGCGCACACACACAGAGTTAAATGCTGCCAGCCACCACTCCCTTTTGCAAGCAAGCTGGCAGTCTCAGCACCATCTCCCCTCCTCCCCCACACAACACACCCCTGAATGGGGGGGGGGAATTCCCCACTAAAGTAGTACAAGCCGCATTTCCATGCACAGACTCTCCTGCACATGAAGGAACCTCCCCACTTCAGAAGTTATACAAGGAAGCAACACAGAAACAATTCTGCATGACTGCAGCTTTTGCATTTCTTCCAAGGTACCAAGCACAGGGAAAACAGAGGTTCTCACACCCATGGTCAACTCTCCTCCACCCTCCTTTCCAGGAGTAGAGAACTGAGCACTTGGAGACAAAACGCACAATGAGAAGGAAAACAATGGCTGCAACCCTCCTGTATGTGCACACACAATGCAGGTCCTGACGTAGAAATAAGGCAGGCTCCCTCACATGCCCCCTTCTCCTAACCTGTCCCCAATCTTCACAAAAAGTAGGAACAGGGAGACAGGAGAAGTAAAAAAGATACTGCACACAACTTTCCTTTTCACTGATTTCACACTCTCAAGGTTCTCCACTGTGCCATGTAACTGCTGGCCTCGTCTCCTGCTTTTGAGAAGGCGAGGGGAATGCAAATTCTATCTATCAGGGACGTAAGCCAAGGGGGGGGGGGTTCTTGGGGTCCGGACCCCCCCTTTCCATTAGAAAAATGAATGGTGTGTGTTGCTGCGCTGCCGCACTCAAGCCCCATTATAATGGTGGCACTTAGTCTGGACCCCCCCCTTCCCAAAATCCTAGCTACGTCCCTGATCTATCCACCCACTAATACACCCCACACGACTCAGTAACTTGGTAGGAAGTTACTGAGGGGCTTGACTTGCACTTTTTCTACCTCTGACTGCAGAGCTTTTCCCTCCCCTTCAGTGGGAAATGACAATCCAACACACACACACACACACACACACACACACACACACTCTAAGCAAGAGTACATGAAGAAAGAGGATGGATCAAGCTTATTTTCTGCTGCTCCAGAGAACAGCAGGACCCGGAACAATGGATGCAAGCTACAGGAAAAGAGATTCCACCTCAACATTGGGAGGAACTTCCTGACAGTAAGAGCTGTTCTACAGTAGAATGCACTCCCTTGGAGGATGGTGGAGTCTCCTTTGGAGGTCTTTATACAGAGACTGGATGGCCATCTGTCAGGGGTGCTTTGTGAGCTCCTGCATGGCAGAGGGTTGGTCTGGCCCTTGTGGTCTCTTCCAGTTCTATGATTCTGTGATGCTATGAGTGGAAAAGATGAGATCTTTTAAGGAAAGCTTTTATTCTAAGCAGGCAATCGTACATCAGTAAAAGGATATCTTGTACATGAAGGCACCTTCCTTCAGGCTGAGGAATAATTACTAAGTTACTAAATAATTTAAGTTATATTAAATCATACGAAGTTAGGAAGAAACATAAACCCTAATATTACTAACTGAACATTCCTAATCTACTCACAATACAGACATTGTTCTGGGTCTTTGAATGTTCATGGAAAGCTGGAAGTCTGGACTTCTTTGTCCAGCCTACAGCCAAGCTTCCTTAGTGATGGTAAGGCAGGCAGCACCCCTACTTCTCCATCAATCTCAAAGTCTCTCAAGTCACAAGTCCCTCTTGTACTTCACTGCCCCCATGTTTTGATAACCTCTCATCTAGGAAGCATCTCAAAGCTTCCACACTTCAGCCCAAATTGATCATCTTCATTGGTTTCTTGTGATCTCCTACGTTGTTCCTCCACGATGCTCCTACTGTGATGGTGACTCCCTGTAAATGTAACCTAACCCATCACATCATTACCCCTTCATTTAACTGAAGGAGAGGCTATACTTCTCATCTGGGATGACTAGATGATGGGATAAACCATTATCACAGACCCATTGAACACAAATGATAAAATTGTTTCTTGCTGCTTTTCCACACTGCAGACATGAAGAGGTTTGACACCACTTTAACTGCCATGACTCCATCCTGTGGAATCTAGGGATATGTAGTTTGGTGAGGTATTCAGCCTTGTCTGTCAGAGAGCGCTGGTGCCCCACCAAACTCAAAATCCCAGGATTCCCCAGGATGGAGTCATGGCAGTTAAAGTGATGTCAAACGCTTTAATTATGTAGTGTGGATACGCCCTTGGGCAATATTAGACCCATGGATTCATCTGTCTCAGATTTCCCTCAAATGGCATGTATCAGCAGATTCTCCATCAGTCTGCTTACTGTAAGCTTTTCAAGTTAAAAACAGAGAGAGAGAGGAGGAGGAGGAGGAGGAAGAGTTTTCCTGAAACAGTTTATGGCTTATTTTATCCCTCTCCACATTTTCATAGGACAGAAGTCCATGCAAGGATTCCTGCCTTCCTCACCCATCTTTCTTTCTTTTTGTGCTTTTGGGGGGGGGGGGGTTACCCTATGTAAGGTTTCAATACAGCCAAGTTCTAGTCATCTTTCCCAACAGCTAGTGTCTAATTTGTAAATTAAAAGCTCATGCAGTCCCCCACTGCTTCTCAGCTGCTTCCTCTGACCCAAAACCACTCATTACCAGCTATATGATGTAACATAATCCTTTCAAATGTTAATTTTAAATTTGAAGTAGAGATGGGAAGCATTTTTCCATCCAGACATTATGGCCAATGAGTCCCCTTACCACTGGCCGTGCTTGATGGGCTGGCTGATGGGAACTGTATGCCAAAGCATCTGGATGGTCAAAGGTTGCTCACCAATCACAGATTAGTACCCCTGCTGCTACATCCATACTTGTATTTTGTTTTGATTTTAGGATTAGGAGAAGCTAAGCCCTCATTAATCTGACATGTGCTTTTCTCCTTTGCTTTCCTCTGTCTAGAAGACTACCTTCACCCCATCTGCAAAGCCCACTCCTTCATTGCCTTTCTTGAAAGGTCTTTCTTCTGCAGCCCTTTTCTGAACCAGTTCACCTCCACTTCTGTCCATGTGGCTTTCCTGTTCCCCACCTTCTCTGCTAGACAGGTTCACACAAGCCTTCTGTGATTAATAGATTGACACCAACTTTAATTTCTTATTAATAGAGCTGAGAGATAAGAGCTCACTTGTTTATCGTCTGAGGCACATTTGAATTCCCATATTGTATGCTATACAGTTGAGAACTGTAACAGGGTTTTATTATTGCCACTCAATAACATAGATTCTCTGGACTTCCATTAAAAGAAAACAAGATCAGACAAAAAGCATAAAAAGGAATATACAGAAGAAGAAAAAAATTATATAGCATAAAGCCATATTTATCACTGAAATCACTTTTGCTGGCCTGCACAGTATTACAGTGCTATACAGGGAACGAAAAGTCTTAAAGATGAGTGGTAGCTTTGGAAAATTAAACTGTAGGCTATCTCAAACAGGTGTCTATTTTGAAGCACATTGAAGGATACTCAGATTTATTATTCACATGTGATGCATTAATAATCCATCAGTTCAAAGGCAGGTGATTAATCAAATAGCAGATGTTTAGTCTAGTGTTTTTTCAGCTGGAGCTTGGGAGAGATCATGGAATTCCCCAGAAGGTGATTAAGATTTCTTCAGTAAAAGAATCAATGGTAGAAGATCCACCTTTGTTAAACAGTGTCTTCAGCATTACCAATCTCCCCTACAAAGCACAGCCACAAGCACCATCACATACTTTCTTGGTTGGGCTTTCATCTCACACACAGCAATAAGGTGCCCCAACAGACTTGACCAACAATCAGGATCAACTGCATGTGCCTTACAATGTGCTCCAGAATTTTTTCAATATGCAGGAGTTACCTAACAGTGAAGATGGTGTACCATGGGTTCCTTGAAGGCAAGAACTTTGAACCCTGCTGGTTTAAACATTCTGACTACTGACTTTCAGTCCATCTAAAACAGAGGTTTGTAGGCTTTCTCTTGGAGAGGGCCTTGTCTCATGTTCTAAGCAGCATCTAACACAGGGAGCAGTGATATAGATCCTGGAGGAGGCCCTAACATCCACATCTTAAAGGTCATGCAATATCTTCATTAAAGATCAAAGAGCTTGGGACTTTCGTTAAAGAATAGTTAACCTTTTCCCCTTGCACCCTCTTCCTCTTCTGTGCACTGTTCAGAGACCTGCTGGAGCAAAGAGTTGCCCATGTAACATGTAGTTTGGCCCTAAGAAAGCTAATAATCAAGGCACAAATCTCACTTAATTCTAGTAATGCTTTCCTAGAGAACAATAAATTGTGATTAACAGAGGGAAGCAAAGGGAATTTCCAGTTGTATAGTGAAAGCGCTGACCCTGCTCATGTCAACTGGAGACATGACAAGGAGCTTTCATGCCTTCCTTCATGTTAATACTTGTCTGTCCTTTGTCACTCACATTTACATAATGCTCTAGGGAAATTGCAGTACCAGCAGCACAAAGGAAACAAACTGAATACAAACTGAAAGAAAAAATCCCTATAGGAAAGGGAGAGAGCAGCAGTGCTTATGAAATTGAAATAAGTCCCTCCGCAGGGTAAATCTTGAAGACAGGAAAGTAGTAAAAAAGAGCAAGATTCAGTCCAGAGTATGTTGCCCTAAAAACTAAAGAAAGATTTACCATTATGGCATGCAGATTATGGTATGTGTTCCTTCACAAAGCTGTTGAAGTGACCTCTAACACAATATAATGGTTCCTCTCTAAAATACTACAAAACTTTTTCTGAACAACATTTGTGTACCTTCCCCACTTTTACTATAAAAAAAATAACAACACTTCTCTACCAAGATAAGCTGATTACTACTACTTCATAATATATATGGAGCAAATTTATATATATGTGGTTATTTTGTTTATATTTTGTCTGCTTTTGCTAGCACTATGAAGAAACAAAGAACTCTGTGAGACACTGAAATCTCATCCTGTATCCATTCTATCATCGTGTCCCTACTATTTCCTGAAATTTCACCAGTAATTATTCACACATTCTCAGGGTTTTCTTCACAGACCTGAGGACTAGAAATAAGATTTTAAAAGAAACAGGACCATTGGGCATTCGTCACCATGGCGGGTTACACACCGCCACTAACGACGCACTCCGTGCGTGTTAGGGTTAGGAAGGGGCGTCCTAGGGTTAGGAAGAGTTGCCCCTTCCTAACCCGCCCCGCCCCAACACGCGCAGAGCGTGTCGTAAATGGCGGCGCCCATCCACATGGGCGCCGCCATTTTGACGTCTTGGACACTGTACATCCAGACGTGTCTCCGCCCCTCGCAGCACCACTTCTGCGTTTTGAAAAGGAGCGCCATTTTGGCGCTCCTTTTTCGCTGCGGCGAGAAGCCTCGCGGTCTGGCCGCTGGAGCTTCCCTCCGCAGCGAATGGTGGCGGCGGAAAAACGGCCCCTTGAGGGCCGTTTGTAACCCGCCCATGAGAATATTCCAAATATTCTTTACCAAAGAAAGATAGGATAAGGCCGAAACAGCTAAATTAACACAAGCAGGTTTGGAATAGGGAGAAGGTATTCCAGAAGAGTCTTTTTCTTTGTGTAAGAAAGATAAAAGAAGCACACCTATAATTTCCCTTTAATTCTAGAGCAAGGAGGAACTGCAAGTGAAAATTTTCACATGAGGTCTCCAGCTTTGTATATACAGGCATGGGTTCTTGTATGTGCCAGCAGAAGGACCCTCAAAGTCACAATATCACGCCTGCCTTGGGCACCCTAAACCCTCTAGATGGCTCTGCAAGGCTAACCAGAATGCTATTTATCCTAACACTGGCCCTGGGGACTTCTGATGGTATTTGGACTGTGTTGGCAAAGGAATTAAGATGGTATTTGGACTGTGTTGGCACAGGAGTGAACATTAAAATGTGCCAAGTTTTAAAGTCTAATCTGCAAACCAAGTGTATTCTCTATGGAGTTGTAGCAAAGTAATCAGGGCCAGGGAGGTGAAAGTTTAGTTTTATCTGTGTTCTCTATCCAGTAATGTGGTCTTGTATTAGAATCTGTTCTGCTTTTCTGTGACACACACTTGGGTTATTTTTAATTAACTCGATGGAGTTTATCACACTGGGATTTTCCCATGAATAAAAAGCGGCACTATAATTCCTTTTTATTCACGGGATATTGTGGGATATTTGCAGTGTTGCCAAATCATGAGATATTGACGGGAGCATCTCGCTTTGCTTCCACCTTTTTTCCTAGTGAGATAAACACTTATGATTCTAGAGAGCACATAAAAACTTAATTTTCATTATGATTACTGTTTGGGTGGCCAGACTTCTAGATCTACATTTCCTGGATGGGGGTGATGGTGGCAGTGAGGCAGGCTTCTGCTCACTACTTTTCTTTCTGTTTGGCCTTCACACATACTCAGTAAGGCAGCTGCTATTTACCTTACTTGTTGTAGGTGGACACACATGGTTACAGTAAGATTTGCTAGAGTAGCATCCCATTTTTTCCCAGCACAAGTTTTGTTTATTGCATTGTTTGCTGAAAACACACTGCTGCAACCGACACCAAAAGTCTGTGCTTTCCAGACATCCTTCACCATCCTCCAAATGGCAATGCAGATGAAAAACCTGTAGCTAGAATAAGGAAGAAAAGTGTGGGTGGGTATAAAAAGACTTTGTAGAAAGGAGCTTCTTTGTTAACTGAGTTATGCCTGTAAAACTGGTACAGTTTATTCCTCTTGCAGTCAACTTTCAGCACCTTCCTTTCCTGTCGTGTTTGTGGCTTATTGTGAACAATTGTGTCTGCTGACATTATACATGACATGAATCGCCTTTCTGATACATTTCTGGTCTAATTTTGCAGGAGGCCGTGTATTTATGAATCCTCAGGACTGTGCCCAGCATTTGATGAATGGTGACACACTGAGCGGTGTTTATACTATCTCCCTGAATGGGGACCTCAGCCAGAGAATACAAGTGTACTGTGATATGACCACAGATGGCGGTGGATGGATTGTAAGTGAGCGAAAAAGGCTGCATATTATCCAGTTCCTTCCCAACACCATGAAAGTCCATGTATCTGCATGGCTTTAAAGACCTAATGGATTTATTTCATACATGCATTAAGATTTTTAAATTGATTCTATCAGTGTGCACAGTTCAGAATCAATCATTTTAAAAACAAAGACTTAAAAATAGAGTAAAATTAAAATTTCAGAGGACCAGATCTTCGACATGCCAACCTAAACAGATAGCAGTCCCACAGCTTCCCATAGGTTGGCAAATGGTGACATGCCTTCTATCTGTACCTATTTACTAAAGGTAATCCTGATATAAATCACTGATTATATATTTCCCTGTTACAATTACTGATTTGGGTTATTCATTCTTTGTGATTCACTTTGTTGCCTCTGTTATTGAAATCACCTGGGTAGGCAGGGGAAAGTGGATGCATAAACTCTCATGGACATAAAGGCACTTAGCTTTACATAATTTATAGTTTGCTGCTTCATTGTAGCTAATGAATTTGCTGATTCTAGACAGATATTGGTTTAAAAAAAAAGATTTCAAATGATAACAAGCAGATTATGACGCCATAAATGAAGACAACTTTCCTATAGAAGCAGTCCGAGTTCTACTGGGCCCTAAGCTCTTCCCTTTTAACTTGCTGGGGATGATGGCACTTAACGCTGGCCTTAGCAATACATGGTGTTGGGCCAGTTTCATATCACTCACGGCAAGGACTAGTTTCATATCATCCCCCAGCACTTTTCTCTTTAGAAAACAAAAAGGTATACATAGGTTTACATGTTACACATAGCTGGATTTTTACATTAAGTTTGAAAGAATGCGAACAAAAGCCCTGGTCAAAAACCAGAAAAATTCTGCCAGCGTACTTCATTTTCTGTGTCTTGGGGCTAAGTTAATAATAGTTACACTCCATGAGATCCCCTGTGATTTATTTGACACTTACATTCAACTCCTTTTCAAAGTGAAGCTAGCACTGATTCATGATACTATCAAGAAAATAAATCGTCAGTGTCTTTTGAAATTTGTACATTCACGGCTTAACATATGGCAGCAGCTATGGGGAGTTTATAGAGAGCCAGCATGATGTAGTGGTTTGGGTGCTGGACTACACCTCTGGGACACCAGGGTCTAAACCCCACTTGGCCATGGAAATCGAGTGGGTGATCTTGGGCAAGTCACACTCTCTCAGCTTCAGAGGCAAACCCATCTGAACAGTTTTTACCAGGAAAGCCCCATAATGGGTTCAATTTAGGATTGCCATAAGTTGGAAAAATTGTCAATATAACTTTTGAGAGACCCTCTCAGGAAGGACATTTCTATAAATGTCCAGTTGATAACCTTCCATGTTTCTGAAGCCATTCCTACCAACGGAGCTTTACCATCCATAACAGACTTTCCCAAGTGACCAATAGATATTTTGGCACCTGAGCATAAGAGAAAACCACATCAGGATGAGGTTTTCAAATGGAAATGCCATTCATTGTGTGATCACATGAGCAATTCCTGATGTAAGGCCCCAGCAAATTTAAACTGGAAAATAACAGCAACAGAGCCTCCAACAACTTCCCATCTGCACCATTGGGGCAGCAACTAATTGCAGTAAATGTACGGACTTTTATCTTTTTACTACCTTACAAAAGTATCCTGATAATAACTAGGAAATCTATAGCAGCTTCTCTACACAGGTCTACCAAATTCAACCTTGCTGAGATTCTCCCTCAGAGCTTGTTCTGACTCTCAGTACTAACTGCTTTTCTCTCATGGATTGTTTTTGTTGTTTTTGTACTGTCTGCATTTTTCAGTATTTTTCTACTTCCAGAGACTAGGGAGATTACCGCACAGGTAAAAGCGTTCCCCCTGGTTCTCAAAGGCGCGAGCCTGGATGAGGGCCAGAACGCTAGTTTACCGCACAGCGGAACGCCGCCGTCGCCACCGGGCGTTCCAAATGTGTTTCCAATGTGTTCCAGGGAGGCCATTTCTGGGAACGGTTTTGAAACTAGCATTCTGGCCCTCATCACGTTCCAGGCTCGCGCCCGTGAGAACGCATTGGGGAACACTTTTACCCTAGTGCGGTAATCTCCTAGGACCCGGATCAATGGATGCAAGCTCCAGGAAAAGAGATTCCACTTCAACATTAGGAGGAACTTCCTGACAATAAGGGCTGTTTGACAGGGGAACAAACTCCCTCGGAGTGTAGTGGAGTCTCCCTCCTTAGAGGTCTTTAAACAGAGGCTGGGTGGCCTTTTCTATTCTTTTTCTTTTAATGTTTTTAACCATTTCCCCATAATTGTCCAACTGCAGCAAGAATAAAAAATTAATAAAAAATTTAAAAAAATAAGAGGCACTCTTTGCTTTTGATAGGGCAAACACAAGAAGGAAAGTGAGGTTAGCAAGGAGTTCCAGAAGAAGAGCAAGTGCTGGACCATGGATCACTAAGGCAGCATAATAGCAGAGAAATGTGATAATTGTTTTTAAAGCAGTATGTTTTCATTTGCTTCAACAATGCAATTGCTGTGAGACAAAAGGCTGGTGTGTTAAAGTCATAAAATCATATAACCGTAGAGTTGGAAGAGACCACAAGGGCTATCCAGTCCAACCCCCGACCATGCAGGAAATCACAATCAAAGCATCCCTGAATGATGACCATCCAGCCTCTGTTTAAAGACCTCTAAGGACAGAGACTCCACTACACTCCAATGGGTGTGTTCCACTATGGAACAGCCCTTACTGTCAGGAAGTTCCTCCTAATGTTGAGGTGGAATCTCTTTTCCTGCAGTTTGCATCCATTCTTCCAGGTCCTGTTCTCTGGAGCAGCAGAAAACAAGCTTGCTCCCTCCCTTAAAGTGCTTAAAGGACTTTCCTTCTCCCCCATCAACCTCTTTTTTATATTTTCAGTCTTGTGTAAGACTAATGGCAAAGCCATAAGGATAGCAAGGCATATTGGCCACCCACTCAGCCTTGAAAGATTAAAAGTAAAAGGAGAGTATAATCATCTGTGAGACACCCCAAGAGCTTTGTGTCTCTGAAAACTCAAAAGTTTTTTCATTTCATGTTTTCCTATGGAAGAGTCACACATCTTCCTGCCATTTCACCTGCAAGAAAGGCTGTCTGTTGCAGGGATTTGTACACTTCACCTTTGACCTTTCTTTCTTTCTTTCTTTGCAGGTGTTCCAGAGGCGGCTGAATGGGCTGACAGATTTCTTTCGGAAGTGGGCAGAGTATCGCATTGGCTTTGGAAACCTAGAGGATGAGTTCTGGCTTGGTAAAAAAAATGTTTGCCCTTTGTTTGGCCCTTTACACTATCACTGGAGAAGCCAGAAACCTGCCCATCATATCCTCTCATAGGCACACTTCATCTCTATCACACTGTCTCTTTCTCGCTCCTTCCCTCTCTCCACTTCATTCATTCTTTGCTGTCTCTGGATCAACAGACAGTTTATCTATCTCTTTCACTCTTCCTGCATTATCTGTCAATCTACCTTTTACCTTGCCCAGTTTCTTCCTTCTTTGTTCTGCCTGTGCCTATCATTAATGATGAACTGTGTGGCATGAAAGGCATTTAACTGGGGCCTGGCTTCTAATTTATTTGTTAGATAGCATGGTAAGCTTAACTGCCCTTTTGCCTTCTTGGAACTGTGGTCATCAAACATCTCTTTGCTCACAAAAGAAGCTAGATGGAGTCATTTCATTGCATTCCTACAGAGTTTTTTGCACCGCAGTTAGGCTGTCATTCAGCATGATTGGCAGTTTCTGGTGAGAGAGTCTCAGACTGCAAGGGAGGCTTTATTGTAGGAAAAGTCCGGTTAATTGCAACAGGCACTTGTACAGCTAATGGTGTTGTTGTTAAAAATATTTATAAATTGATTTTGGGTCCACCAGCCCTCTCAAAGTGATATGCAATAAAATTAGCTGTATCCTTAATATATGAGCAAGATTTATCAGTGCTGCCTAATTAAGTTCCCAAAGGGAACTGACTGAGAACAAAACATTGGTCTTACTCAGAAGCATTCTTGTAGTAGCAGGGAACAGAGCCAACAGGCTCCACTTCTGTTATAGAGTTGGGTCTGGTCACATTTGTGTAGTACCTCAGCCATCGGTCCGCCCCCCCAATCCCTCCGGAAGCAAGTGCCCACTAATAATTTATCTCAGTCAGGGTAATTAAACCCTGAATGCCCTTGCAGCTCTTGTGGAGAGTTCACATTTGCGGAGCCAGTTTAAAATGAAGGTGCCTTTGCTGTCAATCAAATTCAGTTCCACGTCAGGTGGCGTTTCCTACAGCCATTGGGCAATTGGAAGTGTGCTTCCTCCCTCCTTTTAAAAAACAACAGGTGGCAGTATGCGCATATTTTGTCAAATTTAAAAACTTCCAGGTGTGTGTGTGTTGTGTGTATTTGGGTCACTACAGATTATGGATCTTCCTCTGCCTCCGTTTTCTACTCCAAAATGCAATCTAATGCAATCTCTGCATCCTCCCTCCTTGCGACCCCAGAATGCCTCATACACAGACAACAAGAACAATAATAATAATTAATTCCTCACCTCAGAATGCCATCTCTGCATCCTTTGCTTTCCCTCAGCCACCCCAGAATTCCTTACAGAAAAAGCATTCTGTATCAATTTGCCAAATTGAAAGAGAAACATTAGTAATATTTGCATTGTAGCATTCGCATATAAAAAATGATTTTTAAAAAGCGTTTTGCAAAGTGATGCTGGGAGCAAGGAAATGAAAAGGAAAGTAGCACAAGCAGACACACATTCTATCTATATATGTATCTACCTGTAGCAAAAAGCATGTGCATAGTCTGTCAAAAATTAAAGAGAGAGAGAGAGAGAGAGAGCTGCTTGGTGCAAGAGAGAGTCTTGTTCTGTTCTGTGCCTTCCCTCGGACATAATTCCCTCCCCTGAACTTGACCCGTCGTCCTGCTCCTTCCTTCTCTTCCTCCTGCTCCATTACCCCGATTGCCCTTCATGGCCCCCTTCTTTCCCCCGGCTCCTCCCTCCCTCCTCCTCCTCCATCTCTTGGCACCCTTTTTCCAAGGTTCTTTCCTTCTCCTCCTGCTCCGTTACCCTGCTTTCCCTTGGCACTCTTTCAGGGCTCCTTCCTCCTCCTCCTCTTGCTCCATTACCCCCGATCGCCCTTTGGCACCCTTCCTCCGGCTTCTTCCTCCTCCTCCTCTTGCTCAGTTATCCCCGATCGCTCTTTCCATCCTTCCTCTGGCTCCTTCCTTCTCTTCCCCCTCCTCCTCCTCCTTCCGATGCTGCCCTCCATGGGACCCTTCTTTCCCCCAGCTCCTTCCTTCTCCTCCTCCTCCTCCTTCTCCAATGAAGGGGAGGAATGTTCTGCCCTCTGCCCTCCCTCTGACCTAAATCCCTCCCCTGAACTTGACGCAATGATCGGGGACAAGTTAATATTCGCCAGACCCATTTTTTCCCCCAAAAGATACAGCTTTTGCTCCGCTATCAAAAGACCCACACTAAGGGGCATTTGTTTATGGGAGATTCGGGGCGAATATTAACTTCCCATGGTTAATCCGGGTTCTGATTCAGGGTAAAAGGTAGTCTGAATGGCCCCTCAATTCCCTGTACGTTTTCTATTGAGGATTGAATTGGCCTCAGCTTTTCTCAGCAGAGGTCTCATCCAGACTGGTTTGGTGCTGATTTCAATAGCACCTTTTAATGCTGCTTCTTGACATAACTTGTTGTTTCCCTGTCCAAATATTCTTCTGACTTAAAAAAAGAGACTTTCATAGAAATAAAATTAAATGCTTGTTATGCAGGCTGCAACATTAGATGCAGGTACATCTAGCCCAGTGGTTCCCAAACTTGGATCCTCCAGATGTTTTGGACTTCAACTTCCAGAATTCCTGACTGTTGGCCAAGCTGTCTGGGACTTCTGGGAGGTGAAGTCCAAAACACCTGGAGGACCTCAGAATATCTTTGCCATGTATGGCAGGGCCCTAAGTCAATCCTAGCACTGAAGGCATTCTTTATCTTCTGAAATGGTGGCAAGTTTATCAAGTTGTTCTTCTTTTTATGAAAGGATAGCAATTTACCCTTTGCTGCCTGCTATACTCTCTCTTAGTCAGAAGCACACTTCACAGTTACATCAGTTTTCCTTTTGACTTTCGGAGGATGGAAAGGTTTCTGAAGCATCATTCTCAGAATATTTCCTAAATTTCAGTCCCCAAAAGTTGGTAGAACATGATTGTTAAATTCCAGTAAAACTGACAAAGCGGAGATACTCCTGCAGTCCCTTCAAAAGAAGAAATAGGAATGGTATCATTGGCAAACAGTAGCTATGCAGAATTGGTCCAGAAGGTAGGAATATGTACAAGTGAGGAGCCAAATGTAAGTGTGAGGAATTTATTCCATTCATGGAATAAGTCCCAGTCAAAGAACCACAGCAGAGCCATGTAGACTGAAGCACTGGCAAAAGTTTATGAGAACAATAAGCATGGAAATTAGTTTATAGAGGGGTTTTTCCCAATATGCATTGCAGTGTTGGTCTGCCAACTTACATTAAACATTTGCACAGAGAAGGAAGACGATATATATTCAGTAGACAGGTATGATTGTTTTAATTAACCTAGATGATATTTTATTATTGTTTGTGTGAATTATAAGGTTGTTGTTTGGAGGGAGGGATAATGGGTTTTACTTCATATTGTTGTATTTTACAGTATTTTACTGTTTGGTTGTTATATTTTATTGTATTGTAAGCCGCCTCAATCCTGCTGGAGAGGTGGGGTAAAAATAAATTTTCTATTCTATTCTATTCTATTCTATGTCCAGTATGTGAGGATTAAGACAGTCAGTTATAGGAATGAGAAAATCTTTCAGCTCAGTTTCTTTTAATTCAGTTTGCCTTTTCCTCCCATTTTTGTTTTGTACTGGGTTGTAAGAGGTTATGTTTTCTAAGTGTACTGTACTGCCTTGCTGTAACCTGTGCAGATATTCAGATACATGAGATAAGATGTGCATTTTCTTGCATTTTTCTCAGCAGGTGCAAAGCCATTGTTTTCATCTAGAGTTTATCACACAGAAGGCATTCTGTGCAGAAACAGGGTTTAAAAACTCCCCCACACACAAAAAAACCCTAAGAAAACACGTAAAAGTGCGATTGATTTTCAGACACACTGGGGTTAACACAATATTAAACTGGCTAGAAAGTCGACAAAATGCAATTATTTTTACTTTCAAGATTTTCCGCAAGTAAAAAGAATTGTGTTTTGTATACTTTTTAGCTGCGTTAATGACGTGTTAATGCACCTTAACAGCAACGTCATCTGAAAATTAATTGTGCCTTTGTGTATCTTTTCTACTTTCTCAGGGTTAATGTTGGGTTAACCCAGACGTTGTCTAAAAATAAATCCGCTGTTGCGGTGGGGGGGGTCACTTTAAATCCCATTTTTGCACAGGATCCCTCCCTTGTGATAAACTAGACTGTCATGTCCAAAAAAATAGCTTTCTATCTTTAGACTTAAGATTCTGATGGATCGTAACATGGTGCTTCAAGCCCTGATCTCTTGCTTTATATCTTGCCACAACCCTGCAAAACTAATGCTAAACCAAGACAGCAAAATATAGCCCTCCCTCTTTTCAAGGATCACAGCAGATTTCTGCTTTACTTGTATTTACAATTAGGATTTTTACCTGACATTGTCTGGGTTGATGTTTATGACTTCACTTAATACCAAAGTCCATGCAAAACAACTCCAGTATAGCAGTTTTCCAATAAAAGTTGACAGGCCTGAACTTGTATTAAAATGTTTAGGGTGCTGACTTGAGAGTAAAATCAGGTTTGGTTAAAATAAAGTTCATAGACATGCATTCCAGAGCAAAACATACTGACACCGAAAGTGTGTTTTCATTGGTTTTGAAGAGGTGTATGAAATAACTGAAAGATTGGGACCAGGCTTGATCACACAATCGTGGTGTTAGACTTCAAAGACATAGCTGTATTAGTCTGGAAAATCAGTTGGCAAAGGAATCTTGTAGCACCTTTGAGACTAACTGAAAGAAAGAAGTAGATGCATGGCCACCTGAGGAAGTAGTCTCAAGTCTATGAAAGCTCATGCTACCAAGTTCTTTCTTTCAGTTAGTTTGTAAGGTGTTACAAGATCCCTTTGCATGCAGTCTTGGTATGTTACATAATGGAGTCAAAACAACCTTACTGTAGTCATTATGTAACACACCATACTTGATCAAGCCCTTTGACAGAGACGTAGCCAGACTAAGTGCCACCATTATAATGGGGCTTGGGTGCGGCAGCGCAGCAGCACACACCATTCATTGTATCTAACAGAAAGGGGGGTCCAGACCCCACGGATCCCCCCTTGGCTACGTCCTTGCCTTTGATGTATGTAGCATTATTTTAAAAAGACAAACACTTTAAATTATAATATAGGTTATCTGCAGTCATGACCTCGAATACCAATTCTTATTCCATATTGTTCATGTGATTTCTGGGTATACAGTCTTAATAGTTCTTTTTTTTCCCTCCCTCTAGGGCTAGATAATATGCACAAGATCACTTCACAAGGACGTTATGAACTGCGGATAGATATGCGAGATGGCCAGGAAACAGCCTATGCATATTATGACAAGTTCACTGTTGGAGATGCCAGAAGTCTTTACAAGCTCCGGATAGGGGACTACAATGGCACTGCTGGTACAAACCTCCCCCTACCCTACCTCCATCCCAATGGTTAAGAGCAGGTAGCAAACCTCCTTGGCCAAAGCAGTGATGATACAATACATTGCCTTTTCCCTCCCCTTCAGAATAAGGGCAATGAGTGACTTCCTTTGCCTTCAATTACCATTACAGTGTAATCAAATCTGATTAGCAACTTGGCATTGCTTGTTTGGAAGGTGGATGGGTGAGAAAATGATGCCAATCTAGCAGTAAAGATGCTTTCAGCTAGCTTTAAAATTTTGTGTGCATTTAGTATTTGTCAGCTTCTCTGACAAATACTAATCACCCCCTTTTTTCTACCCAAAATACTGAGCTGCAGATCTTTAATACAACCCTTTCTGGTCATCTGTTTGCACAACAAAAAATATCAGCACGATAGCTGCTTACAATATAGCAAGTAGTGTGCTATATTGTAAAATATACAGCAGCTCATTTTATAAACCCAGGAGCTGTTACTGCTTCTTTATGTTGGCCAACTGTCAACTGCCAAATGTTCTAGAATTAGATTATTGAAAATATTTAGATGAAAAGTGCATTTCTGCTGAATAAATTTGGTAATCTTATATTTTTAAAAATTGTTCAAGGTTTTTATTGGCTCTTGAGATTGAATTCCAGCTAGGTTGTTGTCCATCAAAGTGGTAGACATCAATTACTACTTTAGACGTTCACAAGGATAAGCTTTAATCCTTTTCCTTCAATGTTAAAATATTCAAGTCATTATGGTGGGGGTGAGTCTCATAATTATCTTTTTGTTGAGGATCAGCATCAAGATTCAGGTCATATGCATTGTTGGATATTGTTGCAGTCACAGGGTGACAAGCAAACAAGAATGATTTATGTGTCCCTTTATAAGGGAAAGGAGACAAGGCCTAAGATTATGTCTTTTGTTACAGGGGATTCACTCACCTATCATCAGGGACGTCCATTTTCCACCAAAGACAGGGATAATGATGTCGCTGTCACAAACTGTGCCATGTCATACAAAGGGGCCTGGTGGTACAAGAATTGCCACCGGACCAACCTCAACGGCAAGTATGGAGAGTCTCGACACAGCCAGGTAAGGGTAGGATAAATGCAGAATTGCTTACGTGAGCTTCATTCCTCTGTTTATAAGCAATATCTTTTTGTGAGCCTATTTCCTCACAAAGGGACAGCTGGTGCAATACAACAACTACAAGCATGAGCTGGGAGCCTAGCAATGTCACCAGCTCAAATCTCACTTCAGTTATGAGCTCAGTAGGCAGTTTTAGGGAAACACTGCTTTCTCCCCCTCACTTCCACCCACATTCCAGAATCGAGTAATAAATGTTGCATAGTGCCAGCCCTACTTTTGGTGATCAGAATGAGATGGCTGCCTTCAGGTGGCAGGTGCTGAATACCATTACAAGTCAGTACATTGTGAGTCACTTAGCTTATTTTTGAGGACCCAGTGTGATTCATGGTTTGAGTGTTGGATTAGGATTCTGGGGCACCAAGATTCAGAACCCTGCTCATCTGTGGAAACCACTGAGTAACCTTGGGCAAGTCACATTCTTTCAGCCTTAGAAGGCAGTGGCAAACCTCCTCTGAATAAATCCTGCCAAGGTTTGACACTGCTTTAGCATGGCACAGTTCTATGGAATCTTGGGATTATTAGTTTTATGAGCTATTTACCCTTTTCTATAAGAGAGCTCTGGTGCTACTACAAATTACAAATTTCAGGATTCCATGGGATGGAACCATAACAGTTAAAGCAGTGTCAAGCAGCATTAAGTCTACACTGTAGATGCAGACTAGGATAGGGTCACCATAGGTTGGACTCAACTTGAAAGTACATAACAACTATATCATTACAGTGCTGTTTGGATTTCTGTTTCATGTTTTGGGCCATTTCTGCTGGCCTGAGTATAGTCAACTGCATGATCATTTCTCCCAGCCTTATGTAAGTGGTTTTCTCTTTTAAAAAAGGGAAAAAAAGAAACAGCGTATTGAGTGCATGGTTATCAAGAAAGTTTACACATATCTTTCTTACCATCATCCAACCCCCCCCCCCCCCCAAAAAAAAAATATTTGCAAGAACAAGTTGAGTATCCCTTATCCAAAATGCTTGGGACCAGGAATGTTTGGGATTTGGGAATTTTTTTTCTCTCTTTTTGGATCATATACTTAACAAGTATATGATGGGACCCAAGTCTGAATATGAAATTTATTTATTCATTTATGAAATTAATAATTTCAGAAATTATAAAATTCAGAAATTAATTTATGTTTCATATACACCTTATACACATAGCCTGAAGGTAAATATATACAATATTTTTTTAAAAAAATGTGCATGAAACAAAGTTGTATACACTGAACCATCAGAAGCGAGTAAGATGGAGACTAGAGCGGTATTGGTGGAAAACTCAAAGCGAATCTGACCAAACACAGGTTAGAGCCTATGTTAAGGCCTATTCCATGGCAGTTGGGCAGCAAAGATTGTTTGTTTGTTTGTTTGTTTTACTGACAACATTGCATCTGGACAGAGCCATCCAGAAGAGCTGTTCCAAGTGGTCAGGGGTCTCTTGTACACACACCCTCAACTAGAAAATGCAGATCACTTGAAATGTCGGATCTGGCCTCAGTTGTACATGCCTTGGTTACATCCCATTTGGATTACCGCCCGGATTGGTTCGCCACAGGGCGGTATACAAATAAATATTATTATTATTATTATTATTATTATTATTATTATTATTATTATTATTATTGTAACACACTCTACTCAGGGCTGCCTTTGAAGAGTATTTGGAAACTTCCGCTGATCCAAAGAGCTGCAGCCAGGCTGTTAACAGGGGCAGGTTACAGAAACCACACAATGCCCCTTTTGAAACAGCTCCATTGGCTGCCAGTTTGTTTCCAGTTCAAAGTGCTGGTTGTGACCTATAAAGACCCATATGGCTCAGGTCCAGGCTACTCAGCTGACCGTATCTTCCTGTATGAACCGGCCTGGGCTCTGAGATCCTCAGGAGAAGCCCTTCTCTCCATCCCACCACCATCCCCAACATGGTTGGTGGGACACAAGAGAGGGCTGCCCCAAGACTCTGCAATTCCCTTCCCAGAGAGACCAGAATTGCCCCCTCTTTGATGACCTTCCGCTGGCAGGCTAAGACCTACCTGTTCAGACAGGCATTTAAAACAAAAAAAGTTTAAAGAATGGGCTGGGGTATTGTATTGTTTTAAAGTATTTTAACATTTCTTATTTTTAACTGTATTTTATTCTTTTAATATGTAATTTGTTTTAATATTCTAATAATTTAATAGTAAAGGTAATGGTTTCTCCTTTGACATGATTGTCAAGTCATGTCCGACTGTAGGGGGAAAGTGCTCATCTCTGTTACTAAGCCGAAGAGCCAACGTTGTCAAAGACTGCTCTGTGGGTCATGTAGCCAGCATGACTGCACAGAATGCTATTACCTTCCCACCAAAGTGGTGCCTATTTATCTATTTGCATTTGCATGTTTTCAAATTGCTAACTAGCAGTTAGCAGTTCGAAAGCTCAATCTGCACATGCATACAATTAAAAATGTTTCTTTGGAAAGCATACACAAATATGCATTAGCCCATGGAGAAAATCTATAGAAATATAATTTTAAAATGCCTAGAAATACATTGTGATGAGGAAAAGATTATCTGTGTAGTCCTCCTCTGACAATGCTAATTTTCTATTTATACAATTTTTTGTTGAAATGCCCTTTCAGAAATTGAACCCCCTTATATGGAGGCTGCAAAATAAATCCATTTTATCATTTCAAACATCTTCTTACAACATTATTCTAAATATGCAAACAACCCAAAGGCATGTTCAATTTTTTAATACTCTGACATTATACAATAACTCTGTCATGGTTATAAACTGCCTCTTCATTACCCCCTTCCAAAAAATCCTGTTGTTTTAGATATTTCAACAAGGAGTGCTGTGCATATGACATTTTCACTTCTAACATTCTTGGCTGTAAAAAGCTTAATGAGTCCATATAGTCTAATTCTTTGGCAATTACTTCTCTCTGTTTGGCCTGCAGGGAATTAATTGGTATCACTGGAAAGGACATGAATTCTCCATACCCTTTGTGGAAATGAAGATGCGACCCTACAACCATCGCAACACCTTGGGAAGGAAACGGAGGTCTATGCAGCAGTGAAGTGGCAGGGATGCTGTCTGGACAAGAAGTCCTTTTCCACCATTTGTTTATATTTTATAATATGAAAAAGAAAGAACAAAAGTAATTCTGAGGTAGCAGCCTGCTCCATATGTGAGTGGCTGAGGGGAAGCCATGATGCCCTGAGGGCTGGCTCACTTTTGTGAGAGAACCACCTTGATGCTTTGCTGTCATTCCCAGTGACTTTATAGAGTTCCTGCCCGTCCCCACCTCCTGACAAGAAAAGTCACTTTGTTTTTTATTTCCTCTTGAAGCTGTTAGAAAATGGCTTCATTTAAGGTTTTCTTCTTAACCAAATTTCTGTTGTAGGTGCTTCCTTTCACATGCCAGCCAGCTTGCGGAAGGGTACAGAGGGAGGCTCCCAGAGCTGTTAACTGAGTAATGGTTTCACACTGATGCCTACCTGCTCCTGATTCAGCATATGCCCATCAGCTAGGAAGGGGATTCCAAATCTGGATACTAGTTTAAGCCAATTTCAAGGGTTGCACAAGCATGTTCATTTTAAATCCTGACAGTTGGCCACCCTGCTCACATGCCATGATGTGGAAACCCCTCATGCAAGAAACCCAAGTCCTCTTCCCCTCTCAAAGTAGTAATTTCCCCAGGTGAGGTTCACAGGAACAAAGGCAAATTACTCTGTAGAGGTAACTCTATGAGTAAAGACCTCCCTCTTGTATTCTCATCATGCACCATTCCAAAATAGGTTTTACGCATACATTTATTTCAAATAAGCTAGCATGATTTTTAACCTTTGCTTCTGAAGAGGAGCTTAAGCAAAAAACTAACAGAATCTTTAAAGAGTTCACATCTGTAGTCTTCAACAGCCCATTTGTGAAAATGCTTCAGAGTCCAACCTGACCCACCTGCCCTCTGTGAGGCAATTCTGTATGACAGTTGCTTTTTGTCATAAAAATATAGCATTGGCAGTGAAGAGAAACTTGAAGCCCATTCACACTGCACAGTTATTAGTGCTATTATTCCACTTTAGGGTAGACAGCATGGAGTAGACTATGAACATTGGACTATGACTCTGGACACCAGGGTACAAATCCCTACTCAGCCATGAAAATCCACTGGGTGACCTTGGACAAGTCAGGGCCAAAACAGATGGCCCAAAAATGCTGGATTGGGGTTGCCGCAGAGCCACATGTCGTGAAGCCGCAGCAACCCCACACCATGCCCCCAACCCAGCATTTTCCTGGTGCAAAAAGTGGCAGAAAGCCGCTCGTTTTTGCACCAGGAAAAGGGCACCTTTGTTGTCATCGTCACTGAGGTTTTTTTGGAGCTCCAGTGGCATGAGGCATCTAAACGCCATGCCGCTGGAGCACCAAAAAAACTGCCACTGTGTGGGCGGTGCAGTGGTTTCACTGCATGTTCCCAGTGTCTTGGGGGCCTGTGTTCTGTGTCTGCCATGCCCAAAGCCACTGGGAAGATGCTGCACTTTGCCGGTCTGTTTTCCCCCTCACACTTTCTCAGCCTCAGTGGAAGGCCATGGCAAACCCTTTCTGAACAAATATTGCAAAAAAAACCAAACAAACTGTGAGCCTGAACAGACAGGCCAAAATAAAGCAGCTTCGGGTCAGTTTGGAGGTATGCTGTTTAAATGATGCATTCATTTTAAGAGACTGGAAGCCACGTCAAAGCCTAAGGACTGCAGCATAGCTTTGGTTCAGCTTCTGGCCTCTTAAAATGTGTGTGTCATTTAAACAGCATACACCCAAAGTGACCTGAAGCAGCTTTATTTTGGCCTGTCTGTTTGGACCCTGTGATAGGGTTGTCTAAGTCAGAAATAACTTGAAGGCACATGACAAAAACAAATTCCACTTTCTGTGCTGTGGTTCCATCCTATGGAATCCTGGGGCTTGTAATTTGGTCAGAGGCATTAAAGGAGCCCTTTGGCTGAGAATTCCATATGCCCTTCCCTAAACTTCAAATCCCAGGAAACCACAGAATAGACCAATGACAGTTAAGGTGTAGTAACAGCGCTATAATGTTGTAGTATGAATAGGCCCCTTATACATGCAGTCAACCCTCCATATCCACAGAGTCAACCATCCATGGCTTGATTCCTAATAGCAAATCTTGATTTTGCCATTTTATATAAGGGACACCATTTTACTACACCATTTTATTTAACGGGACTTGAGCATCCATGGATTTTGGTATCCACAGGGGTCCTGGAACCAAACACCAGCGGATACCAAGGGCCTACAGTATGTTCTCCTGGGCTTTGAAGCCTAACTAGTACAGCAATATCATGCTTAACCATTTGCCCCCCCCCCCCCCCCCCCCGAAAGCCCCTGTAATATTAGTCATTTTTCATTGGGTTCATCTACACTGTAAAAATAATGCAATAGTTTTGAGACCACTTTAACTGCCACAACTCTATCCTACAAAATCCTAGGGTTTATCATTTTTTGACACAAGTCTTTGGCAGAGAAGGCTAAAGACTTTGTAAAACTTCAAATCCCAGGATTCCATAGGATGGAGCGAGAGCACTTAAATGATGTCAAACTGCATTATTTCTACAATGTAGTTGCACCTATTTTCTGAGCACAGCCTTGAAGGACCAAACTAAACATTATGTGAGGAATCTTAGACTGGAGCCCCTAGTCTTTATGTTTATTATTTCATTAGTTTTTATTATATCTATCTTACCCTATATCACGGTACCTCAAAATAGCATACAATTAAAAGTTTAAAAAGTAAGAAGTACTGAAATTGAACAAAATAACTAGTTAAATAATCGTATTAATTTTTTTAGCATAGTACATCTGGGGAAGGGGGTGCTGTCACCTTCTTTGGAACAGCAATAAGGATTTATTATGTGTCTAGCACTGTCCCTTCATGCTATTTTCACAATCAAGCCTTTTTAAATGCGGGCTCAGTGAATGTGTCAAACAAAACAAAACAAACAAACAAACAAAGGCCATCAAAAGAATGAGCACTATACATACTGAACAGCTCTGGCTCAATGCTAGGGAATTCTGGGAATTGTAGTTTTGAGAGACATTTAGCTTTCTCTGTCAGAGAACTCTGGTGCCACAACAAACTACAGTTCCCAGAATTCCACCACATTACTCCATGGCAGTTAAAGTGATGCCAAATAGGATTATTTCTGCAGTGCAGATGCAGCATAAGAGGGTAAAACACTGTAGAAATAATGGGCTGCCCCATTTCAGATGTGTTGGGGGCATAATAATATCATTAAATGTTCCCCTACAAAAGAAAACAAAAGTCTCACACATTGAAAACCAGCACATCAGAGAATAGGCTGTACTAGAGCCTCTACCTTGATATCTACTTTTCTAATGTATAGGGTGGGAAATGCGGGTATTTAATCCACCTTAGTAAAATAAGTGCAACAAGTGGATTCATTCAGTTTGAAATATTTAGGATCACAGCAATAGCATTTACATTTCTATTCCACTTAATAGTGAACTCAGCACCCTCTAAGCCAGTGGTCCCCAAACTGTGCCCTTTAAGAGGTTTTGCACTTCAGCTCCCCGAAGCCTCAACCATGTTGGCCAATAATCTAGGATTCTGGGAGCTGAAGTCCAAAATTCCTTAAAGAGCACAGATTGGGGACCACTGCTCTAAGCGGTTTAGAATCTTTAAGCCAATTGCCCCCAACAAACTGGGTACTCATTTTACCAACCTACGAAAGGATGGAAGGCTGAGTCAACCTTGGAGCTCTGCATGGGATCAAACTCACAATGTTGTGGCTACAGTACTGGCATTTAATCACTGTGCCACCAAGGCTCCTTATTATTTTGTCTGCATGTCAGATCTCTTGGTACAACAAACTGATGCTAATTACAGAATAATTTATGTGGCTGGCCAGTCTCTTCCAGTGCAGAAGTCTTTGGACTTCTCTTTACTGGCACAGTTCTCTATATGCCAACACATACTATATTCCTACCGGATAGTGGTTTGGCCTAAAGATGCTTTTGTAGAGTGAGCCTGTGCACTGTTTGGTTAAGTTATACAGAATGTGTCTATATGTGTGACATTTGGAAATCCAAGAAGAGAATATAAAGTTTAAATGGAGATGTTTCCAAACAAGTTGAAAGGGAAAGCCTAAAATCAACGATGAAAAGTTTTAGAATTGCAACTGAACATTTCTCTATATTCCCTATAATTAAGCCTGAAGCGCTTCACTCTATTTAGCCCCAGCATAACAGTAACAATGACTTATGCTGGACATTTAAAAAGCAAATAGACACACATCAGCCAAAGCAAGTTTTAAATTGAAGAGTAGAACAGCGCAACACTGCTGCCCTGTGGCAGGAGCTGCAAAATGCAATTGGTGGCAGGCACTGTTGTCTTCTGCTTTTGGTCAGTTAATGACAGGGGCTTTATTATCCACAGGGCCCACAGGTTCCCCAGTCATGGAGGGCAAGCTTGAACCCTTATAGGGATATTTTAGTACAGTTTTCATATCGAGGAAGGGGGAACAGGCCCACCTAACAGAGAATTTAGAAATACTATCAGTTCAATCAGTATGAAAAGAAGAATGAACCCTTTGCCTTGCACACTGCAGATGTGGATACAGCATCCTATGGGTAGTTATTACTATGATACAGGCAAGTTGATTCTTTTCCAAGTGCTTTAGGAACAGAAGAGCATGATATGACTGTATCATAGTAATAACTACCCATAGGATGCTGTATCCACATCTACAGTGTGCAAGGCAAAGGGTTCATAGCCAGATGCAAAAGGGACAGAACTTACACACTTTCTATAGGTGGTTGTAAGAGGGAATTTAAATAGGTGTAGCTATGGATTACAACTGAAATCTCATTTTCTGTACAGCTATTATAGGCACTGGAACCTTGTCCTCTTCTGCATCTAGCCACCCTGTCTTGCTCTTCTGTTCCTAAAGCACTTGGAGAGGAATCAGCTTGTGCAAAAGGGTTACTTATCCCACCCACTGCCCAGTTAGGGTGGCCAGGTGCAGAAGAGGACAAGGCTCTGGTGCCTATAATAGCTGTACAGGAGAGTTCAGCTGTTGTAATCCATAGCTACACCTATTGAAATCTCCTCTTACACCCAACTATAAAAAGTGTAGGTTTTGGGGATGTGTTTGCTGAGATAACATGTGTCTCAGAGATGGAATATGTATACAGCATTGAAAAATATTGGGGAGGGAGGGAGGGTGGGTGGTTAGTTGGAAATACTTTTTTAAAAGACATGGACAAAATTTGAAAGATGTATCAAAAATCAAAAAGATGATATATTGTGTTATTAGAGAAATATATATAAAATGACATCTATCTGAGGATGAGTCTGTTTACAGTTATGAGCAGAATCGTGGATTCAAAGTGTTTCAGAAACAGCGCATTCAGTTTAGCAGGCTTCCACTTCTATTTTAATCTTAAGTGTGGTGCTTGAGATCCCTTATGTATTTTGTTGATGGTGGTTGTATTAAATTCCATGGATATGCCTATTGCCAAAACAGGCACTAGAAAATTCTCTCAGCAAAAAGTATTTAGACACAGTGCATTAAACATGCTGACCCAAATCACCCAACCTGTCAAGCCAGACTATTTTTTTAGAGTCCTGCCAGGGAATGAGGAAAAAGTCTCTGAAATAAACCTGTTATATTACCTGACCACATGGAAGCTAAATTAAAAGTCTAAATTCAGCAGTCTGAAAACACAAAGCAGCGAGTATTCAGCCTCTCTCACTCTTCTTGTTTTGTTTTGTTTCTGTGTAGGACATAATATAGCCTTTCCAGGAAACTTGTCTTTGTTTCATGTAGATGAAATTATGTTATAGATCACAAATAGACTGAAGACCCATGCACTGTGAGGTGGCCTTTCCCATGAGTTTCTAAAAGTCGGGGTGGTAAGCCAGCGCAGAGTGGTAATTATGAGACTAAATTTTAATCCTAAAAGGTGTTCTTCCTAGAACTACTTATAAGAATAGTGACAACTCCAAATGTAGCTACTAGTATTTTCTCAAAAATCTGTCTTTCATAATTATAGTGGAATTTGGATGGTCCAAAGACTCTACTATCTTTTATCTATTCTCTTTTCATAGCGCTGTAGACATTTCACATGCACACACCTCAATCAACTAGAGCAACTTAATTCATATTTGTTACCCATTCATACTGAAGAATTAGGGGGAGTTTACACATTATTTAAAAGCTAGGATTCAAAAAGAGTCTGTGTGGGTGTGAATAGACTCAGAGTACATCTCATGAGTGCACCTGGGAAGGAGCACAAGGCCTGTTACAGACTGCCAAAATAAAGCTGCTTCGGGTCTCTTTGGAGGTATGCTGTTTAAATGATGCATGGGTCCTAAGAATCCAGAAGCTGCACCAAAGCTGCACTTTAGTGCTTAGGAATGGAGTGTGGCTTTGGTGCGACCTCCGGACTCTTAGGACCCATGCATCATTTAAATAGCATGCCTCCAAAGAGACCCAAAGTAGCTTTATTTTGGCAATCTGTAACAGGCCCAAGTTTCCCAATAGAGCTTTTCCTGTCTGCTGGCACTCCACTCTGAAAGAGTCCTCTGCTGGGAAGGAAAGCACTCAAACACATATGTGTGCATAAAAATGGTTGGAACCAAGAGTGCAATCCGATCATGTACATGTTTACTCAGGGGTAAATCCCAGTGTGTCCAATGGAGCTTACTTCATAGTAAGGATGTTTAGGACTGAAGGTGAGGAAATGTACTGAAGTGTATAAACTAGGCTCTTGTTTTTGAATGCCACTGCCACAATTAAGATACCATAGAACTCTTCAGGTGCTCATGATTGTTGCGTGCCTTCAAGACGTTTCTGACTTATGGTGATCCTAAGGCAAGTTTATCATGGGCGACGGAGGGGGGGGTGTTGACAATATTTGTTCAGAGGAATCTACCTTTGCCTTCCTCTGTGGTACAACTGATTAATGTCATTATTCTGGATACGCACACAGAATGTACAAATCTGTGTAATCCATGTATGGAAGGTGGATACTGAACCAGCTCTGAATGATTATGTGTCCTCTAGAGGTGCATGAACAGCGTGGCTATTATAAAAGTCCTTGGAGACTTTTCTGGAGAGAAAGGCTTCTGTGTCTTTTCCTCTGACAGTAGTCAGATTGCTTTTGAATTTAGGACAATTTCTGAAGTGAATTACAATGCAGTGCACATGGAACTGCTGTTAGAAAAGAAAAGTGCAGAGTTCTATAGCACTGTCTGACAAAAGAAGCCGGCTGAATTATGCAGCCTACGACTACCCAACCAGGGAGTGGTACCTTATTCTTGATCTATTATTCCACAAAAGCTATTTAGTTGACGTGGTTCTGTGTTGCTCCATCATTTTTTAAAAAATTATATATTTTTCAACCTCCTGAAAGGCAAAATGGGCCAAATATTGTTAAAAACAGAGATACCCTTTCCAGATAAAAGGTAAACTTCTGTGATAAACCACTGTGATGCTGGAGTTTAATGGGAATGCTGACAACAGCATGCCCCCTGCCTGTCTATGATGTTCTTGCCTGGGGTTTTCCCCCCTTCTGGTCCTGTCCAGGGATGTAACTAGGTGCTCTATTGATTATTTCCATTAACCCTTCAACCCACAGTGCCTATGGCACTCCAATAATACTGCCTAAAGGCTGGTGAATGCTACCTTAGTTCAGACATTACTGTGTCGAGTTGGGATGGGAGGCAGCAGAGAAAAACAAGACCAGATCTCAGGGGAGAAGATTAGACTGCATACTAATATCTAAATCTGGGCTAATGTCACTATTGCTTTGTCAGAAGGATGATTCAAAAACATTTTTAGAACCTGGGACACACACACCCTTTGTATATGCATTATTCTGGAACTGTGTGTATTGCTTATTGGGGAGGGGAATGTATGAGGTGACAACTCCCTCAGAGAGATTCTGATGAACTAAATTTTTCCAGTAGAACAGAAGGAGGGAGAAAGAGAGAAAGAAAGAAAAGGAAAGTGACTGCCCTCTCAATGGTCCTGTGATGGAACTGTAGCTCAGAGAATGGGATATACGCTTGTTAACCATTGTTAACTAGTATTTTTAGTCCTGATTGCTCTTAGGCTCTGTATAGTTCCTTTTTTAATGCATTTTCTATACGTTAATAAAAGATTCCAAAGGAGAAAATTCTGTGTGTTTGATCAGTATGAAAGGGGTGGTGGTCCTTCATTGTGAAATGCCTCCTGGAAGAGACCCAGAGGGGAAGAAAGTGAGTGTGGCTCCGTCCCCAAGGTCTGCTTCACACTCAAGGCAGTCTCCCAGTTCTCAATCTTTATAAGCAGCCTCCTACCCTTCACCCCTTACCATCTCCCAGATTCTGAACCTCAAGAACCAATATGGGAACATAGCCTTTGTTCTCATATCAAACTGGGCTCTTAGCAGTTTTGCCCATAACTATTGCCACATCACACAATCTGAGACTGATTGCATGACAGCTATGTAGACCCTGTATTTAGGAGCTTACTGGCTGATATACCCCAGCCTCTGAATGGATTTCTTGGTTTCCTATGAATCTGTCTGGAATGATGTTCCCACTACCTTTACGCCGATCGAACCTCCCCGGTGCAATTTACCCCGCTGATGATCACACTTCACAAAGTAGCAATTTAAGCTGGAGCCTCTTTGTTGTCAATCAAATGATTTGCATATTCACTTCCGCTGTCATCAATAGTGATGCGTCATGCAGCCATTCGCCAATGGTATGGGTGCTTTCTCACCTCCTTTAAAAAAAAAATCTAGCAGCAACATTCGCATATTCTGTCAGCTTGTCAAATAAAAAAAGCAGGGTAAACAGCAATGTTTGCATATTCTTCAACTTGTCAAATTAAAAAAACGTAGGGTGAAGAGTGAGCCTCCAGCTTTGTACCCAGGTCACTTTATGCCCCCTTCCTTTCATCTTTCCCTCCTTCTTTTCTCCCCTCATGCTCTCCTCAGCCCACTCCTCACTCCTAGGTGCCCATGGCTGCCTTCTTCCCCTTGCCACCCTCCTTCTTTTCCCCCTTCAATCCTACTGCACCCTTCGATGGCAATGGGAAAGGGATCCACATTGAGCCTTGCTGAGGGAGGTAAAGAGGAGAGAGAGGGAGGAAAAGAAGCAAAGGGAGTGGCCAGGGAATGGCTCCCAGTCCCCACCAAACAGTCCCCAAAGCAAAGGGGGAGGCTAAGGAGGAGGAGCAGAGGGCAGGAAAGCAGAAGCAGAGGTCCCAGTCACACAGCAACATTGGAGCAAAAAGTGAACTTTTTGGCTGCAGTGGTGGGAGCAAGCAAGCGAAAGGGAAACATATGTAACACAAGCATTCACACTTTCTATCAATTTGCCAAATTTGAAAGGGAAACATATGTAGCACAAGCATTCACACATTCTATCAATTTGTCATATTTGAAAGAGAAACTTAGTAGCATAAGCATTCGCATAATCTGTCACAATTTTTTTTAAAAAGCCACTTGCAAAGCAACCGGTGCGAGAGGGGAGGCATGTTAGGCCCACTGCCCACCCTCTGACCCTTATCTCTCCCCCTAAATGACCTGCTCATGACTGGGGACAAGTTCACATTTGCCGGCACCATGAAAGAACTGAGTTTTCCTAAAAGAAATGGGGGGAAACCCACTTTTGGAAAACTTGTGCTGAGGGGGATTTCTCCCAGTTCGGGTGTGCAAAATTTCAATCCGGGTGTGCAAAAACCGGTGCCAGTGGGAACAACCCACTTTTAATCTGGGTTGCAATTTGGTATAAAAGGTAGTGTGAATGACTGCTAAATAGCTGAGCCACTTGTTATCTCTTCCAACTTTTGGACAATTAATATGTCTGCAAGGGTTTATGACACTGAATTGAAAGAATCAAAATTTGAAATTCAACTTTGTTCAGATGATTATCATTAATTGTGAAAATATACAAAATATTATTAAGAATAGAGATAGAATAACAAGTGAAATAATGTAGGATAAAATGGGCACAAAATATTGCTACTCAAATACATCTAGAGCAATGGGGAAAGCTTTTGGCAAAACCTTTACAATTTACTATGAGTTACGACTTGAAAGAGAATTTTTATAAAGTGATATGTAGATAGTACAGCGAGGCCTTTGTCCCCAATGGCAGCATGTGCACAGGGCCACTCCATCATTAACTACCAATCACACCTGCAGGGGTCCCAACTCCATCGCTACTGCCTCAGGAGTGCTGGGCTGGGGTGCGGCTGACCAAGAGCAGGGAATCATCCTCCTAGAAAGGCAAGTCCTACCCGGCCACCACTACCTTCCTTGTCCTCAGGTCTGTGGAGCAAGGACTATACATTGAATATAGCAGGGAAAGCCATGAGAGCTCCTACAGGGTGTTTGGAAAAGGTAGAGGAATCATAACCCTGGAAGAGCTCAAACTTCTAGGCTTCTTGTTCTGGGAGATTTTATATTATTATTATTATTATTATTATTATTAAGATCAAAAACAGCCTTCCCCAGTTGCTGACTGGTGCAACCTAAACTTCAGTGTGTCACAAGCAGACAGGAAGAATTCTGCAAGCATCCAGTTCTTGGCAACTCTTCATGCTAACTAGGAGAAACAGTGAGTCACAGTAGAAATTTGGCTTGTGTCTTGTCTACTCTATTGCTAAAGAAGGTCTGGTTGATATAATTAAAAGAATAAGAAAACACTGCCTTTTGCTTTCAGACCACATGAGGAAAGCATGACTGATATTATAAAAAATCTGCAGTCTAGACAGCTCACTTAATGGTTGTTTGTTCAGAGTGCTTGGTTTATAACAGGGATACCACAGGAATCAAACTTTATATTTGCTAATAGTACATCTCCAGGAACAGTTTCAGTAATGAAGAAGCTACTGGGAAAGGTGGAAGAAGTATCCTAGTTCAATCTGCCTAGTGCATGAAATTGGGCAGGTGTAATACTAGGTGGAGACTAAGGCCAGATAGTTTTAAAGCCAAAATGCATTACACAACATGACCAGCAGCTAGATAAGGCAAATGAGACTGCTGGACCTTTAAGAAATATATCAGTTGAGAAGAGGGCTGGAAACGCAGCTTTTTTGGGGGGGAGGGATAAAAGCAACAAGGAGGAGGCATATTGGAAGAGCTGTAATCAACTCTCCTTTCACATCTCTCTGTCCTCCTATTTATTTTGCATTCACCTCTGCCTTATCATTTACACAGACCAAGTGATCCTATGATCCTATTCCAAACAACAAAATTGCCTCCCAACTTCACAGTTTGAGGCCCTATTGTCCTTTTAACTCTTTAGTGCTGACCCTCTTGACTCTCCCCCCCCCCAACAGTTCAGAGGAGTTTCCTGAAATGATCAAAATAGCAAATTTCAGCAATTGTTTGGATGAAAAGCAGTAGGGTGTAGCAATTGGAGTGTTGGACTAGGACTCTGGGAGACCTGGTCAGAATTCCCGCTCGGCCATAGAAAACCACTGGGTAACCTTGGGCAAGTCACATTCTCAGCCTCAGAGGAAGGCAATGGTAAACTCCCTCTGATCCAATCTTGTGAAAAAAACATTGTAATGGGTTCAATTTAGGATTATTGTAAATTGGAAACTTACGTTCTATAACAACAAAGTAACACCTAATCTTCTAGGGTAGCTCTTGTAATAAATAAGTCATATGGGTCTTGTGTATCCTGATCCAAAAGAAAAGAAAACAGACAGACCTTATCAGAAATGGACATACACTATCAATAGTAAGTTAAAGACTATATTGTTCAGAGAAGCGTTCTCAGAGGCGAGCCCCTCTCTGACCCAGGAAGCCTCCTTTTAACCATCCATTAAGAAGCCAAGCCCTTCCTCCAGTCCATCTGCCTTTGTCCAGGCCTCGGAGGTGGAGAAGATCTGCTGGACCTGATCCCATTTCCCACCACCACTCCCTTCTCCTTTTGTGTCGTGTCTTTTAGATTGTAAGCCTGAAGGCAGGGAACCGTCTGACTAAAAGATTGTATGTACAGCGCTATGTAAATTTACAGCGCTTCATAAATAAAGGTTAATAATAATAATAATAATAATAATAATAATAATAATAATAAGCCAGCTATAATGCCCTTACATAAATCTCCATGAGTACATCAAAAATTGTGAGTGCAAAATGTCATGGAACATATCCTTAACATTTTCCTGACGATAGAGATAAATATATTTATTTCTCAACATTTAAATCAGTTTCAATCACACCTGAAACCACAAAAGCTTGAGGACATCATTTGGAAAGAAAACCATTAATGCTTTTCTAAGAGGATTCTATGTTAATTCATAAGACAATATCAGGATACTATGTGAATGAATTTGGGAGATTATCACACATGTTTTTCTCCTGAGCTGGATATGAGCTTAAACCACCTAAAAACTGAAGTTATTGCATGTCTCTGTGCCCAGCTTGAAGGTATTACCTGCCCCATCGGGACGTCTCCTAGACTTCGCAAAGAACAGGAAAAATCCCATTCTTTGTGAAGTCTGGATCAGGTACGTGATCCGTTTTTAAGCAGTTTGCGCTCATAACCATCCTGTGCCCAGCTTGGAAGAAAAACGTGTGTATAACCTCCAGAATGTCATGATACCTAACCACCGATCCGTTAAAAGCAAGCTGGGATGACAACTGTGGAGGCTAAGGGGCAACAGAGTTATGATGCAGTATGATAGGTTGAAACTATAGTTTGGCCTTTCCCGTTGTCCTCTAATATAATAAGTCCAGGAGAATGGGGTCACTCCCCACCCCAGGATCCCACGATTTCAACTCTTTTTGACCAGTTTATTCTGTCGTTTGAATCAACAGAGCGATGGGATTGGTTTATAAATAAATAAAAAATTTATTTTATAACCGCCCTGCCATTGTCAGGGCGGTGTACACATGTTGAAAAACACATACAAGAAATGCAATACAATATTAAAACAGTGAAAAAACCTAGTCCAGAAGAGCCAGCCATCTTTCCCTGACAAAAAGAGAAGGAGGCCAGCAGGGGCTTTAACAGGAATGCCGATCGAAATAAGAAGGTCCTTCATCAGTCCCTTCTAAACTGGGCCAGAGAGGTACCGAGCGGAGCTGGTGGCAGCGTGTTCCAAAGGGCCGGGGCAGCGATGGAATACGTCCTCCTCGACGCGTGGAGGGAAGTCTGGCCCTGGAACCCTAAGTAATTGCTGCCCAGAAGTCAGAGCGGCGGGGCGGAATGTATGGGAAGCTGCGGTCCGTCAGGTATCCTGGGCCCAACCATGTAGGCTTTTATAGGTCATCACCACACCTTGTATGGTGCCCGGAAGCGAATTGGCAGCCAATGCAATTTTTAAGCACAGGTGTATGGTGGCTGGCCCTGTAAGTCCAGGACACACCTGCTGCCTAGTCGGACCAGTTGTAGCTCTTCCAGTATGGTATCAGGGTTGGCCCCTGTAGAGCGCAATTGCAGAAATCCAATCTAGAGGTTACCAGAGCATGTACCACCAGTTTCAAGGTCCCTCTGGGCCAGGGGGCGCAGCTGGCGAATAAGCCAAGCTGATAACAGTCTCTTGACCGTCGCATTCACCTAAGATTGTAAGGTGAAGCGACGAGTCAAAAGCACCCCCAGACTGCGCACGGAGTCCTTCACAGGAAGCGGATCCCGTTTCAGGACGGTGAAGCCACCGCCATTCCTGGACAGGGGAACCTATCACAAGTAACCCGCACCTCCGTTTTCTTGCTGGATTCAGTCTGAGTCGGTTTTCCCCCTCATCCAGCCCATGTACTGTACTCCATACAGGCCACGAGAGGAAGAGAACGCCATCCTCGGTCACTGCCTCAGTCGAGACATAAGAAGACTATTTGGGTGTCATCAGCGTACTGATAACCCGCGCCCCATGTCTCCGGATGATCTCTCCTAGCGGTTTCAGGAAATTTGAAATAGCATGGGAGACAAATGGTCCTTGAGGGACCCCAGTTGTTGAGGGCCCTCCTTCGGAGCACACGTCTCCCAGCGCCAACCATCTGGAACCTCCCAGAGAGGTAGATCGGAACCACTGGAGCAGGTGCCCCCGATTCCCACCTCACCAGGCGGTTCCAGAAGGATACCATGGTCTATGGATCGAAAGCCGCGCTGAATGTCCAAGAGCACCACAGGACAACGCTTCCCCTGTCGATGCCCAGACGGAGATCATCGACCAAGGCGACCATGGCCGTCTCAACCCCCCGTAACCCCCCAAAGAGGCCAGTTTGGAAATGGGTCCAGATAATCCGTTTCATCCAGAGACCTGAGCTGGAAGATTGCACCAGCCCTCTCGATCACCTTCCCCAAAAATGGCAGCAGCGAGACTGGCCAGTATTATGATATACCAGGGGGTCGAGGAGGGCTTTTTTAATAGAGGTTTTACAATGGCCAATTTTAATCAGTTGGAAATTGCCCTTCCCTCAAAGATGGGTTTGAATCCGGCGTAACAATGAAACCCGCCGTCGCCCCCTGAGCTGCTAGCCATAAGGGACAGGGATCGGAGAGCAGGTTGTCTTCCGAACACTTCCGAGGATCTTGTCCACATCATCTGTACTTACCAACTCAAACTGGTCCAGTTTAAGAGAGTCCACGGAGGCTCTGGATGCCTCTAACCTAGGGTTTCTGCTCTAAAGCCGGCTTAAGACCTTCGCTTATTCCAGAGTAACCGAGAATTTTGTTAAATTGGTCACAGCAGGCCTTATGATCACTCTGTTCAGATAACAGGACTGGAAGTAGTGGGATACCTGGGGTGAGAGTGCTTCCATGATCCGCAATTTATTATACAGAAGAAAGGGAAAGCCAAACTCAGGAGATTATCACACCGGCAAAAATGCAGGCTACATAGCAATATCTTCCCATCAGTATTGCATGATAATGCATGATATCACACCAATGTCAAGCGACATAGGTGATAACCCATGAATAAAGAGGAATTCTGCACTGCTTTTTATTCAGGGGATTTTGTCTGTGATAAAAAGCAGCTCTAGAATTGCCTCTTATTCACAGGATATTGTGAACGTTGCACGATGTTTGTGGTGGCAATCATCACATTATTGTGCGATATTGGACAGGAGCATACCAACTATGCTCCCGATTTTTTGCTAGATGATCATCTCCAGATTAAACAAGCACCTGACTTTAAGAAAGAGATCTGTCAGGTTAGAGAAATGGTAGATGAGACCCACCCCCCCCCCCCCCGGTCAAAATACAAAGGGAAGGGCAAATGGCATGATTTCAGACAGGTTCTGAAAGATGGGATAGTTAAGGCACAATTGCAAATAATTCCAATGAGGAAGAAAAGAGAAGTCAAAGAAACCATGAGTTGAGATTTATATACCTAGAGGTTGGAGAACTAAAAAGAAAAGCCATGCAATTCTAGGCTGCTCAATTGGAGTATAGCATCCAAATCAAAGGAAGTATAGGTCCCACTTGCTGCTCTGCTTCATTCAGATGTCAACTGGAAGAACATTCCATTATTGGCACCACGTTCAAGAAGGATACTGTCAAGCTGGGAATGTGTTCAGGAGGGCAGCCAACACAGTAAAATACTGGAAACTGACTCCTGTGAGGAATGACATAGGGAGATGGGTTTAGCCTGGAAAAGAGAAGAGGCAATATGATGAAAGGAAGTAATATCAGATATTTAAATATCTGAAGACAGTTTTTCTGAAGGAATTCATGTAAATGATGGAATGAGCATATTTTGCTGGCTGCGCTCCAGAGACAAACACAAGCCAGATTCAAATTACAGTAAAAGAAACCTAACAGTAGAAAGAACATCTTTATTGTTAAGAGCTATCAACAGTGGGGTAGACGGGTAGTGGACTCTTCTCCAGACATCTTTAAAGTCTGAATGTCCACTCTCGGAGTGCTTTAGTGTTGTGTATTTCTGCCTGCTGGGGTGAACTAGATGCCTCTTGCTGTTTGTTCTGCTTCTGTGAGCTCCCATTTGCTAACACCATGATTAGGCTTCCCACATAGCTTCTACTCACATAACAGAAACATTATTATTATTATTATTATTATTATTATTATTATTATTATTATTATTTCTATTCCACCTTTTCCCGATAGGGAATCAAGGCAGATTACAACATACGTACATACACATACATCTAGATTGTTTTTTAGTGGTTGGTTCTTTGTGAACATGAATGTATCAATGTATTTTAAATCCAAATTACACATAGAACACAGTTCTTCTTAATTCTCCCCACTCCCATTACTAAACAAGCCTCTCTTTCTTCAGTGTGTGTTTCCTCAGGACAGAGAAAATTATCTGAAGGGAGATTTAAATTCAAAATGAACATGTGGGGGGATATCACTCTATTTCCTATCCGCTTTCCTCTTCTCTTTATTGGAGTTCTAGGAGTTCCATTTCATTTTTAAACATTAGTAGGGGGAAATTATTCAGAACAGTCAGTTATAGTAGCATAGCTGAAAGGGTTTTTTGTTCTGTGCCACATCTTCCAAGTGACGGAGCAGTAGCTGCTTTCAACCCTTATAAGGAGTGGCATCATGCATTTTGTAATGTTTTCCCTCCTCTGAGCTCTGGTTGCCAGAAATAACATTTGCTTACTTACTTTAGAAAGTGATGCTAGCTTTTCCCTGAAATATCCTCCTTTGTGGTGTGGGTGAAACTCACACCTTGCTGAAGTCAGAAGCTCTACTGCACATGAGTGCAGGGGACATGAGGATAGGTCTCTGGGAGAAGAGGGCTCTGAGCACCAGTTGACCCTGGTCAATTCTGGTGTCTCCTCTCTTGAGGCTCTTTGCTCCAAGGCCTTTTGGTCAGTCTCCACATCCTTAGCACTCTGGGGATTTCCTCAGGAAGGAATTCTGGGTTGCTGCCAAGAAATTACAAAGACAAGAAAGTCTCACAATAGTAGATAAGAAAAGCAACAGCGATCTCATCATACACCAGAACTGATGCACTCAAACACACATAGAAGTAGGCTAGAGACAACCTGTAAACATCCCCAACAGGGTCCCTCAAATGTCATCATTGGCAGCTGCGACAAGAACTTTCCTACTCATGTTGCCCCCCTGCCCAGGGATCAGTATGACTGTTGCACAATTACAGAGTGGAGAGCAGTCAGATAAATATTCACACTGATGTAAATGCACCAAGGATCTGGAGAAGAAAGGAAGAGGAATCAATGAGGCTACTTTTAAGGTGTATACGGAGTTTCAATAATTTTTGCTGAAACCTGGCAGATGCAACTTAAAGTGTCAGTATGAGTTATGGTTACTGGTGGTGAAGCTGCTGCCTCTCCTGCTCAAAAGGGGCATCGCTCCTCAAGGCATTTTGCATAATAAAAATAAGACTGCAGATTAAAAAGTCAAAGGGCATACAATCTAAGGACATTACTCCATACGATTTTTAAACTGTGATTACACCAGGAAAGGAGCAGCTTTGGCAATATTCATCCCACGATGACACCTCCAACCCATAGCTACCCTATCCTTGACCCACCCCTTTCCATTCACAGGGAAAACCCATGAATGACCTATCAAATGTGCATGTCCCTAAGTGCAAAATACTGCTCCAAGGGCAGTTGTGTGATTGCCAGTCATGTGGTGTCAGTGTCCCCTACTACCCGATCTCACTCCCTCTTACTGTTCCAAAGCACCCTGACTACCTTTCTTTTCTTTTTTTTCTATTTATTTTTTTTCTTTACTTTTTAAGACTTACATTGTGGCATCAGAGCTCTGGTATTATGTAGAAAGTGGGGGGAACCAAAAAGAAATAAACAAAAGCCTCTAAAGGCAGGCTGGGTTGTAGGGTTAAGGAAGAGGTCAGGAAAAAGGCAAGACAGGAGCAGCTAACCAGCCAAACGACTGAGAGAGGTGCAGTGATGGCATATAACAATTCAATTAAAAAAACAAGCTTCATTTATATACCGCTTCATACCACCTAAGCAGTGTCTAAGCGGTTTACAACTGTAGCTTCATTTATATACCGCTTCATACCACCTAAGCAGTGTCTAAGCGGTTTACAACTGTAAGCTAATTTGCCCCCAACAATCTGGGTACTCATTTTAACGACCTCAGAAGGGCCTGAGTCCTTTTGCTGGTCTTGAACTCGCAACTTTATGGTTTTGAGTGAGTGGCTGCAGTACAGGCATTTAACCACTGCACCACCAGGGCTCCCAATACAGGAGGAAACAGAGGTAGGTTGAGTGGGGTTTGGAATATGATTAATATGATTATGGATAAGCACAGATGCACACATGTAGGCTTCATTTCCATTTGGGCTGAAACTGTTTAGCTAGTTAATTAGATTCACAGATCAAAAACTTTTTAAATGACTAAAAATTTGCCCCTGACTATTTAAGTCATATTCACTAATTTTAAGCAAAGGTATTTATAAAAACTAGTGGTATAAAAATCATCAATAGGCGGGAATGGCTCTTCCAAGATGGGTGTCTACACAAGAGGGCACTCTTGTACATAACTGAAAATAGATAAACTATGCTCATTTCCTCAAAACAATCTGTTTTCACATACATGTTTACTCAGAAATGAGTTCTGTTAATTTCAAAGCAATTTACTTTCAGTTAAATAGGATCAGGATCCTAGCCCCAACTAGGGTTGCCATTTGTCCGAGAAAACTGGGAAAATGAAGGAGCTAAAAAACTATCCTGGCCGGCAAGTTGAACCAGTTGAAGCAGTAGATCTCCTTTGCCACAAGCAGGAAACCGTGCAAGAAGACTGGCAGAAGTGGGAGCCTCATCCAGCCCTGCAGGCTCCAGTTGCTACTGTGTAGGTGCAGCATTGTCACCTTGAAGCCATTCCCACTGGGCATGTAACGCGATGTATCTCGCTGCAATTCTGACTCGGATTTTTTTTTCGAGTCATAATTGAATCTGACCCATCGTTCCCATTAAAAACAGGTGCATAACAGACCCAGGTTTTTTTACCCCTGTTTTCATTCCCATTGGTATTTTCCCTGTGGTAATTTGAAGCGGGTTATTTTGCTCCCCATTCCCATTGCCCTCACAGCCAATCAGTCACGTAGGTGCTTTTCCCCTCCGGGAAAGGGAAAAGGGAGCCTCTATTCACCCTTTGCATCCCAGGCTCTTCTGTGTCTTCCCATAGTTCCTCTGGGAAAGAGAGGAGCCTCTATTCACCCCAAATCCCTTTGGGTCCCAGGCTGTTCTGTGACTTCCCATAGTCCCTCTGGAAGAGAGAAGAAGCTTCTATTCGCTCCAAATCCCTTTGCATCCCAAGCTCTTCTGTGTCTTCCCATAGTCCTTCTGGAAGAGAGAAGGAGCCTCTATTCACCTCAAATCCCTTTGCCTCCCCCATTGCTCCCAGGGCTGTCTGGGGGGCAATCAAGCAGGCATGTACTGCAAAGCCAATCTGCTGCTCCAGCACTCAGGCAGAGGCAAAAAAGAAAAAGAAAAGAAGAAAAAAAATAATAGTTTAAAAATGGTGTTCAATAGGTCTCCTCACACGTCAGTCTATGAATGTGGAGCAGGGAAGAGGTTGCAGGGGGGTGTAATGTATTTACTGCGTTTGGAGCTCAATATAGCGCGATCGCCTTACCCTGCTTCCCGCTCTGCAGCATATCATAAGGAATTATGAGGCTTTGGGTAGGAAGTTGAAAGAGATGGATGCACAGGTTGTTATCGCATCTCTTCTCCCAGGCGAAGGGCATGGTCTAGGAAGGGAGAAGAAAATAGCGGATGTAAACAACTGGCTCCGCAGATGGTGCCGCCAAGAATGGTTTGGATTTTTGGATCATGGTCTGAAATTCCATGAGGAAGCACTTCTGGCAAAGGAGGGGTTGCATCTCACGCCAGTTGGCAGAAATGTTTTTGCCAATAGTCTCAAGAATTTGATCAGGAGGGCTTTAAACTGAGTTATGTGGGGAAGGGAGACAGTTTTCTTGAAGGCAAAAGGGCTGGAGAAAATAGCCAAACTGTCACAGAGGGAACAAGACAAACAGTGCAAGGACCCAACAGTGGGAGGAAAAAATGTTTGCACAGGCAGCAAGTAAAGGGAACACATGGTCTTAAATGTCTCTACACTAATGCACAGAGTATGGGAAATAAGCAAGATGAACTTGAACTCCTAGTACAACAAGTAATAGGCATCACTGAAACCTGGTGGGATGAGTCTCGTGATTGGAATGTAGGAATAGAGGGGTATAACCTTTTCAAGAGAAATAGGCCAAACGGGAAAGGAGGAGGAATAGCCTTATATGTCAGGGACATTTACATCAGTGAAGAGATCCAGGACATCAATACTGACAGCCAGGTGGAGAGAATATGGATAAAAATTAAAGGTGAGGGAAACAACAAGGATGTTATTGTGGGAGTCTAATACAGACCCTTAAGTCAGATAGAAGAATTGGATGATATCTTTCTAGAACAGATGACCACACACTCAGAAAGGAGAGATGTAGTAGTGATGGGGGGACTTCAACTATCCTGATATTTACTCGAAGTCAAACTCAGCAAAATCCTCAAGCTCTAGCAAATTCCTCACTTGCCTCAAAGACAATTTCATTGTCCAAAAGGTGGAAGAGGCAACAAGGGAGTCAGCTATTTTGGATCTGATACTAACCAACAAGGATGACCTTGTTAATGGAATGCAAGTGGTGGGGTCATTAGGTGGAAGTGACCATGTTCTCCTGGAGTTTGTTATACAATGGAAAGGAGAAGCCAGGCATAGTCAGACATGCATTCTAGACTTTAAGAGAGCCGGTTTCAATAAACTTAGAGAAATACTGGAGGTGATCCCATGGTCAGGAATACAAAAGGAGAAGGGAGTTCAGGATGAATGGGAGTTTCTCAAAAGGGAGATACTGAAGGCACAATTTGAAACAGTTACATTGGGGAAATAAAATGGGAGGTATCACAAGAAACCAGGATGGATGACTAAGGAACTTTCAACTGAGCTAAGTTTTAAACAGAACATGTATAAGAAATGGAAAAATGGGGAAATCACCAAAGAGCAATTCAAACAAATAGCAAGTACATGTAGGGGTAAAGTCAGAAAAGCCAAAGTGCAGAATGAACTCAGGCTTGCTAGAGAGGTTAAAATCAATAAAAAGGGTTTTTTGGATATGTCCGCCGCAAAAGAAAGAAGAAGAAATGGGTAGGCCACTGCGTGGAGAAGATGCAAAATGCTAACAGAAGACAGAGAAAAGGCAGAATTACTCAACACCTTCTTTGCCTCAGTCTTCACGAAAAGGCAAGGGTGCTTACCCTGAGGATAATTGAGCAGAGGACCGAAAAGGGAATTTCACACACGAGAATAAGTAAAGAGATAGTACAGATATCTAGTTAATCTAAACAATGTAAGTCTCCGGACCAGATGAACTACATCCAAGAGTATTAAAATAACTGGCAAATGTATATCGGAGCCATTGGCAATATCTTTGAAAACTCCTGGAGAACAAGAGAAGCCCCAGCAGACTGGAGGAGGGCAAACTGTTGTCCCCATCTTCAAAAAGGGAAAAAAGAGGATCCCAACAATTATCATCCAGTTAGTCTGACATCTATACCAGGAAGATTCTGGGGCAGATCATTAAACAGAGAGTCTGTGACATCTAGAAGGCAATTTCATAATCACAAAAAGTCAACACGGGTTCAGAGAAAGAAGTCATGCCCAGACAAACCTGATCTCTTTCTTTTGATAAATTACCAGCTTGGTAGATGAAGGGAATGCTGTGGATAGTATTACTGGATTTCAGTAAGGCCTTTTAACAAGGTTTCCCATGACTTGTTGCAAACAGCTGTAGAATGTGGGTTAAACAAGGTAACTGTTACATGGATTTTGTAATTGGTTGACCAGCCGAGCCCAAGGGTGCTCAACAATAGCACCTTTTCATCCTGGAGAGAATGACCAGTGGGGTCCCACAGGGCTCTGTCCTGGCCCAGTGTTATTCAACCTCTTTATCAATGACCTGGAGACAGAATTTGGAGCATACTTATCAATTTTGCAGATGACACCAAATTAGGAGGAATAGCTAATATTCCAGAGGACGACCAAATTCAAAATGACCTAGAATCATAGAATCATAGATCATAGAGTTGGAAGAGACCACTAGGGCATCCAGTCCAACCCCCTGCCATGCAGGAAATCCAAATCAAGCATCCCTGACAGATGGCCATCCAGCCTCTGTTTAAAGACCTCCAAGGAAGGAGACCTATCACCCTCGAGGGAGTGCATTCCATTGTCGAACAGCATTGTCAGGAATTCCTCCTAATGTTCAGTGGAATCTCTTTCCTGCAGCGTGCATCCATTGTTCCGGGTCCTGTTCTCTGGAGCACAGAAAACAAGCTGCTCCCTCTTCATATGACATCCCTTCAAATATTTAACAGACCTAAACAGAAAGCTGGGCCAAGCTAACAAAATGAAAAATTCAACATGGAGAAATGTAAGGTACTGCACTTAGGGCTGAAAAATGAAATGCACAGATATGGATGGGGAACACATGACTGAATAAAAAAGATCTAGGAGTCCAAGTAGACCACAGTTGAACATGAGTCAACCGAGTCAACAGTGCGACGCGGCAGCTAAAAGGGCCAATGCAATTTTAGGCTGCATCAATAAAAGTATAGTGTCTAGATCAAGGGAGTAATCGTTCCACTCTATTCTGCTTTTGTCAGGCCCCACCTGGATAATTTGTGTCCAGTTCTGGGCACCACATTCAAATAGGATGTGGAGAAAACTGGAGCATGTCCAAAGGAGAGAAACTAAAATGGCGAAGGGTCTGGAAACCATGGTCCTAGGGGAACGACTATATAAAAGAAGGTTAAGAGGTGATATGATAGCCCTGTTTAAATACTTGAAGGGATTCATATTGAGGAGGGAGCAAGCCTGCTTTTTGCTGCTCCAGAGACTAGGACCAGGAACAATGGATGCAAGCTACAGCAAAGGAGATTCCACCTCAACATTAGGAGGAACTTCCTGACAGTATGGGCTGTTCGACAGTGGAACACCACTCCCTCAGAGTGTAGCGGAGTCTCCCTCCTTGGAAGTCTTTAACAGAAGCTGGATGGCCATCTGTCGGGGATGCTTTGTTTGGATTTCCTGCATGGCAGGGAGTTGGACTGGATGGCCCTTGCGGTCTCTTCCAACTCTATTATTCTATGATTCTCTGCTTATTTCTAATGGGGCTGTGAGCATATGCATTTTTTCTTACATGGGGGGGGGGCGGACTGATTCCCCCACATAAAGAAAATGGCACACCTGTACTCGCTTTTGGCCATATGAGTTTTGGAAGACAAAGGGAACAAGCGGGACATTCACATTTTTTGAGGAGGAAGCAGCACGGTCCCGTCCCGCTTCCTCTTTGACCTGGGTGGCCAGGGTCCACCGCTCCCAAGTTTTCCTGGCCCTGCCTGTTGTCCTTGCTGCCTTGTCGCTCAGTGCGAGCGCTCCAGCAACACTCAATGGAGGAGCAGAGGCTCAATCCCTCCAATGGCCAGTGAAGAAGAGGAGGAGGCTTGATCCCGCTCTCATGAGTTGGAGGACGCAAGGCAGCAGAAGGAGTGAGGTGAGGCAGGGCCAGTGGCTGCCTGGTCCAGGATGGAGCAAGAGGAGAAGGAAGCCTCGCCATGGCAAGGCTCTCTTCCCTCGGGCCGAGGCCGGGCGGCCTGGAGGACCCAGGAAGGAAAGGAAGCTCGCATGGCGAGGCTCCCCTCCTCTTGGGCTCCGAGGGCCAGGCAGCCCCTGGACAGAGCAAGAGGAGAGGAAGAAGCTCACACAAGAGAGGCGCTTTGGGAGGGGGGAGGGGCAAGGGCAACGAGAAGGGAGATGGGGAGGAGCGGGGTTAGGAAGGAGAGAGAGGCGGGAGGGGGGGGGGGGGTGGTGGGATGGTCCAACCCCCATTTCAATTGCCCCTCCTCCTCTCTTCCTTCTCGTCTATCCTCTTCTTCTGCTCCTTTCTCTGTCTTCTCTCCTCATCCTCTGTCTTCCCCTTCTTCCTCCTCCTCCTCTTATTTTTAACTTCTTTTTTCCTATTCTTCTTTCTATCCTTTTTTTTTCTCCTTCTTCTTCACTTTTTCTCCCCCCTTCTTCCTCCTCTGTGTTGTTGTCGTTGTGTGTCTTCAACTCCTTTACAACTTATGGCGACCTTGGCCAAGTTTATTCCAGGGGGGTTGCCTTTAGCTCCCCCAGAGAGGCTGAGAGAGTGTGACTTGCTGCCCAAAGTCACCCAGTGGGTTTCCATGGCCAAGCTGGGATTTGAACCCTAGTCTCCCCTTGTCCTAGGCCACTACACCATGCAGCTGGACACTCTGCACTTAAAATACATTACTCAGTGTTATTTATTGTTGTGTACCTTCTTGTTGTTTTCCATCTTATGGATACCTTAAAGCAAACCTATCCTGGGGTTTGCTTGGCAAGGTTTGTTCAGAGGAGAGTTTTGCCATGGCCTTCTGCTGAGGAAGCTGGAGAGATGTGGACTTGCTTTAGCTTGTGGTCACTCAATGGCAGGGAATGAAACCCTGGTCTCCAGAATCCTGCCACACCACACAAAGCTACATCCCAAACTTTATTCAGGAAGAATGTCAAAATCTCCTCATTTTGAGCATGCCTAAGAAGCATGCGTTTATGTTAATGCTTTTTGAATTTACAGTGTCCCTCCATATTCGCTAGGGTAGGGGAACAAGCCCCCCGTGAATAAGGGAAAACCGCAAAAAACAAAAACACTGTTTTTACCTTGAGAGGACACCTCTCTAGGAATCTCTAGGTCCTCCCAGTGCAACTCTGTGGTCAATGTCCAACATACTGTGACCACAGAATGGCACTGGAGTAGCCACATGGTCTTCAGTGCAACTTTTAAAGTTGCCATAGAGTTGCACTGGGGACCTAGACAGTCCTAAAGAGAACTATTAATGAAATCTGTGAATAATCAAATCCGCAAATATCAAATCCGCAAATATGGAGGGGTGACTGTATTATTATTATTATTTATTATATTTTATTATTATTATTGCTTTTTAGTTGTTCGTGTCCTCCATTTACAAAATACGTCTTACATTTGGGGGCAAATTTTGTCCTACATTTGTCCTACATTTTTTTACATTTGTCCCTGTTTGGAGGCAGACAGTTATGGCACCCTATGCTAATAGCATATTTTGAATGCCGAGGCAGAGTCCAGGGAAGTAGATTTTGGCCCAGTGCTCACAGGGCCAGTGCAAAATGCCTGGGTGAGCAATTCCCGGTGCAAATACCTGACAGATTGGCAGTGCCAATGGACTCAGCTAAGCTGAGCCGACTTGGGCCAATGTGGACATTCTGGGAAAGGGGACGCTGCCCTTCAAAAAGGCCACTTCCATGTCTCTTAACTTGGTTTCCGCTATACTATGAGATGCAGTGAAAATTTAAACCAAAAAAAAAAAAACCTCAACAAATAAATGGTCTATTGTGCGCCTACTTCGGGCAGGATTTATTTTAGCATTCAACTGGACTATTTTTGAGGAGGACGGAGTGGCGAATGTGGGTAGGAGAAGAGGAGGCAATCCTGGAAATACTCTATAAAGGAATGTTGTTAGAGGAAAAAGATTTTCCATTACTCAGTTTAATTCTAGTCAATTGTGCAAAGAGGAGCAGGCTGGAAAAATAACTGGTAGGGACATGGAATGTTTTGTCCCTGCTCACTTTCTTCTGTAGCCTCTAACAGCCTGGAAGATGCTCATGTGTTTTAAAAGAGTATTTTTAGGCTAAAGAGTACAAGACGTGTTAAGTGTCAGAAGTGCAAATAGAAAGGAGACCATTTATGTCTAACTCATATATTATATTCAGGATTTGGTTTCAGAAAAGGCTCTAGTGAACTGGTGGGGTCACGTTCACTATGATTAAACCAACCAGGGACTTTTGACTGCAGGATCAAATCTTGCCTTATTTTCTTTTCCTTGCAAAGGCAACGTAGAAGGCAATTCCTGGTGCAGTTACATACACGTTCCCCAAAGCTGTTCTAAATTCAGACTAGTAATCTAGTAAAGGAGCAATCAGCTGAGTGCTAACAAGCTTTACAAGTAGTATGTCGCAATCCATTCCTGGCATCTCCAGTGAAGGAATTTTAAAAAACAGCTGATTTGAAAGGGGAGAAACCTGGGATCCTTGAAAGCTGCTGCCTGTCAGAGTAGATAAGGCAGAGGCTGTGTCTACACATGCTGGAATAATCCAGTTTGACACCACTTCACACTACTAACCCGATGCTACAGAATTCTGGGACTGTCGTTTGTTGTGGCGCTGTGCCCAAAAAACTACTATACCCCAGCATTCCATAGCATTGAGCCACGGCAGTTGAAGTGGTATCAGGACTGGTTATTGCTGCAGTGCGGATGCGCTAGAGACAACAGTATTATCTGTTATAAGGTGATGATACTTGGGTAAATATCCAGTAATACTGTCTGGCTAAAGCGCATTCAGCCACCTGGCCGGAAAGGAAAGAAAGTCCCACTTGTCAGTGATCCCATCTTGCCCTCAAACTTTGTGCCCCTCTCCCAACTAGTCTCTGTGTCCCATCCCACCGCAGAACTGATGTTTGAAAAGCACCAAAACACCCATTAAACCACCAATCCGCCTGTTCCGCAAGGAAAAGGTATAAATTATTATTATTATTATTATTATTATTATTATTAAACTGAATTCTTTGCTCTCTCACTGTAGCAGTAGTAAAACAGGCAACAAGACTGAAACCTGGCAACAGAACTAAAAGAGATGTATGCAGCACCCAGCATGAATCACAGATAGCGTTTTCCTAGTTTGAAGAACTTTGTTCATGTTCCCATTGCCTCAGCTGAAAAGTCAGCACTTTCTGCCCTGCCCAAACTATCCATGTCTGACCCGAGGCAGTGACCCATTCCCATACCTCTGTTGTTCCTCCTGAAATAAGGTTTCTTTTTGTTCCATAGCTCCCAGAGAACCCCAGTCAGAATAACTAGTTGGGGAATTATAGTCTCGGAATATAAATTTTCCAAGATCAGCTTCTTTCTAGCTTTTGTTCTCCTTCTGACAAATTTTCTCCTTCCCTCAAATTTGTGTGTATGTTTAGTGTGTGATAAATTTAGAAGATCAGGATTGAAGGAGATGCTCAGAGGGCTAACTGGTAGTAGAATGTACAGGGAAGCACTTAAGCTCATCCTGAAGGCATACAATAGCCCAAGAATTCTAGCCTTTTATGCAGGATGCAGGCCAGAAGGCTAAAGGGTGCACTTGCATTACAATGGCACACAAGTGTTCTTTTGAGGTGGAATCTGCAAATTATGTTCCATTGTGTGTTTCTGCTAACTCCAAAAATGGTCCCCATTACTCTGTTTTGTTTAGTTAACTAAACATTCAGGCAGATAGGAAATCCCATCATGAGCCCCAAGGTCTCATCTTGTTTGGGTCCTATGAGAGGGCTTTGAGGGCAGTGTTGCCTATTTCTGGTGAATTCCTCAGAATCCGGGGGAATTTAATCACTTTCCATTTAATTTCCATGTTTGCGAAATTTCCAGGGAATTTCCAGGGAATTCAACTTTCCTGCCCAAGCAGTGGCCATTCTCTCTACCTGCAGCCAATAGAAAGTGATCAAGAAGTCCTGATGAAAGACATACAGTCAGCTTAATTTTTATACCACTTCATACTGACCTAACAGCGTCTAAGCAGTTTACAACTGTAAGCTAATTGCCCCCAACAAGCTGGGTATTCATTTTAGTGACCTCGGAAGGATGCAACCCTGAGTCAAGTTTGAGCCCTTTTGCTAGTATTGAACCAGGGACATAGCCAAGGGGTCCAGACCCCCCTTCCATTAGAAAAATGGGGTCCAGACCCCCCCTTCCATTAGAAAAATGAATGGTGTGTGCTACTGCGCTGCTACACCCAAGCCCCATTATAATGGTGGCACTTAGTCTGGACCCCCCCTTCCCAAAATCCTGGCTACGTCCCTGATTGAACTCGCAACCTTATGGTTTTGAGTGAGTGACTGCAGTACAGGCATTTAACCACTGCACCACCAGGGCTCTACCTTCCCCATCCCGGAAGTCCTGCCCCCTTTAGGCCTTCCCATACTGCCTTGAGACCCCCCTGTCCCAGAGGTCCCGCCCCCTTTAGGCCTTCCCATACTGCCTTGCAGCCCCCCCATCCCAGAAATCCCGGGGAACTACCTTCCCCATCCCAGAGGCCCCACCCCCTTTAGGCCTTCCCATACTGCCTTGTGACCCCCCATCCAAGAAGTCCCGCCCTCTTCTGGGTAATTTGGGGGAATTCTGGGGAATCAATCCGGGGAATTCTTCAAGGCTTGTTGGCAGCACTATTTGAGTGTAGTCTTACAAAATGTAGGTCATTGAACTGCAATCATAAAGCATCACATTTGATATCTAACTTACCAAAAAGATAAATAAAACATTTAATTTTGAATCTTTTTTCAACTGTTATCAGTTTCACTAGGAGGTGTGTCTTTCAGAGCAGCAGAGACTTCAGGGACCATGTTTTGTGTGTATGCTCTCTCTCTCTCTGTATATGTGTGTGGGTATATTCTGATAGAAAGTACTTCATCTGTCATGCGCTGAGACATAGGAGCACAGTTATTAACTTGCCACACTACACTTAGAATTGTTTCCAAATGCCAACAACATTATAGCCAACAAGAGACATACCAGCACCGGTATTAGGGTTAGGGAGTGCACACCATATACATGCTCCCTAACCTTAATACGTGCTGGCAGCGCGATAATGGTGGTGCCCTGTGTACACAGGCACTGCCATTATGACATCACACACACGCTGCATCGAAATGGCACGGTGTGTTTGTGACATCTTTGTGCCACCCCAGGCCGCTTACGCCGGCCTGGCTGCGGCGCGAGAAGGAGCTCCAAAACCGATTGCACACCTCATTCCTGCAGCCACCAAACGGCTGCGGGAATGACACCAGGGAGAAAAAGGCTGAATGGTTCTGGCACCCAGGGTGTCTAGAGGCATGAAGCCCCAAGGACATCCCTTTTCCAGGCCACGGGGAAGAGGCATTTCGCCAGTTCTCTGTGGCCTGAAAAAGTGCTGGATTGGGACCTCTTGGCTGCCGGTATGGATGCCCTGGCCCCAATCCTCCACGGAAAGAGGCGGCTGCGGACCGCCCCTTTTCTGCAGTCTGTACTGGGTCCAAGTGGCAACGAGAATTGACTTTATATACAAGCACAGAGTTGTGTTGAGAAGCAAAATTTTCAATAAGTTAACACTGCGATTAAAAAAAACTTGTGTCTCTTACCAAAAACTATAATAACATTCAAAGTTCTGAAAGAGGAAGCAACTAGCAAGGTATACTCCTCCAACCACTTCCTGTTCTCCTTGAGAAGATGAGACTCATGTTTCAGTATTGTTCCTTTTTTATATATGTACACATTGTCATTAGACACTGTGTAATGCACACGCTTAGTATCTGCTCTCACTTGTCCTTCTTTTCCTGAGCTTCCTGTTTCCTAGTTTCCTCCAACTACCCCACCTTCATGTTTGTATTTTAGGTATTTTTTTTATTTGATCAGTTGTTCTGCTTTGTACTTTTTGTCACTTCTATTCTTCTTAATATATTCAGACTGCTTTCCATCTCTAACATACTAATTCTGTGAAGTCTGGATATTTTTAAGCACTCCAAGGCATTACAGTGACTGTAGTGAGGAATGCAGTTTACAGGCAAAGTGGGAAAGGCCATCAAGGCCACCGAGGGACTTTCTCTCAAGGAAGAAAGGGCACATTTCTGGATGGGCTATCAAAGTAAAAATGGAGTGAGATCAATTATTTCCTTATTATCCACTTCAAGTTTAAAAACTCTCTGAGTTATTTATGTGCAAGTCAGACTTCTGATGTGATAGATCTTGTTTCTAGATCACTTTTTAAAGAAAAAGATGTGGCCTGATTTCAGGGGAGGAGACAGACAGGCAATTTTCCCAAGTGCACGTCCCTGCTGAGGTGTAAAGTAGATTTGGTGTATGTCCATACATGTTCATGCATGTTGCAGTGGGAATATTCAGGTACTGTGTAAGTGTCCATAAATTTACAGTTAGGTAATAATTTAAGTGCTCCAAATCAGGGAAAAGGTGATGAAGAAGTGTTTTAAAAACAGTTGTGATCCAAATTGCCCTCCCTCTCAGTGGCTGATATAATTTTTAAAAAGAGAGAATGTGCATATCTAGGAGATTATCGCATTACTAATAAACCCAATTTACCTCTTCTGAGTTACATATGAATTCAGAATGCAGCCGGGTATTATAGCGTGGATTTTGCCACCATTGCTGCCTCCTGACTTCATCCAGGCAAAAATCCAGCTAAAATCTGACCTCAACCAGCCGCTTTTCACTTTTGGGAGCTTCCAGGCTTTGCAAATCGGCCAGCTAAGGGTGGATTTTAGCCGGATTTTTGCCTGGATGCAGTCAGGAGGCAGCAATGGCGGCAAAATCTATGCTATAATACCCAGTTGCATCCTGAATTCGTATGTAACTCAGAAGAGGTAAATCGGATTTATCAGTAATGCTTTAATCTCGCTAGCTAAACCCCAAGTGTCTATGAACTGTCAGTATCACAAATGTGTACACAGAATAAAACAGTTGTACAGAAGTATTCACCTATTCCCTCCTTAATAACTTGCATCTGTATTTGCAAGTGTAGCTGTTAGAAGGGGAAGAATTCAGGATGAGGCAAGTATGAAGAAGCGGGTGGTGTTGTATTTAGAATGTTTTTAATGTTGTAAGCCGCTTTGATTGTTGCATTACAAAAAGCGGGATAAAAATAAAACGTTTATTTGATTTTTATTTATTCCCCTCCAAGGACCATTCCCTGGGTGGGTAGAATTTGGACACGTCTGGGGCAGGAGAGGAGCACCAGCCACCACTAAGGGTTTTTGTTGTCCTTGTTCACTAGAATTTGTACCATTCCAAAAACAAGCTCCCATTATTTACATAGAAGCTGCTGCCCCATATTTTAAAAAGCCTATTGTATAAGACAAACAAATGGATGCTTATTTGTGGCGTAGGAGTAGACAGGACAGTGCATCCACTGGCCCTGCCTGGCTATGATGCGGAGGCTGACCAGATGTTTAGGCAGGCAAGGTTCCGCCGCCTTCTTTATTGACAACAAGATGAAATGTCAACAAATCCAGATTTTCTTATAGTTTAAAATCTAAAATATTCAATTTTTGTGTAATTCTTAAAGGGATATCTGTCCATACAGAATAGTCTGAGATTAGCCTGGAATACTGTGTCCAGTTCTGGGCACCACAATTCAAAACGGACGTTGAGAAGCTGGAGTGTGTCCACAGGAGGGCAACCAAAATGGTGAAGGGTCATTCAGCCATTGAAACCCACTGGGTGGCCTTGTGCAATTCACACTCTCTCAGCCTCAAAGGATGGCAATGGCTAAAGCTCCTCTGAATAAAGTTGCCAAGGAAACCCCATGATAGGCTCTCATTAGGGTCGCCATAGGTTGGAAACAACTTGAAGGCACACAACACATACATACTTTGCTACAGGGCCACCTTTGGATACTAGTTCTGGGAAGTCTTCAGGACCAGATGAACTACATCCAAGAGTATTAAAAGAACTGGCAAATGTAATATCGGAGCCATTGGCAATTAACTTTGAGAACTCCTGGAGAACAGGAGAAGTGCCAGCAGACTGGAGGAGGGCAAACGTTGTCCCCATCTTCAAAAAGGGGAAAAAAGAGGATCCCAACAATTATCATCCAGTTAGTCTGACATCAATACCAGGAAAGATTCTGGAGCAGATCATTAAGCAGAGAGTCTGTGAACATCTAGAAGGCAATTTCATAATCACAAAAAGTCAACATGGGTTTCAGAGAAACAAGTCATGCCAGACAAACTTGATCTCTTTCTTTGATAAAATTACCAGCTGGTAGATGAAGGGAATGCTGTGGATATAGTATATCTGGATTTCTGTAAGGCCTTTTACAAGGTTTCCCATGGCATTCTTGCAAACAAGCTTGTAAAATGTGGGCTAGACAAAGGAACTGTTACATGGATTTGTAATTGGTTGGTTGTTGACTGACCGAACCCAAAGGGTGCTCAACAATGGCTCCTTTTCATCCTGGAAAGAAGTGACCAGTGGGGTCCCACAGGGCTCTGTCCTGGGCCCAGTGCTATTCAACATCTTTATCAATGACCTAGATGACAGAATTGGGAGCATACTTATCAAATTTGCAGATGACACCAAATTAGGAGGAATAGCTAATACCCCAGAGGACAGGGTCAAACTTCAGAATGACCTGAACAGACTAGAAAACTGGGCCAAAGCTAACAAATTGAAATTCAATACAGAGAAGTGTAACGTACTGCACTTAGGGTGGATAAATGAAATGCAAAGATATAGGATGGAGGACACCTGGCTGAATGAAACTACATGTGAAAAAGATCTAGGAGTCCAAGTAAACCACAAGTTGAACATGAGTGAACAGTGCGATGCGGCAGCTAACAAGGCCAATGCGATTCTAGGCTGCATCAATAGAAGTATAGTGTCTAGATCAAGGGAAGTAATAGTGCCACTGTATTCTGCTTTGGTCAGGCCCCACCTGGAATATTGTGTCCAGGTCTGAGCACCACAATTAAAAAAGGACATTGAGAAACTGGAGCAATGTGTCCAAAGGAGGGAGACTAAAATGGTGAAGGGTCTGGAAAGCATACTCTATGAGGAATGCCTTAGGGAGCTGGGTATGTTTAGCCTGGAGAAAAGAAGGTTAAGAGGTGATATGAGAGCCTTGTTTAAATATTTGATGGGATGTCATATTGAAGAGGGAGCAAGCTTGTTTTCTGCTGCTCCAGAGAACAGGACCCGGAACAATGGATGCAAGCAGCAAGAAAAGAGATTCCAGCTCAACATTAGGAGGAATTTCCTGGCAGTAAGGGCTGTTTGACAGTGGAAAAACACACTCCCTCGTCTCCTTCTTTTGAGGTTTTTAAACAGAGGCTGTTTAAAGCATGCTTTGACTGAGAGTTCCTGCACGGCAGAATGGGGTTGGACTGGATGGCCCTTGGGGTCTCTTCCAAGTCTAGGACTCTAGGATTCTATGCCAATCCAAATGGCTATGGAAATGTAGTGGCATGTGTCCAGTTTTAACCTTTCCATTCCACGAGGCGCATACCTGAGGAAGTAGACTGAAGCCTAGGAAAGCCCCTGCTGCCAACTGCTTTCTTCCGGTGAATCTGTGCCTGGGCAGCGAGGGAGGGCTGCGGGGCTGGGGCCCGACAGAGAAGCCCCTGGAGAGGGAGAGGAGGAGGAGGAGGAAGAGGAGGAGCCGGGCGGGGAAGGGCCGGCAGAGAGAACGCGGGAAGAGAAGGAAGGAAGGAGGAAGGAAGGGCCACTCGATCCAGCCTCTCTCCGCCTGGAAACTTGATCGCAGCCCCGGAGGGGCCGGGGGGAAAGGGGCCCCGGGCCCGGGTCCAAGCCAGGCTGGGGGGGGGGGGGGGCTCCTGGGGCTTCTTGGCTGGGAAAGTTGGACCTTCCTTTCCCAGGATCCCCCAGACAGAGGCAAGGGCTGGGCTGCCTGGGGGTAACTGGAGGGGCATCTTCCATTCCTTTCCCATTTATGGCCACGCTAAGATCAACCCTCTCCTGGGGTCCTCTTGGCCAGGTTTCCTCGGAGGGGCGTTTTGCCTTCTTCCCCTGAGGCTGAGAGAGTGCGACTTCTTGGGCAAAGTCTTCAGAGCCATCTTGCCAATGGCTCTGGGATGACATTGGCCAGCTCTCTTAATAGCCTTGTATGTCGTTCATCTGGTCCTGGAGACTCCCCCCAGAACGTGGCCCTGAAGCCAAGGACGTGTGTGTTGTGTGTCTTCACGTTCAAGGCATGGCTTCCCCTCGGGAGGCTGAGAGAGTGTGACCTGGGCAAGGTCCCCAAAGTCGTAGCCAAAGCTGCCACCAGGCTGGTTTCCTCCCCTCCTCGTAAACCATGTTCCCAAACCTTAAGAGCGGCTCCGAAATACATTTTCCCAGAGGAGTAGTGTTAGTAGTAGTAGTAGTAGCCCGTAGACGAGCCTCCCTGGCCAGGGGCAGTCTGCCTCTGAGGAGTCCCCTTCTGGGCAAAGTGAGCAGCAGCCCTGGAAAAGGCTTGACAGGCTCCCCGAGACGGCGCCCAGCAGCCTGTTCTTGGGGCTCCCACAAGAGGAGAGAGAGAAGTTGCTGGACATTGGGGGGCTCTTAGGAAGCACCCCTTTGAAAGCAATAGAGCTACAGAGAAAGAAAAGGCGGGAAATGGCCCTTACTTTGACTGGAGCAAGAGAGAGTAGTTACAGAGAGATGAATGCAAGAGTTTAGAAAGGATGAGGCAGGGAGGACAAAATGGCTTTGGCTGGTGTTACTTGGAAGGTGTAGGTTCTTTGTCAGTCAAAAAGGGGCAGATCTGAAAAGTATTGGTATTATTAGATAAGATCCATTGAGTAGGAGGGGAGTTGGCCACCTTGAGTCCCTATAATGGGAGAAAAGCGGGATATAATAATAATAATAATAATAATAATAATAATAATAGTAACAATTGCCTGTTACAGACTGCCAAAATAAAGCTGCTTCAGGTCTCTTTGGAGGTATGCTGTTTAAATGATGCATACACCCTAAGAATCTGGAAGCTGCACCAAAGCTGCACTCCAGTGCTTAGGAATGGAGTGTGGCTTTGGCATGACCTCCGGACTCTTAGGACCCATGCATCATTTAAATAGCATACCTCCAAACAGACCCAAAGCAGCTTTATTTTGGCAGTCTGTAACAGGCCAATAATACTCTAGATGGAGGGGGACTGAAGTGAGTATCTTCAGGAACCTTTCTACGTTTAATAGCAAATTGGTTATAGTCCCTTCTAGGTCATAAAAGTATGCATTTATACGTCGGTCGATTTTTATGCCCCTTTCCCAGCAGACTAGCTATTTGTTCTCACAGTATCTATAGACTCTTTATCCCCAGACACAACCTTCCACAGTTTGAAAATATCATGTGTGTATGTGTGTGTGTGTGTGTGTGTGTGTGTATTCCAAAAAAGCAAACCTTGATTTTGTATAAGGAACCCCATTTTACTACACCACTTAGGCCTAGTATCTACTTACAGATACAAGACAAATGATCTGTGACAGTCCTGTTAAATGCAACAGTGTAATAAATTAGTGTTCCTTATATAAAATAGCAAAATCAAGGTTTGCTTTTTTGGTGTGTGTGTGTGTAGGTGTGTGTGTGTGTGTGTGCGCGCACACACACACACACACACACACACTTAATGTTTCCAAGCCCTGGAAGGTTGAATCTGTGGTTAGTGGGCCAACTGTACTTGCTTAAAGGAAGATCTCTGTTGCTAAAGGTGGAGGCAAGGTAATAAGAGAGCCAGTGTGGCGTAGCGGTTTGAGCACTGGACTAAAACTCAACCAAGGTTTGAATCCCCACTTGGCTGTTGAACTCACTGGATGACCTTGGGCAAGTCTCACTTTCTCAGCCTTAAGAGGAGGGCCATGGCAAGCCCTCTTTGACCAGTTCTTGCCAAGAAAACGCCATGATAGCATCACCTTAGGGTCACCATAAGTCAGAAACAACTTGAAGGCACACAGCAACAAAGGTCCAAAGCACACAGCGGAAGTAATGCAGTTTGAGGTCGCTTTAGCTGCCCTGTCAGAGAACTGTGGTGCCACAATAAACTACAATTTCCAGGATTCCCTAGCACTGAGCCAGAGCAGTTAAAGCGGTCTCAAACTGGATTATTTCTGCAGTGTGTTTTGGACAGTCCCTTTCCCTTTCTTCAAGAGAGTAGAGACTGTTTTGTTGGCTCTCCAGCTCTTGCTCACTTAAAAAATGGGAGCCCTTTTACCATTTTGGATCTTGTAGGCCTAAATACACTAAAGCAGTGGTTCTAAACCTTTGGTCCTCTGGATACCTTGGACTTGATCTCCCAGAATCCCTTCCCATTAGTTGTGTTTGCTTGGTCTTCTGGGAATTGAAGTCTGAAACATCAGAAAGACCAAAGGTTGAGAAGAACTGTCCTAAAGGCACCAGATCCCATCTGATCTTGAAAGCTAAACAGGTTCAACTCTGGATAGTAATTGGATGGGAGACCACCAATGAATAAGGTGCTGTAGACTATATTTCAAAGGAACTGGCAAAACCACCACTGAATACTTGTTGCCTAAGAAAATCTTATGAAATTCATGGGGCTGCCATAGACAGGCAGCTTGAAGGCATCCCAATCACAAACACACACACAGGACATATGCAAGCTTACTTATGGAGTGCAGCACTCCTAAACAAGAGCATTCCTCAGAGGACAAGCATCTGAAAGCCCTCTAGCAGAGCCAGAGCAAACCTTGAGGAAGAATCTTTGGCTGAGTAGCCAAATACCCATCAAAACGTCATGGCATTGTTTATGAACACTGTCATTTCCCCTCAGGGGGTTTGGAACAGGGTTGGAGCAAAGAGATCTGTTGCAAAATCAAATTGTCTACCCTTAAGGAATTAGACATGTGCTTGCCAAAAAATGTTTACATTTCCAAATCTTCTCCAGGGAGAGGGCACACAGGTCCATAATGTTTGTTTTAGTGTTTGTCTGCACTGGTTATTTTGCAGTCTGATCCTTAAACCACTTTACTTGAAAGCTGGGCTTGTGAAAAATTACTTTGGCCTGTTACAGACAGCCAAAATAA
>NC_056525.1:126601304-126672053 GCF_019175285.1 Sceloporus undulatus
AAAAATCTTTCTTGTAGGTGCTGACAATGCTGGTCTTGTATCCTTTCTCTTTCTCAGTCTAACCATACTCATTTAGCATCAGTCTCCCATTGTTTGGCTCAGGTGCCTTTTCTAAATAAGTCAAGAGTGGAGTGGTCAGTCTAGACATGGCTTTAAGTACATATTAGAGTGTCCTCATCTTTTTGCTCACAAATAGCAGCCCTCTCTGTATGCTTTTCTGGGTGTGATCTGAAGTGGGGGAAAGAGTTATCACTCCTCCCTTCCTGTCCCCCCCATCTCTAGCTCTGACACCTCTCACTTCTCCATTTAAAACAAATCACCCATGCTTGGCGCTAGTGTGAGGAATATAGTTCTGTACACTCACCTGATACTTTATGCTAGATCTAGTGCCTCGGGCTGTGCATAAGATTAATGAAGGGACAAGACGTAATCCTTACACCCTTAAAAAACATTTTCACTTGTGAAATTAGCTGTGGCTGGGCTGGTTCTTTGGGGATCCCCAGTGATAAATGCCACACTACAGGATAGTGTGGTTCCTTTGAGCTGAAAGGAGGCAGAGACATAACTACAGTGGGCCCTTGGGAATTGGGATCCTCTGGTTTGGTTCTAGGACGCCCCACCCCCATGTTATGGATGCCAAAATCCATGGATGATCAAGTTCCATTATATACAATGGCATAGTAAAATGCTGTTCCTTATATAAAATGTCAAGATCAAATTTTGCTTTTTGGAATTTATACATTTTAAAAGTATTTTCAAAACCGTGGATGCTCAAATCCGTTAAAAAATCCATGGATACAGAGGACTCACAGTAATTCATAGAAAGCTAAACTGAACTGTTTTTTAGAAAGCCCTACTAAATGATTAAATCCCCCCTCCCCGTAGTCAAGTTAAATTCTTTGACTATATCCGCACAGCAGAAATAACACGGTACCACTTTAACTGCTATGCCTCAATGCTGTGGAATTCTGGGAATTGTCCTCTGATGGGACACCAGAGCAAAACACTATCCTATAGTGTGTCCACCAAACTACAATTCCCAGAATTCCATAGCTTTGAGCCATGGCAGTTAAAGAGGTCCAAAACTGGGTTGTTCCTGCCATGTCAGAGCACTTCTGTGATCAGAATAGTTCCGTGAAGGAGGTGGGAATTGGAGGCAGATTTGTTCATTATTTATTTTCAGTGTTTTCATCTTGCCTTTCAGGCACACACAGTCAAGAGGCTGACAAATTGGAGTCATACTTATCAAATGTGCAGATGATACCAAATTAGGAGTAGCAGCAAATACCCCAGAGGACAGGATCAAAATTCAAAATGACCTGAATAGACTACAAAGCTGGGCCAAAGCTAACAAAATGAACTTAAACAGGGAGAAATGTAAGGTACTGCACTTAGGGTGGAAAAATGAAATGCACAGATATAGGATGGGGGACACCTGGATGAATGAAACTACTTGTGAAAGGGATCTAGGAGTCCAAGTAGACCACTAGTTGAACATGAGTCAACAGTGCGACATGGCAGCTAAAAAGGTCAATGCAATTTTAGGCTGCATCAATAAAAGTATAGTGTCTAGATCAAGGGAAGTAATAGTCCCACTCTATTCTGCTTTGGTCAGGCCCCACCTGGAATATTGTGTCCAGGTCTGAGCACCACAATTAAAAAAGGATGTGGAGAAACTAGAGCATGTCCAAAGGAGGGCGACTAAAATGGTGAAGGGTCTGGAAAGCATACCCTATGAGGAATGATTTAGAAAGCTGGGGATGTTTAGCCTGGAGAAGAGAATGTTAAGAGGTGATATGATAGCCCTGTTTAAATACTTGAAGGGATGTCATATTGAGGAGGGAGCAAGCTTGTTTTCTGCTGCTCCAGAGAACAGGATCCCGAACAATTAATGCAAACTGCAGGAAAAGAGATTCCACCTAAACATTAGGAGAAACTTCCTGACAGTAAGGGCTGTTCAACAGTGGAATACACTCCCTGGGAGTGTAGTGGAGTCTCCTTCCTTAGAGGTCTTTAAACAGAGGCTGGATGACCATCTGTCAGGGAAGCTTGGATTGAGATTTCCTACATGGCATGGGGTTGGACTGGATGGCCCTAGTGGTCTCTTCCAACTCTATGATTCTATAATTCTCTGAAATCACACATTTAAAATAATACTGAAACTAATCAAGAAATTAAAATACACTTGAAAATCAGTGTAGAGTCCTGGAGAAACAACCAGATCAGGATCGGCATCACTAATAAATTTGTTTTGTTTTGTTTTCTGTTTAAATGGCTTCCTAGGATGGTACTCCACGGAGGACTCTTTCTTCGTGCATATGCTTTTCCTGCTTAGCAAAAGCCAAGGTTACCAGAGAACAAGGGGGAAATGATCTGGCCTGCTCCTGTGCCTTTAAGCCGTAGTTCAGTCTGCATTAATCAGCAAGAGGACTTCTCATGGCATGGATGTAAGCATCTGTTAATCAGTTTCCTGCTTTATTTGCAAAAGTTGCATATATCCATGCCCATGGGCACCCATACCCATATCTTGCCCCTAACCCCAAGCTACCCCAACTGCTTCTCTTTTATATATACCTTTCAACCATTATGTGGATTCTTTGTTGCCTCCTCCTCTGTTGTTATTATAATGTGTGGCTTATTATTACAGTGTTTGATAGTTCTTCAAATCTGTTTAGCCCCAGGGCTATGGCTGATGGTACAGGTGAGGGCAGCCAATTGCCCTCACCTGTACCATCCAGTTCCCATTAATGTCAGAAAATTTCTATGAATTTCTGAGAGGAATGCAGAAGGGAGACTTTGAAATGCAGTTTTTGTCATCATAGAACAAAGGTGGGAATAATGTAGCCCTCCAGATGTTATTGGACTGCAACTGCCAGCCATCACAGCACATGCAACATTAATCTGGGGACAGCACTTTGCATACCTCTGCCATAGAGAAAAATGATACACTTGCAAATACAAGTGTGGGAGACTCAGTGAGGCCTGACAAGCCATAAAGCCAGGCAGGATGGGTGAGGCAGGGCTGCCAATCTCCAGAGACTTCCAACATCTGGTGACAAAATTCATTACATGCAAATCTTACCACTGATATGAAGAGAACAAGCATGAGAGAGCTCTTTCAGAGTACCTTTAACTGTACCATTATCTATATTTATTAAATTATTTGCAGGGCATTAAATCCCATGCAAATTAAATCTTGCATTTAACCAAGTATTGCTGTAGGGCCCACAGTTATGTAAAGTGTTCTTAAGGCCAACTGCAGTGTCATCCTATATATAACTACTCAAAAGTGTTGGTGTGTGCCTTCAGGTCATTTCTGACTTATGGTGACCAAAGGAACCTATCACAGAGTTTTCTTGCCAAGATTGGTTGTGGGAGGAGGACTGTCATTGCCTTCTTCTGAGGCTGAGAGAATGTGACCTGCCTAAGGTCACCCAATGGGTTTCTATGGCTGAGAGGGGATTTGAATGGTATCCAGAGTCATAGTCCAATGCTCAACTCACTGTACCACACTGTCTGTTGCTCAAAGATGAGTCCCAATGAATTCAGTGGAGCTTACTCACAGGTAAGGAGTAGACAGTTCACAGGTGGAAGCTTATGCATTATGAGAAAAGACTTAGGGAGCTGGGTATGTTTAGCCTGGAAAAGAGATGGTTAAGAAGTGATATGATAGCCCTGTTTAAATATTTGAAGGGGTGTCACATTAAGGATGGAGCAAACTTGTTTTCTGCTGCTCCAGAGACTAGAACGTGGGCCAATGGATGCAAGCTACAGGAAAAGAAATTCCAGCTCAACATTACAAATAACTTCCTGACAGTAAGGGCTGATCGACAGTGGCACACACTCCCTCGGAGAGTGGTGGAGTCTCCTTCCTTGGAGGTCTTAAAGCAGAGGTTGGATGGCCATCTGTCACAGGGGATGCTTTGATTGAGAGTTCCTGCATGGCAGGGGGTTGGACTGGATGGCCCTCCCACTAGTGAGATCCTATGGGAAAATGGGAATTAAACGAGATTTAAAACAATGAAAATCTGGAAATGCCCAAAGTTTATCAGATGACATCAGAGTTAATGTGAAATAACGTGAAGTTAATCTGAACGCAAAGCAGAGAAAACCAGCAGCTTTTTACTTTTGGAACAACCCGAAAGTAAAAAAGCTGCTGGTTTTCTCTGCTTTGCGTTCAGATTAACTTCATATTATTTCACTTGGGCAGTTCCCTAATGTGATAAACTCCCTGAATTTGCAAGTTTTGTTTAAATTTGAATGTAATTTAAATCTGGTTTAACTCCCATTTTCCCATGGGATCTCGCTAGTGTGATAAACTCCTATCAGATGTTGGAACATGTTGGACCTACTCTTTCCTAAGATAGCTTGTTCTTAACTGAGATCTCTCAGGAAAAGTCCATTGGAATCTTCATAGTTCTACATCAAAGCTACCCAGCCAGTGTCCCCACCCCATTCAGTATTCCTGCATTTGGACTAACTTCAAAATCCATTCCACAAGAATCATAGAATCTTAGATTTGGAAGGGACCACAAGGGCTGGCTAGTCCAAATCCCACCATGCAGGAATACAACTAAAGCATTCCTGGAAGATACCAATTCGATATCTGTTTAAAGATCGAGCGTCCACCAACTTTCCCCTGCCAGACATTTCATACATTAAAGGTGTGCCTTCTAATATTCAGGTGGAATCTCTTAACACCCTGCTGAGGTCTTACAAACTCAGGACCGTGGCTTCCTTGATTGTATCCACCTATATTAGGGTCTTTCTCTTTTTCCTATTGCCTTCTTTTCCAGTTAATTATGTCATGATACCTCCATAGTATGATCTCCTCTGTTTAATCATGTTGGCTGCGAATGAGAGTTCAGGCTTGAATTGCTCTTGCTCCCATTTATTTGGTTTTTTGAGCAGTCCTTGATATTCATAGAACTCTCCTCCAGCACCACATTGTAAATTAGTTGATTTCTTTCTGTCAGCTTTATTCGCTGTCTACTTTTACATTCACACACATACATTAGAAATACTATGGTATTTATGATTATCGTGATTTTGGTGTAATGTATCTTCAGGGTCTTCTCTAGTTCCTTCATAGCTGCCCTTCCAAGTTTTAGTCTTCTGATTTCTTGAGTACAATTTTAATTAAAGGCTGAAACTCTTTACATCTGGGTATTTTGTGTAATGATCTGGGTGCCAGCCAATCTCCTGGTGGCAATAAAAATCTGTATATTTTCATTACTCGGAATTTCAGCATCTTATTTTGCAACAGAGATATTGTCTGAACAAGAGCTTTCTTTGCAGAAAGAAAGAGAATGATAAATGTATACCACAAAGATATAATCAGCAGAGAGATTCACAAGTATACCCTTGCAGATACTCCTACTCATGCCTGGCTAGTGATGTAAACTCTGTCTCATTCATTCCTCTTGCCTGCAGCCAAATATTTGGCTGTTTTCTTGAAATCTGTGTGTCACTCCCAACCTGCCTCACCTCTGCAGTTCCTGCCCCTCTTTACCTCTCATAGAATCATAGAATCATAGAGTTGGAAGAGACCGCAAGGGCCATCCAGTCCAAACCCCTGCCATGCAGGAATTCTCAATCAAAGTATCCCCAACAGATGGCCATCCAGCCTCTGCTTAAAGACCTCCAAGGAAGGAGACTCCACTACATTCCAAGGGAACACTCTGCCACAGTGGTGGATCATGGAAGAACTGAAGCCATGGCATGTCCACTTCTTTAGCTGCTGGCTAGGGGATTCTGAGAGTTGTAGTCCCAAAGCAACACTTTACACAAGTAATGTTTTTCAATGTTTCCAGAAGACACAAATAACTTTCTCAGTTATTATTCCCAAATGTAATTTCCACTGAGCACCCTCACTGGGAAATTTGGAAGTTGTAGCCCCCAAAAGTAAATTTTCAAAGCTATGAACCAAGAACAGGAACTCTTCCAAAAGTCACAGCAGTCTACATAGTGAGAGGCAGGAGGGATGGAGTGCAGTTTTTGTGTCTCATTCTAAAAGGTGTCCTCAGGCTCTTCTTCCCAATGAAATGATAGTCTTCTCTTACTTACTCCCCCACATAATAGGATATTATTTTCTTGCCTTTATTTAGTTCCTTTCCTAGCACCATCATCTTCCTGATATCAAGGCTGGCTCTGCAGGGATCCCTGCCTCAAAAGTGCTCAACCGTGCCATCATTTTTGTTATGCATTTAACATTGTGCTTCCAGAGAGAAACAGTTCCTGTCACCATTTCTTCCTCTCTAACAGATATTTGTTTTGATACGAAAAGAGGGTAAAGTGGTGGCCAAAGTGCAGGAGAATCACAGATGACCCAGCACTGCTCTTTGGCTCATGCGAAACTCTTTTGCAGGCCCTTTAACCACCTCGTCCCTGCTGTTCTCTAAGCAGTGAGCAGCTCAGTAACTGATGGCCACATCTGCTTCTGTTTGTTCTGCTCCATTCTGCGGGTTTCTAGGGTTAGGTCAGGCACCAGGTTCTGTGTCTCCATCCCAGGAACTGGCACTGCAGTGATTTCAAATTGCTCTTTTTGAGGCAGCCTTTCTCAGCCTGGTAGCTACCAGATGTTTGGGTCTAGACTTGACTAGGGATGCTAGAAGCTGTAGGCCAAAATATCAGGAGGTCACCAGATCAGGAAAGGCTACATTCAAAGTTATTGTAGCTAAAATTCCAAATCCTGATTGCATAAAATGTTCTTTCTCCAGTATTGTGCACAAGAAAATAAAAATCTCTTGCCTTCTCCTCCTGTGCTACCTACTCTTGCATGTCATCAGGTGTTTTTTCTACCCCTTCTCTCCCTCACCTGCAGAAAGTGGGAGGAAGTCCCACAAACTTCGTGGAGTTATTTCTGAGTAAGTATGTATAGGATTACTGCTCAGGTTCACAAAGCCAAGGGCTGAAGCAACAAAGCCATTGCTGCTTCTGCCTAGCCTTCTGCTCCCAATAAGCCTCAAAGCCAAGGTGAAATCCAGATTGTCATCTACCATTTTAGAAGCATACCAAAGTTAGGTTTCTTTTTAACAATTATGTTGTATAATTTTTTAGTTCTCATTTTGTACCCCTTGCCAGTTGTATCATTCCACCTAGGTTTTGGTACTTTGACCTTAGGGTAGACCTCCTGCCGGATGCTTCATTCTCCTCAAGAACCTCTTCCCACCTCAACCTGCAACATGGCAAGGCCTTTCTGCTGGCCTCTCCGTGCCCCTGGCTCTTTTTCAACCTCAGGATACTCCACACCATCAGAGATTGGACATGCAAATTGCAAAACACACTGTTCACAGCACGTTCCTAGGTAGGGCAAACATGACTTACATTGTTGATTTTAAAAATGGAATTGCTCTATTGGCAATTCATCATCCTAGCCAGCAGATACACTTTCTGGCTGCCAAAATGTAAACACTCCTAGAACTCAAGTTTTCCACTGGTTACATTCCTTGACGTTATAAACATCTTGGAGTTGGGGCACAGTTTTCACAATTTTTTTCTGCAGTTTAGTCATTTTCCTTTCCTAATCCAAAAGTGCCAGCACGTTTAATGTTTTAAAGGCAGGAAGGTGAAGCTTCCTCACATTCTAAAATTATGTCTTTCCTCCTGCAAAAAAGGGGAGGGGGGAGGCAGGTTGTTCCCATTAAGTCCTGATCCTGCACCAGATGCTGGAAACAGAGAAATTTAGAAGAGGGACCTTTTCCTAGCATGGATATGGGATCAGGAAGAAGAAGAAGAAGTAGTAATAATAGCAGCGGGCAGGTTGGCAGTAGACATTACTGGAGCTAGTTATATCTTGATGATTGGCCAAATATAACAGAACAATGTTGAAAGGACATAAAATTTCAAACATAAAAATAGATTAAAAACAAGATAAAAGTGCAACTGAAACCCAATAATAAACAAAGAACTGAAAATCATTGGTGAGAGAAAGAAATTTACTTCTCAAAGTAAATTTGGAATTATTTTTTTTAGTCCCACTAGTCAAACAGTTTTAGAAACAATAAAGATCCTTCAAAATGTGTTTACCAGAATGAAATATGGAGATGGGCATGCATATCAGGAGCAACAATTCTCATTTCTTAACACCTTTACCTGCCTGAGAGCTTTCTTTGCCTCCCATTTTAATTTTAAAGGGGGGAGTGACTTCCACCTTTCATTTTTGATTATATGGAAAATTTAATTAGTTTTACATTTCAGCTGTAGGCTTTTAAAAATTGTTTTTATCAAAGGCACCAGATCCCTTCTGATCTTGGAAGCTAATCTGGGTCGTCCCTGGTTAGAACTTGGATGGGAGACGGTCAACAAATACGAGGTGCTGCAGGCCATACTGGCAAAACTGCCTCTGAGTATTCCTTGCCTAAAAACAAGGCCATGAAGTCACCATAAGTAGAGAGATGACTTGAAGATGTACGCGCACACATACACACTTGAAAACCTACAGATGGTTACGGAGACAGAAGCAAGAGTACTGGCCATAGCTCCATACCCATAAAATTGAGTGGGGCTGCTCAGCTTGAGGATCAGAGCTTTGATGTGTTTCTGGAAGACACACACCATATAGACAGTGGAGATTAATGTTTCTCTATACAGGAACCCTCCTAGAACACTACCGCCCTTCTCCCCTTCCTGTAAACACCCTGTTAAAAGGCCAACAAAAGGTCTGTGTGCTATATCAATTGTGGCACGCTGTTTTTTGCTGTGGGAAAACTGAACACTAAGAAAAGGGCTGCTCAGGGTTAAGAGGCAAGACAAATAGGAAGAGGCGGGAGGAGATGTTGCTGGCACTTATTCCTGGAACTCTTTGCTTATAAACTGATCATTGGATTTTCTGCCGGATCTGTTTGTTTGACCTCCCATGTTAGGAAATAGGCCATTTATTAATTCTGTACTGTTTTTTAAAAATGACATAGACAAATAGAACAATGGATAATTTTCCCCTGCTGCTACATCTATTCTTTTCTTTTTGATGCAAATGAATATTCTTTTTAATATTCAGTTTTACAGTGCCCTCTGGTATCCACTAGGATTTGGTTCCATGACTGTCCATAGATACCAAAATCCATGGGTGCTCAAATCCCATTAAACACAATGGGGTAGTAAAATGGTATCCCTTATATAAAGTGGCAAAATTAAGGTTTGCTATTGGAAATTCATATATATATGAATATATATATTTAAGCTGTGGATGATTGAATGCATGGATATGGAGAGCCAACTGTATTAGCTTACCTGCAATATCAACCCAAAATATCAACACAAAGGGAGACGTATGAATACATCACTATTTCTTGGGGCGGGGAGATGGCTTCAATATGTCTTATTCGTTTTACGAAAATATGTGCGTGAAGTATTATAAACTGGGACTTCTCAGCATCAACTAGGAAAGAATGTATCTATTCAAATTGTTAGTGGAATATGTCTTTTTACTTTGAATGTGAGCCCCTTTCTGCCCAGTTTTGAAAATGTTCACTTGTTGGAGCTTCTTTAAACAAGGGGGCCAAAAAGGACATATTTGAGATGGTATTGGAACTATAACAAATGAATTAAATAATTATTTTAAGCAGTAGGAAAAGATAGTTGTTTTGAGCATAGGATGCATATAGTCTCTCTAGTAGTTCCAGGAACAGAAAATGAGATACCTGGCTGCACTGTAAATCTCAGTGGCTAAAATTGTTAGCCACTGGTAGTGCTTCAAAGGATATGTTGAGAGCTGCTGTTACATATTACAAGGGATGGTTAGAGAACTCTCCCCTTTCAAATTAATTCCAGAAATGGATTTTGAACTCTTGGATTGATAAATTTTTATAAAACATTTTTTCTCTTACTCATTGATAATGTTAATAATAATAATAATAATAATAAAAACTTTATTTGTATACCGCCCTTCTAAAAACCAGGGCGGTGAACAACAATTCAGAACAATATAACATCAGGTCATACAAAACATTAAAACAGATTAATAAAAATAATAAAATGTCCATGCCGGCAAGACAGTGCTGACAAGGGGAGGGGGGGAGAGTAACTGGTCAGGGGTAAGCTTGTTCAAATAAGTGGGTCTTTAGCCCCTTCCTAAATTGGGCTAGGGAGGTGGCTGAGCGGAGCTCGAAGGGCAGCGCGTTCCAGAGGTTGGGGGCAGAGATGGAGAAAGCCCTCCTGGTGGTAGAACTATATTTCGCCTCTGGAACGGTTAACAATAGCTGCCCTGATGATCTGAGTGTGCGGGGCGGATTGTACGGAGAGAGGCGGTCCTCCAGATACCCTGGGCCCAAGCCATTTAGGGCTTTATAGGTAATAACCAACACCTTGTATTGCGCCCGGAAGCGAATAGGCAGCCAATGCAAGTCTTTAAGGACTGGTGTTATATGACTGGCCCTGGCAGTGCCAGTGACCAGACAGGCTGCCATATTCTGCACAAGTTGCAGCTTCCAGGTATGGTACAAGGGTTGCCCCATGTAGAGCGCGTTGCAGAAATCCAAACGAGAGGTTACCAGGGCGTGTACAACCGTTTCAAGGTCTCCCCGGTCGAGGTAGGGACGCAGCTGGCGTATCAGCCGAAGCTGATAACAGGTGCTCCTGACCGTCGCATCCACCTGAGATGTAAGGTGGAGCGACGAGTCCAGGAGCACCCCCAGGCTGCGTACAGAGTCCTTCACGGAAAGCGTGATTCCGTTCAGGACAGGTGGAACCACCGCCAACCCCGGACCGGGGGAACCTATCACGAGTACTTCCGTCTTCTCTGGATTCAGGCTGAGTCTGTTGTCCCTCATCCAGCCCATTACCGACTCCAGACAGGCCACGAGAGGAGAGACGCCAATCCCGGTCACTGCATCAGTCGGAGACATAGAGAAGACTATTTGGGTGTCATCAGCGTACTGATAACACCGCGCCCCATGTCTCCGGATGATCTCTCCCAGCGGTTTCATGTAAATGTTAAAGAGCATGGGAGACAGAATGGCTCCTTGAGGGACCCCAGATGTGAGGGCCCTCCTATCGGAGCACACGTCTCCCAGCTGCACCATCTGGGACCTCCCGGAGAGGTAGGACCGGAACCACTGGAGCGCAGTGCCCCCGATTCCCACCTCCGCCAGGCGTCCCAGAAGGATACCATGGTCTATGGTATCGAAAGCCGCTGAGATGTCCAAGAGCACTAACAGGGACACGCTTCCCCTGTCCATGCCCAGACGGAGATCATCGACCAAGGCGACCATAGCAGTCTCAACCCCGTAACCCGCCCGAAAGCCAGTTTGAAATGGGTCTAGATATTCCGTTTCATCCAAGATCGATTGAAGTTGGATTGCAACCGCCCGCTCGATCACCTTCCCCAGAAATGGCAATAGCGAAATAGGCCGATAATTGTTATGCAACAGGGGGTCGAGGGAGGGCTTTTTTAATAGAGGTTTAACTACGGCCAATTTCAAATTTGTTGGAAATTGCCCATCCCTCAGTGAGGTGTTAATAATCCGCTGTAACAGCAAAGTTACAGCTGGGCCCCCCTGTGCCGCCAGCCATGAGGGACAGGGATCGAGAGGGCATGTTGTCTTCCTAACACTTCCAAGGATCTTGTCCACATCCTCGGTACTGACAGACTCAAACTGATCCAGACTAACCAAGTCCACGGATGCCCTGGATACCTCTACTCTAGGTTCTGCTCTAAGGCTGGCCTCAAGACCTTCGCTTATCCGAGAGATTTTATCCGCGAAGAAGTTGTTAAATTGGTCGCAGCAGGCCTTAGAAGGTTCAAGGATCTGGTTCGGGGCAGGAGGGAGCTGAGTTAGCTCCCTCACTACCCTGAACAACTCTGCCGGACGCGACTCCGCGGACGCGACACGTGCAGCATAGAATGAATTCTTAGCTGCACGTATCGCCTCTCCATAGTCCTTCAAAAGATGGTCTAGGAGAGTCTGGTCGGATAAGCACTGGTGTTTCCGCCAGCGGTGCTCTAGCCGTCGCAGAACCCGCTTCCGTGCCCGGAGGTCTTCTGTATACCAGGGCTTTCGTTTGGAAGCAGGCCTGAGAGGGCGCTTGAGAGCGATACTGTGTATAGCCTTGGAGAGACCGGTATCCCAAATACCGGTCAAGACATCAACAGAATCGCCGTCATTTCCATCCATAAGCCCCTCTAGGGCTTCCTGGAACCTTTTGGGTTCCATCAGCCTTCGTGGGTGGACCATTCTAATAGGTCCGCCACCTCCAAGGGGGATCTGGGTAGACGCCTTGATCGCTGCCTCCACAAGGAAATGATCCGTCCATGACAGGGGGGAAATGTTGGTTATTTCCGCCCACGGATTTTCCATGCTCGTACAAAAAACCAAATCGAGCATATTACCCGCAGAATGCGTTGGACCCGAGACCAGTTGAGACAGCCCCATGGAAGTCATGGTATCCATGAATTCACGAACTGCACCGGATGGAACATAGCTGGCCGCGAAGGGAATGTTAGGTTCTACATTTCTAGCTGCAGTCTCCAGATGCTATAGATGCTGTTTATTTGGATTTCAACAAAGTAGTTGATATAGTCTCCCATGATATTTTTAATTAGCACACTGTGGAATAGAGGTTAACACTGTCAGATGGATCCATAATTGGTTGGAAAACCATATTCAAAGAACAATAATCAATGGATGCATTTTGGACCTTCCAGGCACTTCTTGAGATTGAATTTTCATTTGCTGTTATAAAGTTTATTGTCCCAGTTTAGAGAGATCCTTTTGGAGAGCTTCATATACTGTTTTGGCTCTTCCTACCCTAAATAATGTAGTACACTTCATTACTCTCACTTAACTCCATGTCTTGAGTGGCAATAATATGTACATCTCAAGCATGGCAGATGGACAGGTTTTGCTTTTGCTTTTGAGAGTTTTGTTTTCAGTCCTTTACATAACATACACCCACAGCTTTTGTTTTTAGTGTGACAGAGGGGTAGATATGTTAGTAGACTTTGTACCCATCTTTGCATTCACTTAAGAACTTATTATGTTTTTTCCACTGTGCTTCATATATTAACTATATTTTTATTACTTTTGTAATATTTCTTATTTTGTTATTATTTTATCTTCATGGTAGTCATGGTTGATTGCTTCAAACAGTGGCATTGGTGGCACTTTTTATAATGTATTTTGTGTGTTTGCTGTTTTGTAAAATCAGACTTGCAAATTGACAAGCAGGTCCTTCTGAATTTTGCCTGTCTTGAGTCTTTCCACCTTAATAATTGTTCCAGAATCCCTGGAAGCTGGTATGAAATTGCTTCTTATACAACTATTTATACATGCTTGCTGCTTATTTTGTTTTGTATTCATTCCACTTTAAAAATAACAATAACAATATACAGTGAAAACACCAGGGTACCAAATCTGTGTTTACAGTAGGTGTTTTCCATGATTGTCTCAGGTCACTAGTTTAGTGTGTTGCACTTTCAGGTTATCGGCCTTCTTTCTCCAGTACACAACCTTGCTTTCATCACTGGCTTTTAATTTTTGCTGATGGTGACTTCCATTAGGAAGCTTTACACATGAAGAAGGTTCATCAGATTACTTCCTCTTTGTATTTTGTATCCTTTTGTTTAGTGCTGTTATACAAAAACAGAACAGAAGACTTAACCAGACAGACAACAGATTTAAAAGCACCCTGGGGTCTTCTTGAAGGTACGAAGTGTAGTCATCTTCAGCTTGGTACCTTGTCATGCATCCCTTGTAGTTAACCTATACTCACGGAACCATTGGATCCCAGGTGCCATGTATGATGTTTAACCAAAGATAGTCAGAAGAGAAATCTAATCTGATTGTTCTTCACATGGCTCTTTAGAAGATTTTCCAAACCTTCCCTTCTAAGTTTCCAAAGTTTTTCTCCAGCGTTAAGAGAGGGAGAAGCTTTATAAGCTGGAAATGAATGTTGTTGCTGTTTTGTTTTCATTTTATTTGGCAGTACTGAATGAGTTCAAGAGGCAGTTTACTTGGAGAAGGAGGCCGTTGTGCTTCAGGCAAAGAAAACAGGACAGAAAGGGGTTCCGTTCTTGGCTATGCCTAAAACCTCCTGAGCAATCGCAAGCAAGTCACATGCTCCTTGTGCTTTAACTCAGATTCCCAGCTGTATTAATGGGGGGGCACCTTGGCACAGCCTTTGAGACATCCTTTGTCTATTTAGGCGTCCGTGCTGTTCTCAATGACCTCAAGTAACATCTGATCATTTCCAGTCCCAGAATGGGGAGATGACCTCTTGTTAACAAAATAGGCTCCCAATAGCCATGTGGGCTTAAGGATCTTGGCTTTATATACTGTATGTTTCTAGTTTGCTGGATTACATATTGAAACATGAATTACTAGTACAGTTGTTCTCACCTAAGGTTATAGCTATTGTAAAGGAGGGTTATGATAAGAACATGTGGGTCTAAGTTAAAGAAAATTGTTATGTCCAAAACCTTTTAAAATCAATGGGACAAATTGCTATTGGTAACTGCCATAAAGTTGACTTCGACTTATGGTGACCCTTTGAAGAAAGACCTCCAAGTCACCTTGTCATAATAGCCTTGCTCAGGTCTTGCAGACTCAAGGCCATTGTTTCCTTGATTGAGAATATTCCATCTTCCTCTTTTCCTACTGTCTTCTACCTTACCAACCATTGTTGTCTTTTCTAGTGAGTCATGTCTTCTCATGATATGTCTAAAGTACAAAAGTCTCCGTTTAGTCATCTTGGCTTCATGCTTGATTTGCTCTTTGTTGTTAGCTATCCCTGAGTTGACTCCGACTCATGACCACCCTGCGGATGAGAAATTTCTAAGACTCCCTATCCTCCACTGCTCTGCTCAGGCCCTGCAAACCCATATCTGTGACCTCCTTGATTGAGTCCATCCATCTGGCATGCAGTCTTCTCCTCATTCTTCTACCCTCCACCTTTCCGAGCATTATTGTTTTTTTCTAGTGATCCAGGCATTCTCATTATGTGGCCTAAGTACAACAGCCTCAATTTAATCATCTTAGGCGGGATACAGACCGCCCAAAAAGGGCAGTCTGCCACCACCCTGGTTTGCTGCGTAAGGGAGCCTCAGCAGACAAACTGCGCGGCTCCCTTGCACAACAAAAAGAAACCACAAAAAGCGGGTTCTTTCTGTGGTGCCATTATGATGCCGCAAGGCGCCAATGGCACACTTGCGGTGTCACAAAGGCGCTGGGACGTGCGGACACTATGCACCCGTCACGTCAAAATGGCAGCGCCCGTATGTACAGGGCGTTGCCATTTTGACATCCTCGTCACATGCAAGGGGCGAGTCGCATTTGGAAGCGCCACCCCTTGCACGTCACGACAGCGCCCCATAGGACCTGTCTATCCAGCACCCTAGCTTCCAAGGAGAAAGCTATTTGAGGACCCGTTTACAGTGTGCCCGCATTATAGGCTGGCACGCTTTACGCGGACTTGAGCATATGCGCTCAAGCCGTGGGGAGTGCACGTGGCACAAGGGGCAGCACGTCCCATTCCAATGAATGGGGTGCGCACCCATGGCGCCCCACACGCTCCCATGCCGCCGCACACAAGCCCCATTAAAATGAATGGGGCTCCAGCATAGGCAGAATTTGCCTTACGCCGGGGGGTCTGGAATGGATCCTCGCGTAAGGCAAGGGCCCACTGTATTTATCTTTTAGCTGTCCATGGTATTCTAAGCACTCTTCTCTAGCACCACATCTAGAATGAGTTGATTTTCTTTCTATCTGCTTCCTTTACTGTCCCTACATGGGGATGATGGGGAATACAATGACCTGGGCAATTCTGACTCTAGTACTCAGTTATATATCTTTACTCTTCAGGCTCTTTTCTAGTTCTTTCATAGCTGCCCTACCCATTCCTAGTCTTCTTCTTATTTCTTGATTGCAGTCACCAATCTGATCAATATTTGATCCTAGGCAGGGAAATTCTTTGACTATTTCAATTTGTATCTGCTTTCAATATTTATTTATTTTCTGACAAGTCCACCAAATATAGTAAAAAGTCCCCATTTGTTGCTCTCTTTTTCACCATAAACTCTACACCCTTTTATACATTTTCTTTCGTTCCAACCATTTTGTAAAAATTATCTTTAAGGTCATAACACAGAGTGTATGTCAGACCCTTAGACCACAGTCTCCCCATTGTTCTATTTATATACTATATCCAAAGTTCTGAGCTCATTTTACCATACATTCCTTAATTTGTTCATGATTTTCTTCCCGAAATTGGATGGTGTGCTCCATTATCCAGGACATACTTACAGTATGATCCCTAGTGCTTCTTCTGTTGCTGAACCCAGCTTGGATAGCTGGCATTTCTCGCTCCATATGTGGTAAAAGTCTTTGTTTTAGAAATTTTGAACCTCACTTTGCTTTCATAGGAAATTAATGCAATGGTCCTGTGGTTACTGCAATTCCTTGTATCCACTTTCTTGAAGACTGGAGTGTACACAGGGTAATTCTCTTGTTTTCATTGAATTTGATGACCTAATCATATCCAGGAATGCAGAGAATGCATTTGCAATGAGACACATTGTTTCTGATAGACTTGTGAGGTGAGGCTGTGCAGAAGGTTAACACACCCCATTCCTAAAGTACCTAAAAACCTCTTTATGAGTGGGAAACAAATGTGCATTTACATTAGGGGTACGACTTAGGGTAAGGGGCAAGAGGTATGTGTTTGTATGTCCCTTATTTGCAGAACCCTATCGCCAACACCTACGACTCCTCGAACACTTTCATCAGCACTGTTTACGCAGAATTCTAAATATACTGGACTATGTGACGAATGTTGCTGTCCTTGAGCCAAGCAGGAATCACCAGCATTGAGGCCATGCTATTGAGGATGCAGCTGTGCTGGGCAGGACATGTTTCTAGGATGAAGGACCATCGCCTCCCAAAAATAGTATTCTACAGTGAACTTGCCACGGGTCAGCATAAGAGGGGCGCTCCAAAGAAGAGATACAAGGACTCCCTGAAACAACATCTTAGGCTCAGCCAAATTGATCACCAACAATGGCCCACCCTGGCCTCGTAACAGGAGGCATGGAGACGCATTATCCATGATGTGGCAACCTTTTTCGAAAACTCACGCCGAATGAGTCTCGAAGAGAAACGACAGCACAGAAAGAACCACAACCCAGAAACATCACCCAAGGAGACTTTCTGCTGTGCTTTCTGCAACCGGACTTGTTTATCTCGGATTGGTCTTTTTAGTCATCAACGCACTTGTAGAAAGCGCGGGATGAGTCCTTCCTGAATCATCATTCGCGAAGAAAAGCCAGAGAGAGAGATATTTTCAAAACTCATGCAATTATTTATCTGGAGCTTCATTTCTGGTTTGTGTTGAGCTGATGGATACATTATCATGTATATGGGTGATTGCATTCTGGGTTGCAATACTTGGATGGGAGACTGCCAACGAATATCAGGTGCTTTAGGCTATATTTCAGAGGATGCAACTGGCAAAACCACCTCTTGAGTATTTTTTGCCTAATAAAACACCATGAAATTTGTATGTTGCCATATGTTGACAGGTGATTTTAGGACACATACCACACTAAGCAGTTTCAAAAATGAGCAAATGCATAAAATATTCTTTATTTGCAGGGAAGTCCTCAGTTTCATGCTTCTGTGGAGAGGCAAAACATTCCAGAATAACATTTAAAGCCTAGTGTAACATGAGGATATTATTGTCCTCTTAGTTTGCCCAGTGCTGGCTCAGCCAAAGACGTGTTTCCAATATATATATGGGTTTTTTTCCCAGCATGAAGGGCTCATCCTAGGTGATGACATTAGAAAACAGCAGCCTTAAGAATTCTATCATACTAAAAGTAACTGCATTTTAGCAGCCACACACCTCTGAGGAGCGAGACTTATGTCTGTTGATCAGTTTCTAGTCCTGTAGAAACAGTAACATATCACTATGCTAACAGGATTCCTCCTATCTGCATCTCAGAATACTTGATTTTGTTCCCATAATGTTCAGTATAAATGAGGAGTGGGCAACTGGTGCTTTAGATGTTGCTTCACTGCTAGTGCCAACATTCCTCACCATTGTCTGTGTTGGCAAAGAATGATGGAGATCAGAATCAAACATCAGGAGGGCTACAAATGCCTATCTCTGTTCAATATGATAAAGTGAAAAGATAAAATAAAAATGAAACCACGTCAATACCAATCTACCATGTCTGAGTATCCACATTCATGTGCTACAGCTGACACCTAATTGTTGTGCTCTTGGGTTTCCACGTGTTATCTTTTATTGTCACTGAAATTATGGAAATGGCATGTGATCACTATGGTAATCATGTTCCTATTGGAACGTGAGCATGACCTTGTTGCTTCAGAGAGAGTTCCAGCTAGTTCGGCATTCTCTTCCCAACAAGAGTTAGCATGCAAAACTTGTAAGCAAAATATCTCGGTGATGGTAATTCCTTCTTGTTTATTCCTGAAATCTAATATCTATTCTAATAATCCCAAAATCTGCATTTGAACATTGAGTTTTCAATTAGCAGTCATGGCTAATAACGCTTAATTCACCTGTCTTCCATGATTTTGTCTACTATAGACTTTCTGAAAAGCTGCATTAATCAGCACCCAGCCTTGGGACCCCTTCAGAGAGGCTAAGCAGCCAAATGTCTACTTCCTTTCCTCTACTTCTTTGCTTCTGAGGTCCCAGCCATTGTGCTGGATGGAATTCAGTGGAACCATTTTGTAACAAGACAACAATACCTTCTAGCCATCCTTACAGAGAACCTTGTATAATTGTGGGAGATTGAGATCGAGACCCATACCCCCACTCTCCGAAGGCACCTGCATATCTATATTAGTCCTGGAAGTAAGAATAAAACATGACTCAGACAAGTCAGTAGCAAAATGGCATATGGTTTGGCAACCACAAGAAGTGATGCAACAAAGAGCAACACTTTCAGTATTGTTTTTAGTAAGCTAAAGTGCATTCAAGTAAGCCTGAGCCGTGTGTGGGTCATAGGAAGTGCAAATACCAAAGATGTTTGTTCTGCTGCCATCTCTTTATGCCATCTGGGCCACCACCCCATTACTGTTCCTGAAAGCATTCTCTGACCCTGGGTGGTCCAGGACACTTTAAACAGCATGTGAAAAAAACAGTGAGCACATACAGAAATACATAACTTGTGTATTAAGCAAGCCCTTTGGTGCATTTTGGTTAAGTCTGTAACCTTCTTTCCCAGATAGAGAAACCAGTTCTGCATGTTTACAGGACAGCTGTCTACAGCACTGACTGGAAACCACTGACATCCCACCTCTTACTCCACCTAGAAGTTCTTCAAGGTATTAAAATTTTATTCTACTTACTTTCCCTGCCGCTTAAAGTGTGACAGACATAAATATATGCCTAGATAACTAAATGATCACACCGTTCAACATTTCACAGATGGAAACCAGGACCTATGAGAGTGGGATCAAAAGGGTGTGGCAAGGGCAAAAGTTATTAATGGAAAACAACACAAAAAACTAAGTAGGGAAACCATGGAATTTATGTGCTGAGTTAAGGCAAGCTGGGCAAAGGGGCAGGCTGAATCATAAATAGAATCCTATTAATGATAGGTAGTATATATACAACATGATTAAAAATAAATACCATATACAGTTGGACATCCACATTTGCGACTTTGACTTTTGCAAATTTGATTATTTGCTGTATTGATTAGTACATTCTCTCTAGGACCTTTCAGGTGCTTCAACACAATGCTGCCAGAGGTTGACTATAGAGTTGCACTGGAGAACCTTGAAGTTCCTGGGGAAAACACCTCTAGGTATTGGTAGGTCCTCCAGCATGATTCTGTGATCAACCTCTGGCAGATGTTAACCATTGGCCTGTTACAGACTGCCAAAATAAAGCTACTTCGGGTCTCTTCGGAGGTATGTTGTTTAAATGATGCATGCATCCTAAGAATCCAGAAGCTGCACCAAAGCTGCACTCCAGTGCTTAGGAATGGAGTGTGGCTTTGGTTCGACCTCTGGACTCTTAGGACCCATGCATCATTTAAATAGCATACCTCCAAAGAGACCCGAAGCAGCTTTATTTTGGCAGTCTGTAACAGGCCATAGAGTTGCCCTAGAGGACCTGGAGATAGCTAGGGAAGTGTTCTCTCAGGTAAAAAGAATAATGGTTTTTTATTTGCGTTTTTTCCACATTCACAGGGGTCCTTCAGCCCTAACTCTAGCAAAGGTGGAGGGTCCACTGTACTACATTATTGTAAAATCACAATGCCTTATCAGACATGTTCAGAATTACAGCTTCCTCCCAGATCCATTATCACAATAATGAATTCTGTGTTCACACCCACCCCCTCTGCCCAATGCTCATGGATAAATCAGATCAGTTCCCTGCATTTACCTAGGAGTAGTCCCACTGAATTTATTGGGGCTTACTTCAGAGTAGATAGGTTTATCATTGCATTGTAAATATAAAAGAAACAATGCGCTGCAGGAAAAAAAAAATAATAACCAGTAAATCATTCTTGAGTGTACTCAAACAAAAATCCACCAAACAGTGATCCAACAAAAATGCACAATATACTTGTTGCAAGCTTTCAAAGCTCTACTGGCTTCTTCATCAGGCAAGATGTTACATACAGTACCAAGCAGGAGAAAAATTAGAGATATTAGTAAGATGCCTGCATTTTGTTGTTTCTGTCCTTAGTTAAGATGGTATGGGAAGGGGAACCCTGATGAGTGAGCAAGCTGGCTGGGACCTTCAACCAAGGTAAAACATTTTTTTTCTTCTCAAATTTGGTCTGGATTGGCATGTTTTATCTCAAAACCTAACAAAATGTTCCTGATGCAAAAACATGGAGACTTCTTGAGGAATCCATTATCCTCTGCCTACAAAGAGACCTGTGGCCTCACAGAAATTGAGACATTGGATTGCAAAAGAGAAGTCCTTGTTTATATGCAAATAGAGTTTAAATAGGAGGAGGGGTTAACCTGCTAAAGATACCCTCCCCATACCATCTTAACTAAGGACAGAAACAACAAAATGCAGGCATCTTACTAACAACTCTAAAAAAAATCTGTTTGGTATGTAACATCTTGCTTGATGAAGAAGCCAGTGGAGCTTTGAAAGCTTGCAAAAAGTGTATTGTGCATTTTGGTTGGCCAACAAAAGGAATTACTGGTGGATTTTTGTTTGAAATTACTCAGTGGCCAACACAGCTACCCCCTGCATGTTTTAACAACAATTAAACAATTTATGGTGTTAAAATGATATTGTATAATGAATTCTAATTCATTAAATCACTATATACAATACTAATGAAGAAGTACATAAAAGATATACATCCATGTTTAGGTATCGGGATGTGGGAAGTCATGTATATAATTGGGGGGGGGGGGGCAGAATAAGGTTTTATTTTGTTGGTTTGTGGTGTTTTAGTTTGGTTTTTGTGAAAACTCAATAAAGTGTGTGTGTGCACGCGCGCATTAAAAAAAACTACAGTGGCTGCTCTGTTTTCGTGGACTTCAGATCCACGACACTCACATATTCACAAGGAGCAAATGGGAAGGGTTAAATGGGACCCCATTCAAGTCTACGAGTTTTGGTTTTTGTGGAGGGGGGGTCCCAAACAGATCTCCCATGAAAATGGAGGGCTGACTGTCTATACAAACTTTAAAAACAGCACCGCACAGCATTAAAAGCCCAGTCTTAGTCAGTTTGTAAAGCCTAGTGGCACAAAAATGTTTTGACCTGCGCTCTTGGCCTCCCTAGGAAGGAAGTTCCAAAATCGGGGAGCAGAAAACAAGCCTGAGAATGAAGTGGGACAGAGAGAAGGGCCTCTTCTCAAGAACTAGCATTTTTTTACTAGCAAGTCACGTATTTTGGCAACTTAGTACATTTTTGGTGATATGTCAAATACAGTCATCTCTCCTGATTTGCAGGGGATCCATTCTGGACCCCTCACCCCGTGAATCAGAAAAAACACAAATGTTCAAAGCACACTGGTTACAATGGGTGTGTGCTCCTGTGCATGGCACTGTGGGCACTCCTCAGGCACACACATCATTTTATCCCTCCCTGCTTGCTGTCTGTGAAAAAATGAAATCACAGATTCCAAGTCCGCAAACGGGGAGAGGGACAAATTTACTTTGTCATTTTTGTTACACTTACACCAATAAGCTAAAAAAAAATTTTTTTTTTTTGCTTTTTAAGCTTTCTTTCTTTCTTTCTTTCTTTCTTTCTTTCTTTCTTTCTTTCTTTTCCTGCCTGTTATGGCTAGGGCTGTAATTCACTGTTTTTCACTATAACATTATGGGGCTTCCATCTCATCTCTGTGCGTGTTTCTGCCTCAGTTCGAAGAATAGGAAGGCTACCTCATGGGTGGCAACTTGTGGAAACCTTCCCTGTGGGATGTTGTGCAGGTATTCAGGAGCAGAGGAGCCAGCAGAAAAGCAGGGGAAGGGGAAAGAGAGAGACAGGGGAGGAGATTGAAAATATTAGCTAAACTAGAACATAGGTTTACCTGGATTTTAAAAAAGGTTTTAAACAATTATCCAGGCTTTGCCTACTTCTTCCATTTTTCCCAAATGAAGGGGTCTGCTCCTGCTGCCAGAAAAAAAAAAGAGAGAGAGTTGGTGTGAGCACATGCAGGAGTAGGCATCAGGGAGCTGCTACAAATACTAGTACAGGGCACACACCAAGACAGGTGGCATTGCTGTGAGCCACAAGAAAGAGTTCAGGGGAGTAGGGGTATTTATCTGTACATCCTTTCAGGTATGAGAAGATAACGGATTAAGTGAGTGAGTGCTTCTGCCCCAAACTTCTGTATATATCTATAACTGATCTGCTCTATTGTTACATCTGTGTAGGTGAGTGGCATGCGGGATTCCAGAGAAGGCAGTTAACTCAGGATTATGATGAGCAGAGACAGTGGGGATCTGAGAGAACTTTCCTGCATTTACCAGTGGCACAGTAGTGGCAGCAATGATAACATGTTAGTAACAAGTATTTCAGCAAGCCATTTTCTGGACTGAAGGAACAATAATTGACCCCAGGTGATCAAAGTACAGTCGCCCCTCCAAATCCACAGACTTGAAATTCACAGACTTGAAAATCTGTGGAGGGGCAACTGCCATTAACCACAATGGGGTGTGCACCCCATTCAAGCCTATGGAGCTTGAATATGCATAAGTTTTTGATCCCCCACAAGTTCCAAGGGGCAACCGTAATAACTAGTTCTTTTCTTACAGGTAACATTTCAGGTTCTGAATCCAGCTTTGAGGTCCACAAAAGGGCAACATATTTCCCCCAGGGGGACATATCAGCATGCGCCATGGACTCCCTGCTTCTGCTTTCAACCACCATTCCATTTCTGTCCCTAAAATCCTGTGGAATAACACATACATTGTTTTGCCATGTCAATGTGGTGGTGAGTGGGAAAGGCCTGCCACTGTCATTTCCTCCTGCTCAAATGCTGCTTGGAATGACCTTCCGCATCATGGGCTTTTGCTGTCCAGGGGCATTTTAAGAAGACATAAGCACCTTCAGCAGCAACAAATTAAAACAGCGAGGACTGCTTCCCTTCCTCTGAAACTTACCTCCTCCCTTCAAAATAGAGAAGAAGGAAATTGATCCTCCCTGTCCTGAAATTTAGAATTTCCAAACTACAGCCCAATATTATTTTTATATGTACCTTTACCCACAAGAAGGGCATACTTTAAACTATAGGTGAAGCAGTGCTTTTCAAATCTCTGAAAGCTGAGACCCACTTCTTTGTATTCTAACTGATAGCCCAATTCTTCTCATTTCTCAAAATACTTGCTGTAATGAAATTTTCCTGTTGCCCTCTGGAACTTCTGGAACACAGTCCTCTCTTGGACTTACCGTATTTTCAGGCGTATAAGACGACCCCAACTTTTAAAATAAAAATCTAGGGTTTAGCCTATACTCACCGTATAAGGTGTATAAGACCGGGCGTATAAGACGACCCCAACTTTTTAAATAAAAATCTAGGGTTTAGCCTATACTTACCGTATAAGGCTACCCTCCTGAGTAGCACAGCAACCAGCTGTGCACACGCGCACCGGCTTATGAGGGGCCTCTGAAGGCCCCTCAGAAGCCGGTGCGAGGCTGCCAGCCTCCCAGGCCTCCAGAGGCCTGAGAGGCCAGCGGCCCCAGAGCATGCACGCCGGCCTCTGAGGGGCCTCCAAAGACCCTATATTATTTAGAACCATTATCAGTTAGCTAAAATTGCTACAGAAATGTTCTTAAGTAAACAATCATGTGTTTCTATCTTTTCAGAGACTATTTGGAGACGTTTGCATACCCTTCAAAACCTGGCAAGATCTACAAAAAAAGTTCCTGCTGTAAGCTTCAGCAGTCAAGGGAAGTGTCCTCAACCTCCCACCAGCTACTTTTTCAGACTGTGAGGGCCAGTATGGAACAGATCAGCAACTTTTTCAACTCCATCTGGACTTTCATCCTCTCCAAGCATCAGGAGGGCATCTACAACACCATCTGCCTGGCTGTGGTTCTGGGGTTGCCTGCCCTGGTCCTCCTCATTGGCATTTTTATATGTTGCCACTGTTGTTTCTGTGGCCAGCAGCAAAAGAACAATGGCAGCTACAGCAGGAGAAGTCCCCCCCAGGGAAAGAAAAGAATTAAGATGATGAGGAAGAAGAAAGAAGAGGATCTGTGGATATCAGCCCAGCCCAAGTTGCTCCTGTTAGAAAAGAGGCCCTCCTTGCTGGCCTAAAGAAAGAGGTGTGGGCAAGAGCAATTCCCCTCCTCCTACCAGGGTCTCGTAGCAGTTCAGGCCGAGGGCATATCATGTTGGTTGTGTCCTTCTGAAGGACAAGCACAGCTTCCTTTTAAAAAGCTTCTGAAAAGAAATGCTCTCAGGATCTCCCTGGCATGTGCTGGGAAGCTTCTTGCTAGGCCTAGTACAAAAGCACTGCTAACTGAACCTGGCCAGAATGAACTAACACCCATTTCAGCTTATGTACGAGTGCAGAGTTGCCAGCACCTTTTGCATTACAGATAGACCTCTGTGGTCTCAGGCTGAAAGATGCATATGCTCTTACAAACTTTGCACCGACACCATTATGTGCACTAGAAAGCAACACTGTCATATACACATATAAGCATTTCATTGTCATATGCACACCCATACAAATCATGTTGCTTCCAGATGAGAAAGCTTAAATTAATTTTATATGGACAGTGGCACAGGTGGCTTTAAAAGGTGATTTGAGGAAACCATGAATGTCTTGATAACTAAATTGAATCTATAGCTTCAAAATTCAGAAGGCCCCGGAATTCCAGGTGCAGGGGAACGAGCAATTTTGTACCTTTGTACCCTGGGTTTGTGGGTTTCCTGGGAGTGTTGAAGCCATGGGGGGAAACAGCCTTTTTGTTTGTTTGTTGCTGTTGCTTTGATGAAACAGAAAATTTCAGAAAAAGTAAAAATTTCAATATTGACACCCTTTACAGATTGAAAGTCACTTTGTCGCTGTAAGAATATGAAATAGACATTATATGTAAATAGGTTTATAAAATTATTATTTTTGATATATTAAAAATACAGTTTATTCAAAGTATAATTACAGATTGACCTTTTTTTAAAAAATTGTTATAAGTAGAGCTGCATTCTGAACTGCAAGGAGTAGTTCTCCATAGTCTCAAGCAGACATAACACATTCATTTCTCTAAAAAGAACAGAGAAAGGGAAGCTAAAACTAGAAGTACTGATCTAATTGTGTACATAATTTTACATAGTTTATAATCTTTTGTAGTTTTTAGAAATATATAGATACAGCCCTCATAGTCCATAATCCAGTTTTTAATTTTTTTCCAGAAAAAAGACTGAAGGGAAGGGGGGGCTTTTCCCCCTGATTTCTTCCTGTGGCCTTCATATCTCTAGATGCCTCCATATGACCATTATTGGAAAGAGAGAGTTTTGCTAAATGAACCCATGATCTGATCTAGCAAGGACTGTTTAATAAGAAGGTCCCTTCATCAGGAAATCTTGAAGGTGAATATTACAAACCTGCCACAAGATCATTTCAATACATATATTTTCTGATCAGAGCTTTGTATTGTGCTGAAGAATTCAGCATAAAAAGATTCAAATATGCCAAGATTCTAGGCATATTTGAATCAAAGGTGTATGGGTAATGTCTGATCAAATATTAGGTGAATTAGGAAAAGGAGAAGGATTTGTATGAGTGAAACTTCAGAGTCTTTCCTACCTCTTTACCTCTTTCCACATCTAACAAAAACAGAAAAAGCTGTGCAAAATGACCAGTGGAGCCGTGTATCTGGAATCCAGGGACACAATCTCGTGCTAGTACATCTATTTCTGCCATTGCGTTATTTGCACTCAAGCTTCAGCATTTAGTTGCTAGAAGCCCCCCCCCCCCCCATTGTTGCTATAAGGGACCATACAATCTCCTCCATATACTCAGTAAATGTGCAGAAAGTATTGCTGGGAGGTGCAAGCTGTCCATGTCCATTACAGTGCTGCCACACACCCCAGTGAGAAATCCTTGCCAAGAAACAGTTCTCATTTTAGACATGTATATGCTTGTAGGAGAACGTCCTCGCATGAACAGCACCCTGACATGAATGAAGAGAGGGAGATGCTGGGCTTTTCTTTTCTTTCATGAGTGGAGCGTGGAGTTAACCTATCCCTCTGTATACTCATTGAACCCATGCAACTGATCATCTTGATCAAATTCACAGGAACTTACAGTCCATGGTGCGTTACAGACCGCCCGTTTGGGGCAGCCTGTATCCGGCCCTTTCCCCACTGGATCAGGGCCTCAGCTGCCACAGGCCGCGGGGAAGTGGCAAAAGGCTGCTTCCCCACAGCTTGGAAAGGGGTGTCCTTGGGGCTTCATGCCCCAAAGACACCCAACGGTGGCACAGAGGAGGAGAAAAGGGCCTCTCGGCCCCTTTCTGCCTTGCATCGCTGGCGCAGCCTTCTAAAAGCTGCACTAGCGATGCAAATCCTAGAAGGAGCTCCGTTTCCAGGGCCGCGGAAAGAGCGCCCCAGGCGTCCTCGCATGGCATGAGGACGTCATGTCCACGCTGCCCCGTTTGGAGGTGCCGTGTTCTTGACATCCTAATGGCGGCGCCCATCTATAATGGGTGCCGCCATTTTGTACGTACTGTGTACATACTAGGATTGGAGGCATCTGGAAGAGAAGTCCCCGGGCAACCCAAGTACATACATGGTACGTACTTTAGGTGTGTCTGTAACACACTCTTCTTACTTTTGGACAGTGAAGTCATGACCACGAATATAAGCATCTCCTCTTCCTGCTCATTTATATTTGAGACAAGATCTGCCCTTTCATCTTTCTTTCGCACTCTCCTTTTCCTTTTATTTTTTAATGCTAAACCTCCATTGCATCCTCATCCCAACATTTCCTCTCTTCTGGCATCCTGAAACCTCCTTTCTTCCCAGGCCCTAAGCAGCGCAGCAAAGCCTGATTTCACATCTACAGAAGACCCGCCACATTCACTGGGATTAGGAGCACAGGGCTCCTATTAAAGTGGGAAAACTGAAAATAAAACACCACTATCTTTACCTGAGAGAACACCTCTAAAGCAATCTCTTGGTCCTTCAGCGTGACACTGTGGTCAACCTCCAGCAGAGTTGTGCTGGAAGACCTAGAAATCATATTAATCATAAAATCATAAGACTTAGAAGAGACCACAAGTGCTGTGCAAGAACACACAATCAAATTCGCAGAAGTCAAAACTGCAAATATGGAGGGTTGTCCGTATTCCATGTCCTGCGATACTTGACTATAATCCTTTCAGAGCGTGAGAGATGAAAAGTAGTGTTATCCTGTAAAACCTAGCTTTTCCAGGTTCTCCTATCCCTTCAAAATGATAGGGTTTCCTGAAGCTGGGAGCTTGTGACTTGCCAACGGTCACCCAACAGTTTTCCTTGGGGGTCCTTTGGCATAACAAGGGCATTATTTTTTCCCTATGAGCACAGTAAGTACTCAGTATTTGTCATTTTGGGAGGCAAAAATGCTTTGGGGAGTGTTTGGGGAACTTTTTCCATTCCACCCAAATTAGATAATTTTTTCATATTTTTTAAAAATGACTTTCTGCCTAAAAAGCACCAAAACCTATTAAAAACTACCAGAGATAATGGCAACAAGTATTATTGTAGATTAAAATAATTAAAATAATAATTGTAAGCTGTTCTGAGAGCTTTTAGGGCTGAAGGGCAGGTTATAAATACCGTAAATAAATAAAAATAAGTAAGTTTGTGTGCATGTATATCAATTCAAAACATGAACTTGCTTTTAGATGTAATTCTCCAAGTTACATAGGAAAATGCACCATTACCAAGCAGTATGCCCCAATGATTATAGTGGGACTTGCTTCAGAGGGCTGGTCTGTGAAACTCATTTCGGCAAAGGGATAGAGCCATATAACAAATGCTGCTCCTTATGCCAATCATCGTATTTATGAATTTGGAAGAAATTCCAGCATAGACCAACACTTGTGATCAGCACACCATTTTAGTTCAGAAACAGACAACCTCCTGTGGGTCATCCCCAGCAAGGCAACTGCTTGTATATTTTTACACGTTCATAAGAAGCTCTTTTATGCTGGGCTGAGATGTGACTTGCTGCCTTCATATCTGCATTCCAAGATTGCCTTTTTATTGCACGGGTTATTTAAAAAATGAAACCCAACAGAATTCTATTTTAAAATAAATTTATTTTAATGAAATAAACCTGAGCAGTTTTTATGTTCTGTCCCAATTGCAGCTATTTCTTTTACTGGATGAAAAAGACAAAATGGAATATTTTTCTAAGTACAGGGATGCAGTTTGCTTAGAGATGAAGAGGAAATGAAATGTAGATTGTGCCTCAATCATGTGACAATCATGAAAGAAACTGTTCTCAACCGATCCAGGCCTGCACAATGTACTCCCTGTGAGATTGATGTTCCCTCACCCCAGGACATGTGTTGGCCAACTCCGTCTTTTCCTAAAGATGTCAGCAATCCTCACTCTTCGAGTTAAGAAATACTACGTGTGCAAGAGATGCAAGAACTTAAAATGCATTTAATGACATACATGCAGTTTTAGTACATTATATAAACATCCTTGAATATAGCAATCCTTTACATATTTGCTCAAAAGTCTCATTGAGACTTTGTAAAATATTACAAAATCTACAGGAAGCACCAACATAGAAATGTGTATACAAATACGTTTGTTCTAACTCACATAGCTAATTAATCAAAAATAAATTCAGAGCAGTCTGCAGATCAAAAAAATCTGATACACAGCAGGGGTGGCAGGTGAACTGAAGCTAAAACTTTCTTTAAAGCAAAACTAGTATTAAGAAGTTGGAAATAAATTGATGCTTCAAAAATTTAGGAAACTATACTTTTCTTGTACTTAATTAGCACTTGTATAACATTTAGTGTAAAATGTAGGATTTTAAAAATATAGAGATAATGGTTATATTTATTCAACCTAACAAAAATATCTATTTTAAAATGGAAACTGAGGGCCTTAACAGACAGGCCAAAATAAAACTGCTTCAGGTCACTTTGGAGATATGCTGTTTAAACGACACATGCATCTTAAGTAGGATTGCCATAAGTCAGGAGCTCCAAACCGGGACAAATGTAGATTTACAAATGTAGGACACTTTTTTAAAAAAAATGGAGGACACGCCAAAAAAATAATGATTTTTTTTAAAAAAATGTTAATATAAATGCATGTTTCTTAGACATGGTCAAAATGGAGGACACTTTGTTATTTAATAAGAAAAATAAAATAAAATAACCAAGGCTGGGTTGTATATATTTAAAAATGAAATAAAACAAAAAAAAAAACCAAGGCTGGGTTGTATATATTTAAAAATAAAAAAACCTTTTCGCTCCCCCTGGCCCAGAGGCCTATCCTCCTCCTTTGCCTCCTCCTCCTCCTCCTCCTCCTCCTCCTCCTATTCCTTTGCCTCCACCTCCTCCTCCTCCTTTGCCTCCGCCGCCTCCTCCAAGGCTCCTGACACTGGCCAATGGCAGACTGGGGCTGGAAACTAGGCCAGCCCCTGCTCGTCTGCCATTGGCCATAAGGCTTAGGAGGCAAGCGCTGCCCCTTAAGCCCCGCGTACAAGCGCGCAAAAGGGGCGAGCGCGCACTGCTGTCAGCCGTGGCCCAGGCAAGCACCACGGGCTGCACAGAAGCTGCGCTGGGGGGGGGAGGTGGAAGAGGAGCAGTGGAGGCAGAGGGCGACATGGCGCAGCCATGGAGGAGGAGGAGGTGGGTGGCCGGCCAGCCGCGTTAGCAGCCACGGTAATGGCCACATGAGCGCGCCCGGCCCGGAGGCTGGGCCCGGAACAAAGGCCGGAATTGGGGGGGAACTGGGGCGGGGCGGGTAGGGGCCCCCCCAAAAGCGGGTTTGTCCCGGGGGCCGCTGGGATATGGCATCCCTAATCTTAAGAAGCCAGAAGCTACGCCAAAGCTGCACTCTAGTCCTTAAGATTGGAGCGTGCCTTTGGTGCAGCTTCCGGCCTCTTAGGACACATGTCATTTAAACAGCATACCTCCAAAGTGACCTGAAGCAGCTTTATTTTGGCCTGTCTGTTCCGGCCCTGAGACACTTTTCTTGGGCCATCCTATGAGTTTCTAGCTGAGCTGAGAGATTGACTGGGATTTTAAACACATATAAACACATATACAGCTTGCTAAGTATACATCCATCACCTTTGCTTGCAGCAAAATATAGTCAATATATACAATGTATATATTTATGAAAGGAGTTCAGTTTGTAGTGAGAAAATGAATCTTTTTTCCTCATTCAAGAGCATCCTTTCTGAAGCATTCTGTTACTGGAAAATGAGAAACGCAAAGGAAGCTGTGCTTTATAAATGATAACATGGAGCAGGGGTGGAAACCTGTTATGCTCCCAATGTTGTTTGGCTTGCATTTCCATCACTCCTAATTATATAGCCAATGATCAGGAATGATGGAAGTTGTAGTTCACAACACATGGACAGCTACAGATTCCACATCATTGTACTCATTCCAATAACATGAAAAATCCACCAAACAGTGATACCTTTATTGGCCAAGCAAAATGCACAACATATATGTTGCAGGTACTCTTAATGAAAGCTAACACTAGATGGCAATGTATCAAAAGCTTAGTAATTACAAAGGCAAGTACTGTAATTGGGTTGCCCCACCTAAAGTTACAGATAATCAAATTTCCTTTTCCATAAAAAAATCCCTGAAGTCAGAACACTAAATATCTCAGAAAGATTGGTGTGATTTCAACAGGGGCCTCTTTGTGTGTGAGAACATATAGCCCAGATACAATCTTACTGCTGCAATTGAAGCAGAGGCTCAGTTTCCTAAGTACAGCAGAAATGAAGTCTCAGAGAGAAGAGCATGGGGATGGGGGATCTCAGAATTAGGAAGTTACCTTTTTGGTCTGCAACTCCCCCAGCTAGCATCACAGTTGTCATATATGCTTGAGAACAGTGGCAGAGTCCAAATCGATGTTTCCAAGTTCTGCCACAGGTGCACAATGTTACCGCTGTTTATAATGCAAACAGCTTAGCTATACTGCCCCATTTTCCCCTATGTTAACTCAGTGTAGTGATGCTTCTAACAGAAAGTATGGTGCAGAGATTGTCATGCAGAGAGAAAGGCAAAGTCCAAATGCAGCAAACAAAGAGTATATCACACACACACAAACACACAAACGCTGAATGAGTTGACTTAAGTAGAAATATATTTTGAAATGGGACCACATCTTCTCAAACACTTTAGAGTCTGAAATGTCTGGCTATTTTGTGGTAACTGCTAGCTTGTTGTATAGAAAACACGTTACAGAAAATACCACTGAATCAACACCTTTGGTTTTGTAAATCCGTATCACACGAATCAAAGCGCAGCAGACTGACCAGGTCCTTGTTTATTCCAGCTGCTGGAGCAAACTAAGCCTTGCAATGTTCATTTTGCTCTGGGTTCCCACACAAGAAAATGCCATAACTGCACCTGAGCTGACAGACACATACAAGCACAGGAGGAAAAGGAAAAGCACTGTTTTGATGGGTTTCTGACTACAACTTCCAGCATCGCTCAGCCAGTAGGTTCACATTGTCTGAGGGATTCTGGGAGCTGCAGTCTACAAGCTCTGTTAGTTCCCCTCATCAAGAGTGTAAGATATGGTCTGGCTCTTAGTTCTCACAGACTTTTCTAGCTCACTCACAGTGTAGCACATGTTATATGATGTTCTCAGCCAGTTATACCTGAGAATATTTCTGAAGCCTTAAACCAGTTCATGTGATTATACAGGTATTAAAATAAGCCACCAAAGGCCTGACATGCTGTTACATGATTATGCATTTTTGTGTTTGGGTTGGCAAACACAGCACTGCCAAGAAGCAGTTTTAAATTCCAGCCTCCTTCCGCTTCTCCACAAGAGATCTCCTTTTTCTGCCAAAAATTGGGCCAAAGCTATGCGACCGTGGACGGATCTTCATTTCAGTAAAAGGAATGGAGTATAAATGCCCTTTCCATGGTTCCCAGTTCACTCCCTGGAAAGCAAAAATATATAGGACATGAGTGATGTTATACATTCAATTTCTTGAATCTATAGAGAAATGTTCAAATGCTTGGTCATGTTGATACTAACAAATAATCTCATAACACCTAATTTGTGGATTAGGTTTATTGTCAAAACCTTTCCCCTATCAGTCTCTAAATAGCAACCATCTATAGTGCTTCAGAGTGATTGAAGTAGTTCATGTACATTATTTTCCTGTATTCCTTACAACAATCCTACTGATCAGCCAAGCATTATGAGCGTTTTATTGGAGGGGAGGACTCCCCAATTCAAGAGAGGTGGAGGATGGCTTGCCTAGAGTTGCAAAATAAGTTCTTTCTGAAGGGATACCACCCTTGGTCTTAAGTAACATATACCTACTGCAACCCCAGGTGGCCAGAGACTTCGATGTCAGGTGCACAAAGTTGTATATGTTGTGTACAGGGAGAAATTTTCTCTGTCACAAGACTAGTACCACAGACAGCCAATGAAACTCACTTGTGAGAGAGCACAGATAAAATGGCATACGTCTTCCCATAACACATAACTGAACTATAGATTTCAGTACTGCATGATGCAGGGATACCTAGCGATTTGGACAGTGTTAAAAGACATGTTCAAGAAGGATAAGGCATTATAGAATGGAAATGTACCATGTTCCATTCATCCACAATGAAAGAGGTTCCAAATACAGTATATACTATCACCATAGCAAAGTTACCTTTGTTGCCAGTAATTAGTAGTCATTATTCTAAGGTGCTACTGGATATATTTTGTGCAGTGGAAAATAAGGTTTTTGTGCAGTTGTTGATATTAGCTTTTAAAAGATTATTTCTAAAAACAAGTAAGAAAAAGCTAAATAAAACAAAAATTAAAAGACTGCTGTTATCTTTAATTCTTTATAACTTTAATTGCTGCTTATACAATGCAAACATCACGCAGCAGTATTTTTCTGTTCTTTTTTTCCCAGAACAGCAACTTTTGTAAATGATTTCTTAAGCAAGGGTTTTGTATAATCATGTTGTTACCCGCCTCGATCCCCAAAATGGAAGAGGCAGGATATAAATAAATTTTCATTCATTCATTCATTCATTCCGCACTCAAAGGTTTGCCAAAGCAAAGAGATATTAACTTGCTTACCAAAATGTCTCAGAAATCTGATGAAGTAGACTGGATCTACAAAAGCTTATGCTACCAGCATCTTTCTCTCAAAGGTGCTACAAGATCCCTTTGTATACTTTGTACAGAATAACCTGATCACGGATTTTATCACACTAGCAAAATCCAATTCAAACATGGGATTTAAACTAGATTTTTTTAAAAAAATTAAAAACCCACAAATGTGGGAAGTTTATCACAAGACATTACTACGAACGTGAAATAATGTGAAAGTAAACCAAAGGTAAAACGGAGAAAAACGGCAGCTTTTGACTTTTGGAACTTCCCGAAAGTAAAAAGCTGCCATTTTTCTCCATTTAACCTTCGGTTTATTTTCGCGTTATTTCACATTTGCAGGAATGTCGTGTGATAAACTTCCCGCATTTGTGGGTTTTTAAAAAAAATTAAGTCTAGTTTAAATCCCGTTTCTCAACAGGATTCCACTAGTGTGATAAGGTTCCATGTCTTTGCTTTCTAGGAAAGGAGTTCCAGAAGTTGGAAGCAGAAAAAGCCTCTCAATGGCTGTGTTTCCACCAGATCTAACAGTGAGGGCAATGGGACAGAGAGGAAGTACTCCCCAGAAGATCTCAAAACACAGGCAGGCTCACAAAGGGAGATGTGGTCATTCAGATAATCTGGATCTAAACGATATAGGGCTCTAAGTCATAACCAATACTTTGAACAATGCCCAGAAACAGACTGGCAGCCAGTGGAGCTGTTGCAATAAGGGAGCTGTGTTGTAGACAGCCCTAGTTAACAATCTGTCTGTAGCTATTAGACCAGCTTAAAATGCCAAATGCTCTGCAAAGGCAGTCCCACATAGAGCACATTACAGTAATGCAAAAAGGATGTAACTAAGACACATGTCACTGTGTCCAAATGTCTCAAGAAATGGGCAGTGCTGGAGTTCAAGCCTTAAGACGACTCCTGGCTATCACAGAAACCTGAGCTTTCAGGGCTCAGTGTTTAGTTCAGGAGTACATCCAAGCATGACTATAGAACCATGGCAGCTTCCTTGAACTGAGCTAAAAAAGGAGTACCGTATATACTCAACTATGTCGACCTCATGTATAAGTCGAGGGCAAGGTTTGGGGCCAAAATTATTTATTTTGATATGACCCACGGATAAGTTGAGGGCAAAATCTAGGGGCATGTAACAAAGGATGGAAAGGATGATGCAAAGGAAAACAATGCCAAAGAAATTACAAAATTCTAGCAGGCATAACTATTGGTGCTCAAAATAAAGGATGGATGGATGTCATGTCTTTTTAGATTGTAAGCCCGAGGGCAGGGAATCGTCTAACTAAAAGATTGTATGTACAGCGCTGTGTAAATTTACAGCGCTTCATAAATAAAGGTTAATAATAATAATAATAATAATAATAATAATAATAATAATAATAATAATAATGAAAAAATAGAGGACCAGTGATTCCAGGACAGGTTACATTTTTGCCTTTCACCAGGGAATTGTTCCTTTATTAAAATAAGTGTTGAACTACACTTCTTACAGTACCTATATTGGCTCATGGATAAGTCGACTCAGGTTTTTTGGGGCCAATTTTTTGGCTAAAATTTTTAGACTTATACATGAGTATATACAGTAACAGAGTTGGGGTTCATCCACATACTGATAGCACTGAACCCCAAAACTCTGGATGACCTTTCCTAATCCTTCCATGTGTATGTTTAAAAAATCATTAAGTACAAAACCAAATCCCAAGTTCAATCCACAGGTCAACAGCCATTATCATACAGCACCAACGTCTGGGTTCATCCCTTGAAAAAGGAAAGGAGCCACTGTAAAATTGTGCCTCCAAGTCCCATCCCTGCAAGGTAGCCCAAAAAGATACCATAGGCGGGTTATAGACCACCGCTGCTGTTTGCTCCGTAAGGGAGCCGCTGCAGCCAAACCGCGTGGCTCCGTTACGGAGCAAAAAAAGAAGCTCCAAAATGAAAGAGTCTGCCTCTGCGCTGTTTCATTGGAATATCCGACCCCTCCATAAACACATTGGGATCCAGTCCAAAAGGGGGTACTTGTAAGGAGCCCCATGATTGATGAATTGAGCTAATTAATATTCCCCAAATTTGAGCAATCATCCTTACAATCCTGACAAATGGTCATTCACACTCTGCTTTAAAACCTCCAAAGGAGGAGAGTCCACCAGTCTCTGAGGCAGCATGTTCTACTGCCAAGCACTTCTTATCATAGGTATCCAATATGGTGAGATCCAGGGAGGGCTTTTTCAGCAATGGCCATAAAACTGCATCCTTCAGGCAAGATGAAACTCTACCTTGTTTTAGCATATATTGACAACATCCGCTCCTTGCTCAGACAGTTCCCCTCTAGTATTTTTTTAATAAGCCAGGAAGGGTTTAATACACATGTGGCAGTCCTTGCCTCTCCCAAGAATCCTGTCCATCTCAGGCTGTATAAATTTAAATGTACCCAAGATTTTTGGACCATCAAAGGCCAAAGTTACACCCACTGGATCTATATCAATTATAGCTTCCAAGTCATTACATATTTGTGACATGGGCTCCTTTTTTTGCATTTCTTCCATCCCCTCAATCAGCAACATTTCCCCAAAGACCCACCTAGGTCTGTTTTGATTTGTTATGCATTGGTTTATATTAATTTTCTTTGAAGTCTCTTCTTATTTATTTGACCACCTTTTAGTGATGTCTTGGTGTGTTGTCATCTCCTGTCATCTTGTTGGAACTATGTTTGTCATGACTGTTTGCCTTAAATTTCCTTATATGTCTTCTTATTTTCCTTTTTATGTATTTTTATTATTTATTTTTGTACTATGTAGTATGTTCATGTTGAGTCTCCCTTATCAGAAATGCTTGGGACCAGAAGTGTTTTGGATTTCAAAGTTTCTTCTGATTTTGGACTACCTGCATATACATAATGAGATATCTTAGAGATGGGACCCAAGTCTAAACATTAAATTCACTTATGTTCCATATACACTTTATAAACATACTCCAAAGTTAATTTTAAACACAATATTTTTTAGTAATTTTGTATATGAAACAAATTTTGCATACATTGAATCATCAGAAACCAAAGGTGTCACCATCTCAGCCACCCCTGTGGACTATTTTGGATTTTGGAATATTTTGGATTTCAGAATTCTGGATAAGGGAGACTCAACCTATAGATGCATTTATTATTTCCTTTAATTTCCCTTCTGTGTGCATTACTTTATTTTACTACTATCATTTTTTTTCATTTCTTATTCCTCCCCTCAACATTTCCTCAGTCACACGAAACTGAATTTCCCTCATTTCACTGTCCTCTTTGCATATAACATTCCCCTTTGAATGTTTCCTTCTGAGGCCGTATTTTAAAGAGTTATTTTTTTTCTAAGCATGGGTCCTACCTTTGCTGCTATAGTAATCCACTTTTATCTGCAGTTTTGCTTTCTGCAGTTTCAGTTACCTGCAGTCAATCATGGTCTGAAAGTATCACTGGTATAGGGGTTTAGTATTACCCATAGTTACAGGCATCCATTGGGGGTCTTGGAACATATCCATAATGGATAAAGCAGGCAATAGTGTACGGAGAGCAAATACTCCAACCCTCTCACACCACCTAAGGGGCAAAGCTGGTATCTGATGTGTTGCTCTGCCGTGCTCTTGCTACTGTCTGCCACCCAAGGGACTAAACTAGGGTTTTAGATGCTGCTCCATAATGCTCTGAATCCCAGCTTCCTCCCTAGGCTGGGATTTCAGGTGCCACCTGGTGGAAAATCCTTACAACAACATCACAACCTGATGTCATGACAATGAGAGGTGGAGAAGATGAAAACTCTTCCCACTGCTAGGGAAATTTGAACTATTCAAAGTTTGTACACAGCTAGATGCATTATGTCCACAGAACCAAACGAACCTTATATCTAAGCAACTAAACAGCTGTCACTGCTTAACATGAAGTGAATTGTTTCTTATTTTTAACAAGTAAGGCATTCATCATATAGAGTTCTGCCCTCTGGTAAAGCACAAGAAACCAGAAGGCCAGTATCAAGGAGACACTTCTTCCCAATCTGCTGGGCTGTTGTTGTTGTTGCGAGCCTTCAAGTCATTTCTGACTTATGGAGACCATAAGGCAAACCTATCATGGGGGTTCGGGGGAGGTTGCCTTTGCCTTCCTCTAAAGTGGAGAGAGTGTGCCTTGCCCAAAGTCACCTAGTGGGTCTCTGTGGCAAAGTGAGGATTCAAACCTTAGTCTCCTCAAACCAATACACTACACAGGCTGACATCTGCTGAGCACCACATTTTATTTTGCATCTTCTATGATGCATTGCATCACTACACAAAATAAGATTACCAGAGTAAAAACTGGAGAACGCTTATAAGGTTGCACAGAATGAAAATTTCAGCTGGTATAGCTTATCATACAACCAAGTAAGAAACTACTCCTGCAGAAATTCTCTCTTCTACACAACCATTAAAGTATCAGAGCCATCTTCAGTTTTCACTCTGGCAACCCTAATGCAAAGTAAACCATGGTGCTAGACAGAGTTTCCTTGGTAACTGCTGTCTGGTTTCTTGTGCACTTAAAAAGCAGGGTGCCCAGTGCAGACAAAAGGACTAATAATACAGACAAAAGGACTAATAATACTCACCTCACTGTGCTTGTCGTCTCCATATTTGCCATTGGGATTGGCCAGGTGGCAGTTCTTATACCACCAACCACCATGGTGTGTCATCGCACAGTTGCTGATTGCAATATCATTGTCCCTGTCCCAGGTTGTGAATTTATATCCATGATGGTACGTCATAGCGTCTCCTTAATTGGGAGGAGAAAAGAAACATTAGAACCATGTTTACTTCTTGAACACATTTGGTGGAGCAATAGTTAAATGCCTGTACTGTAGCTACTCACTCAGAAACTACAAGGTTGCGAGTTCAATACCACCCAAGGGCTCAAGCTCAACTCAGGCTTGCATCCTTCCGAGGTCACTAAAATGAATACCCAGCTTGTTGGGGGAAATTAGCTTACACATTGTAAACCGCTTAGGGAGTGATTAAGTGCACTGATAACCAGTATAGAAATGTAGTTGCTATTGCTATTGCTTGCTATTCCTGACATAAGAACTGAGAAGATATACCCATAAGAGATGTCAGAAATATAACAGAGCACATTTCACAGTCCCGTATATTCTACTCTAGCCATCTGAAAGCAAAATAGATTCAAAGGATAGCACAAATTATATTTCATATGAGCTATTCTTATCAAAATGAACAACTGTCTTGATGAAAGGGGGAAGTGTTGGTTGAAATCCTCTGGGCTGCAAATACTCTTATGGGCCTTTTACCAGGAAGTCTACAGTATCTCCTTGTGTGCAACACGTTTGTGCAAGGCTCCACAATGGCAGCCAGAGAGCCCCCAGGCACACCCATGCAGCTAACCAATGGCCAGATGGGGGTGGCAGAGCTGTACCCAGGCATTGTCTAGCTGCCAGTGTACCACTGGGTAAGAGGAGCAGACATTGCCCTCCCAGACATTTGCTGATGGTTCAAAGGGCAAAGGACATGCCATGCCAGCCACAGACTGGCTATGCGGCGTGCACCTAGGTGCTCTCCTGCTGCTGTTCCAGAGTCAGGGAAGGAGAAGGACCTCTCGCCCTCCAGCATAATACAGCCTCTAATAGGATCCCCACTGTGGATACCTGATGGCAAACTTTATTCCTTGCCAGTAATCATGAGTGATTATAGAAAAACACTGGAATGAAAGACAGAGTTAAATAAAACAATAAATTACAATACAAGATAGAGTTAATTAAAACAAGTATTCCAGAAAGTATTTGCTCCCACAGAATTTAGTAACATCAGTTTTTTTCCCCTTGGGAATAGTTAGTTATAGTTAGTAAATAGCGGGCTCTCCATATCTACAGATTCTCTATCCATGGATTGAACCATCCATGACTTAAAAATGCTCCAAAAAGATAGAAATTCCAAAAAGAAAACCTTGATATTTCTATTTTATATAAAAGACACCATTTTACTACAGTGGGCCCTTCCCTTGTGCAGGGGGATCCATTCCAGATTTTGCATATGCTTGAGCCCGCGCGCCATTCCCCTTTCCTCTTCCAGCGTGACTTTCAGCATATGCTGAAAGCTGCATTAGTCACACCCGCATATAACACAGGTGCATTGTATGTCATTTTATTTCATGGGACTTGAGCATCCATGGATTTTGTTACCCATGGGGGGTCCTGGAACCAAACCACAGCAGATAACAAGGGCCCACTTTAAAAATGTTTTAGTAGCACGCAGCACTGAGTTCTCTAGTGCTGGAAACTGTGTAACTCTGTTCTCGCAGAAAAGTGATTTGTAGAAATTGGCAAACTGCAATACAGGACTAGCAAAGATGTCTGGGGCTTTGTCATAACCATCTATTCAGTGACGTCACTATCTTTGGTGACACCTGGTGCGGAGGACTGCCCCTCCGCCTTCTGCTAATTTGTTCATCTATATCCCCTCCCCCAGCCTCCCTCCCCCTCCCCACGGTTGGCCAGTTCCCTCTCTCCAGCCACTTCCCCTCCCCAGCCACTGATCAGGGTGGCCAGGCAGGTGAGGGAGCATGGGGAACAGAAGGGACATGTGTCACCCCTCCTTCTCTTCTATTGCTGAAGCTTGCTTTCCAAGGAGAAAGCCCCATAATGGAGCAGCCAAGAAAGGCACGCACTTGCCCATCCTGCACTGAAGGGGTAGGAGGGCCCAACCAGGTGTCCCCCCTCCTCTGGGGTGTCACTTGGTAAGGTACGCACTCCCCCCCCCATGAAGCCACTGTATCTCTTACCTATTGAATAATTATTTTGGTTGGATAGGTAAATAAATATTAATTACTCTTTAAATAGCGGGGCCATACTCTAATTTTGTGTAATTGTCCATTCTATGCTCTTTTTATTCTGTTACACAGATGGTTAGCAGTATATGAGACTTCTTCTACATTGTCATTGGTCTAGGTCCCACACATGCTTGCAGCTCTGCACACTAAGATCCACATTCTCCAACTGTCCAGCAGCTGTGGAAGCTCAAGAGGAGTCACTCTAGTTGTTGCTCACTAGTGGGCAGGCAGGGTGGAGGGGGTGATTCAGCTCACAGGAGATTATCACACAGGAAAAAGGACTTCCTTTCCCCATCCTTATCTCACAATCACACAAAGATTATCAAATGACATTACGTTTATCTGGTCATTATCAGATCAGTGAAGTATAATTGTCCGCAGTCATGCAAAAGGCTATCATGCAACGATGCGCTTATCCCAACATTATCCCATCAGTGAAGTAGAATTGTCCCGTCATTTTTTATTATTATTAATGGAAATTTCCATTATTGAAAAATGACAGGTCAATATAATTTCATTTATGGAATAATGACCGGTTAAGCATGACGTTTGTGATAATCTTTCACGTAATCACATGATAAGAATAAGAGCGATCCGCTTTGCTCCCATCCTTTGTCCTCCTGTCTGATAATCATAGAGAAGTAGCTGATCATAAGTTGGTTGAGGACAGAAGAAATGACAGTGCAATCTCAGAAAAATATCCAGTACTGATTATCCAGGGTTAAGTGATTCTTTTTGCAGACCCCCTGCCTTGCCCAAACTCAGTCAGGTGCATTCAGGCTGCATGTGAACAACGGAGGTTCAACCCAGATTCATCCTGGGTAATTTTCACAATCTGAATAACCCCCTAGTAACTAATATACATTAATATAATAAATTAATCAAATGAACTTAAGGAGCAGAGATGGGGAGGAATAAAGGGATATCAGTTGTTTTCATTAGGAATATGCTGATAAATTCTTTGGACCCAGGTCCTATTTAATGAATCAGTCCCACAAAATGCGAATAAAAGGGACCCTAGCTGATTCCCATGTAACACAGAATACGTCTAGCAAAAGTAAAAAGCTTTTCTTACCAGCTGTGCCTCTGTACTTTCCCACAGAGAGCCTATATCGCTCTCTGCTCGTGCCCACTTGGAATAGGTCATAAACAGCATAGGCAGATTCATTGTGTGTTCGCAAATCCACCCTCATCTCATAAGGGGCAGAAGTGGTGAGTTCATGCAGCTTTTCAAGACCTAAAAGACACAAAGTAGTAGTAGTAGTAGTAGTAGTAGTAGTAGCAGCAGCAGCATTTATTTGTATCCCATTAGTCCCAAAATTGGGACTCAAAGCAGCTCAAAATTTAAAATACAATTAATTAGTGTATCAGTTAAATAATCCCTACTGCAGACTTGCAAACAGTCTCCTGGCTGATGATCTCTCTAGAATGAGCACAAATGAACAAGTTGTTGGACTGTACCTCCCATCAGTGCTTGCCAGCATAGCCAATGGTGAGATATGATGGGATCTGTAATCCAAATATATGGAAGGCTATTGCTGTCCTCTCCTGGTTTTGATACCATTGAACACATAGAACATTTCAGTTTAAATCAGTCAAGCTTTGCCCCAAGCCTCTGATTCAGTGGCACAGCTACTGGCTGCAGACTAGGTCCCCAAAGCCTAGAAGCTGTCTCAGAGAAACTACCATTGCATCTTTTGTACAACTTACAAAACCAACTTGGGCTTTGGCTAGAACTTACAAAACCAACGTTTTCATTTCTCCAGAGGGCTCTGGGGTCCTCCCTCCCCGCAAATGAACCCAGAGTCACTCTGAGGAAGACATCAGGCAAGACAGCAGCTTTGCATTGCAACATAACAAAATTCTTCTTTAAATTCTAAGCAAAGAAAGAAAAAGAAGGTGCTATCCATTCTATTCCTGCTTAATAAAGTGGGAGAGGGCGAGCAAAGGCAGAGAGAGGGAGGAAGAATTAATACCATGGGTTTAAGAAGAAGCAATATAAGGAAGAAGGGAGAGAGCCTGCAATGGTAAAAACATGGAGATAGAGCAAAAGAGAATGTGCTTGGGAGCAGAAAATTCGAAAGAAGAAGTGGACCCTGGGAAAGTGGATTTCTCAAGAGCCTCTTTTCATCCTGCCAAGAGTAAGTACATCAAAGGTTGGGGATGTGTGGTAGATTGAGAGAGACCTCTCCTTCACAGAATCATAGAGTTGGAAGAGCCCACAAGGGCCATCCAGTCCATCCCCCTGCCATGCAACAACTCTCAATCAAAGCATCCCCGACAGATGGCCATCCAGCCGCTGTCCTTCCCCCTGTCACTAGGACACTGTTGCATTTCCAACACTGCTGACAAGAGAAGCAGGGGAAAATCTTGTTCCTTTCAAACTGCTGTTGATGCTAGTGCCAAGTGAGCTGTTCATTGGAATTTGATGGGGAAACTGAGGCTGGAAGTCAGAGAGCTTGTAGTGAGAAGGAAGCTTCATGGGAAATGGAATAAGTTTGGGTTTGTTTAAAAATATTAAGACTGGGGTGGGAAAAACATCACCCAACTAGTGCTAGCCAGAAATGCATGTATTTGTCGTCCCTTTTTCAAAGTCTGCTCACTCTTCCCAAATTATACACAAAATACAGATACAGTACCAAGCCAAAACTCCCCACTAGGGTCTCCAAAGCCTTCAACGTAATTCCTCCAGCGCTTATAGAAATCCAGTTGTCCCGAGTTCCTCCTCTGAAACACCTGCAGAAGCAAGCAGAAGCCAAGTGGTTTATCTGATTTCCTGAACAATGACTTCTAAGTATTGAGTGAGATAACAGATTAAAAGTGAAGATATGGTGCTGAACAATCAACAGAGTAGGACCCCATAGACTAAAAAGCACAATTACTATAATTTTCAAGAACTATCCCCATCTGGATTTCCTTTTACATTTTGGAACTCTAAATGTGTTGCGGAGCATTAACTTCTCTTCCTGTTCTGATTTCTTCATCTGATTCACTTGTCAAATTTACTGCAGTTTTGGACTCACCTCTCTCCCGCTCCACCCAATTTACAGATTATTGGCCTCTGGCCTCCATGGTCTCTGTGGGCAATGATATATCTGTGGACTTCTATATTGGGCACCATAAAGCTGGATGTCCCTTCCTTTTTCAAATAATAATAATAGTAATAATAATGTGCAAATAGGTGCAAAGCAAAGCAAAGCAAAATATGGGACCTTAGAGGCATTTTTTCTTCTGCTGCCCCTAGATTGTAGAATTACCAGCCAGAAGAGATTTGACAGCTAATTACTCTATCCAGATTACAACAGTAATGAAGGCCAGGAACTTCATGGAAGCTTATCCAGATGATTTTTAAATTATGAATTTTAAATTACGAATTTTACATGTGGATTGTTTTAGAATGTGTAGGTCTTACTTATCCTTTTGAACTGTTGCATGTTTTAGTTAATGCGTTTTAACTGATGTTGTGCATTGATCTCATAGAATCATAGAGTTGAAAGAGACCACAAGGGCCATCCAGTCCAACCCCCTGCCATGCGGGAAATCTGAATCAAAGCATACCCAACAGATGGCCATCCAGCCTCTGTTTACAGACCTCTAAGGAAGGAGACTCCACCACTCTCTGAGGGACTGTGTTCCTCTGTCAAACAGCTCTTACTGTCAGGAAGTTCCTCCTAATGTTGAGGTGGAATCTCTTTTCCTGTAGTTTGAATCCATTGTTCTGGGTCCTGTTCTCTGGAGCAGCAGAAAGCAAGCTTGCTCCTTCCTCAATATGACACCCCTTCAACTACTTAAACAGGGCTATCATATCACCCCTTAACCTTCTTTTCTCCAGGCTAAACATCCCCAGCTCCCTAAATAGTTCTTCATAGGACATGGTTTCTCAACCTTTCACCGTTTTCATCATCCTCCTCTGGACATGCTCCAGCTTTTTGAACTGTGGTGCCCAGAACTGGACACAATATTCCACGTGAGGTCCAACCAAAGCAGAATAGAGTAGTACTATTACTTCCCTCAATCTAGACACTATAGTTCTATTGATGCAGCCTAGAATTGCATTGGCTTTTTCATGTGCTGCATTACACTGTTAACTCATGCTCAACTTGTGGTCTACTAGGAATCCTAGATCCCTTTCGTGTGTACTTTTGTCAAGCCAAGTGTCCTCCATCCTATATCTATGCATTTCATTTTTTCTCCCTAAGTATAGTGCCTTGCATTTCTCCATGTTGAAATTCATTTTGTTAGTTCTGGCCCAGCTTTCTAATCTATTAAGATCATTTTGAACTTTGATCCTGTCCTCTGGAGAATTAGCTACTTCTAATTTGGTGTCATCTGCAAATATGATAACCAAGCCCTTTATGCCTTCATCCAAGCCGTTGATAAAGATGTTGAATAGCACTGAGCCTAGGACATAACCCTGTGGCAGCCCACTGGTCTCTTCTCTCCAGGAAGAAGAACCATTGCTGAGTAACCTTTGGGTTCGACTGGTCAACCAATTAAAAATCCACCTAACAGTTCCATTGTCTAGCCCACATTTTATTACCGTGTTTGCCAGAATATCATGGAGGACTTTGTCAAAGGCCTTACTGAAATCAAGATAGCATAATATGTAGCATAATAATGTATTATTATTATTATTATTAATAATAATAATAATATCCCACCCCGATTGCTTTTTGTAGAGAGGCGGGATATAAATTATTATTATTATTATTATTATTATTATTATTATTATTATTATTATTATTATTACACTACATCCACAGCATTGCTTTCATCTACCAAGCTGGTAATTTTATCAAAAGAAGAGAGCCTGGCATGACTTGTTTTTGAGACTTTGTGCAATTATAGCATTCCTCTTTTTGTGGTTATGGAATTTTTTCATGGAGTGAGGCAGGTAAGATATAAACTGTTGTTGTTGTTGATGTTGATGGTTACAGGAAACACTTTGATTTGAAGCACACCTAGCCCTCCAAAAATGTTTTTTTAAAAATGCTAGGGAACATCTTGTGAGGGGAAGGGCTAGAGAAGCTGGTGGTAAAATGAAGAGACAATTTTTCTTTTTGTTCTGATGTTATTTTTGCCTGTTCATCAGTATGGAGGTGTGGATGAGTGTTTAGCCTGGATGTATGTCTACTTCTCCTAGTACCACCACCTTGTCCTCAGGGAAACGAGTTCTAACCAAAAAAAAAAAAAAAAAACCTGAGTTCAAAATATTGCATAATATCCCCATCATCGCCTCCAGTCAACTTCATTCAGACTGTGGAAAATTGAACAGTTCAAAGAAAATTTTAAAGAATCTTAGACATTCTCTAGGTTAAATCAGAAGACAGGCAGAGAAATATACAAGGCTTGGGGAATAATAATGAAACAAAACAGAGAACATCCATTCATACCTAACAGTGGATATTCAAAATAAAGTACTATAAATATTCTGAGGTCCTGCATGAACTGTTGCATTCTTCTCATGAGTGTTAATTCCCAAGGCACACTGAACCTATGCCTTAACCTACAACTCTGAAGGTTTACAGAGATAAGAAGAGCACTTTCAATGTGTTGCTTATAGTGTCAGCCCTGACTTACAGTATCCGTAGAATGAAAGGAGCAAACTCAGAAGTGGGAGTGCTTTCGGAAAAGACCAAAAAGAAACCAGTTCTAAAAACATTCAAAATATCAGCATCTTTCAGAGACAGAGCAAGACTCACTATCCAACCACCTCCATCCGTGATCATGTCGCAGAAAACTTCTAGAGGCCTGTTGGCATCCCCATTCAGGTAGATGGTGTACATGCCATTGGTAGAATGCCCATTTTGCTGGAGCTGGCTGCAATCAGCAGGGTAGGGATAGCGCAAGCTGACTGCAGAAACAAAGCAGATTAAAAGTGTTTGGGTTTTGTTTGTTTTTTAAAGTCAGACAGAGAAGTGAAGAGTTTGGGATATAAATGTTTGACTACATCTCAGTTTGATCCCAACAAAAGCTACAGAAAAGACAGCTAGGTCTGGAAGCACTGTGGGAGCAGAGAATTCCACTTCCCCCTCTGACAATCCACTATCGTATCCATGTCCCTAACAGCCTTTCTGAATGTCCACATGAACTGGCACAGGGTAGTGGACAACCCAACAAGTAATGAGCCAGGGAGGTGCCAGTTCAAAACTGACTTTAGCCATGAAAGCATAAAGGCCAATCAGTCTGACAGAAAATACTTCTTGTTCAAGTCAGAAGGATGGGTTTTGCTGCAGAAGTAATTATGAAAGAAAACACCATTTTAAGGCTGTCATCTAATTATTAGACAAGCATTTTGTGCTTGCCCATTTAATTCCTAAGTATACTGATACATTTTGCTGGCTTTAATTCTCATCAGTAGAGGCTCAGCTAACACTTCAAAAATGCACCTTTTCCTGGGTTTGGTCATATTCAACCAGCAGTTCTAAACAGAGCAGATCCACTAAATCAAATGCTGGAGGGTAAATCAACAAGTACATAAGTCCCACTAATTCTCTAGTTCATTCATAGCTGCCTTTCCTATTCCTAGTCTTCTTCTTATTTCTCGACTGCAATCATAATTCTGATCTATGTTTTAGCCTAGGTATGGGAACCCAACTATTTTAATTTCTTCATTGTCTAGGTTGAATTTCTTCCATGGTCATTATTTTTGTTTTCTTTATGTTCAGCATTAAGTCTGCCTTTGTACTTTCATCTTTGACCTTCTTTAGTAATTGTTCCAAGTCTGTGATGTTTTGTCTAGTAATATGGTGTCATTCACATATCTAAGATTGTTGACATTCCTTCCTCCTATCTTCACTCCTTCTTTTAAGTCTAACCTTGCTTTTCTTATGCTGTTTTCTGCATACAAGTTGAACAAATAGAGTGACAGAATGCAATTCCTGCCTGACCTCTTTGTCAGTTGGGAACCATTCTGTTTCTCTATATTCTGTTTTAATGGTAGCCTCTTTCATAAGTACAGATTTCTCATCGAGACTGTCAGGTGTAGTGGCATTCTCATGTCTTTAAGCGTCATCCATAGCTTTTCATAATCTATGCAGTCAAAGGCCTGTTACAGACTGCCAAAATAAAGCTGCTTCGGGTCTCTTTGAAGGTATGCTATTTAAATGATGCATGGGCCCTAAGAGTCCGGAGGTCGCACCGAAGCCACACTCCATTCCTAAGCACTTGAGTGCAGCTTTGGTGCAGCTTCCAGATGCATGCATCATTTAAACAGCATACCTCTAAAGAGACCTGAAGCAGCTTTATTTTGGCAGTCTGTAACAGGTCTACGGCTCCTTCTGATAAGTCAGACTCCAAGCCTTCCACTGCAATATTTTGTGAGGTTCCAAATGCCTTTCTTGCAGCTACTATTCACATCTAGAGTTTGAAAGGTGAATGAGGGTCAGGGAATTTCAGCAGTCTTCCTCACAGTGTTTGGCCACTGGATGAAGATCCAAACTCTGCCCCCTTTTCTCATTAATGTGAAAAAGGGGCTTGGAGAAAGAGGCTTTTCCTGGATGTAAGTGCCGCTGAAGTAAACAAGACTTACTTCCAAGTAGAAACATATAGGATGATACTGTGGGCTCATTCCCACTTGCAGTTTAACCCAATTCCTGATTGAGCCTCGCTCCATGTTGAAAATCAATTCCCAAAGGTCCCTCATTCCCACTATCAAAGCGGATCTTTTTTCTTTTTCAGTGTAATCACACTCTTTTGGCATGGTTGTAGTCCCCACTAGTTGCATCACTTCAAATTGACTCTGGGTGAGGAGGAAGCCAGGGACGGAGGGAGAAGGAGCCAGCTGGGCACAGAAGGAGCAAACTGGGGACAGGAGGAAACCGGGGAAGGGAGAGAGAAGGAGCCAGCCGGGGCCAGCCGGGGATGGAGGGAGAAGCTGGGGAAGAAGGCAGGAAGATGAAGTAAAATTGATAGAATATTCAATTGATTGATCAATCAATTGATCAATCAGCCAAATATTCTATCAATTTTACTTTTAAAAAACCCATTATCCTCCCCCCCCTTTCATCCTCCTGCCTCCTTCCCCGGCTTCTCCCTCCATCCCTGGCTTCGGACTTCTCCCTCCATTCCCCTCTTTCCTCCTTCTGTCAACTGATCAGTCAATCAATCAATTGATCAATCAATTGATTGATTGATCAATCAATCGAATATTCTATCAATTTTACTTTTAAAAAATGCACCAGCACAAGTACAAAGGCAGCACTGAGGGGAAATGGTGACTCTGCCAAAAACTGAGGAGGGGTGGTAAAGACCCCTCTGCCATTAATCTCTCACCTCCAGAATGAATTGATTCTAATCTGCCATTCCCACTTACTGAACTCACTTCAGAATCAATTCTTCTCAAAATAACCTCTTTCAAACTACTGTCTGGAAAAAACAGGTTTTTTGGCTTTGCTTCACTTTACCATGACAGGAATTGATCATATTGCGGCAGAAACTGGTTCCAAATGGGACGAGGGTCATTTACACCGATCGGTAATTCACTCTATTTCATAGTGGGAACGTGCCCTATGTAAAGCAGATAGCATAGACCAGACAACCTAACTCCCTGACCTCAAGGCCTCCATTATGCATTAATTTTTGCTCCTGCAATGACTCATTCACATTCAACTCTGAACTATCCTGACTCTTTTGAGAGTAAGCTATGTATAGTACAGAGATGGGTGACTATGGTCACCCAGGAAGCAACTCCCATCATCCTCCTTGTCAGCATAGCCAGTGATAAGGGATCATCAGTTTCAGATAAACAATATCTGGAGGTTCACAGTTGTCTCCCTCTGAAGCACAGTTGGAACTATTACTTCTTATAATTTGTTACTGTTACTGTGTTTGAAAAGTAGCCTGTTGCCATTAATCACTCCAATGCCAGAAATATAATTCATTCAATTAACCTGTTGCATTGATTATCCATTACTTTCTATTACTTCTTTTGAAGAAAAAAAAATCAGTATGGGTAAGAAAATGGGATAAAACATGACAAATTCTTGTCAAAATGCTTTTAAAAGATCTTTTTAAAGTAACTAGAAGCTATTACTTGGTATGCCAATAGTGTAAATTCACTCTTACTCATTGCTTTTGAAATGTGACCTTATCACAAATTTGTCCCCCCACTCCACAAAGTTACAGGTATTACTTCTAGATTGTTATTTCTAAGTTCTGCCCTGAAATAATGGAAATTTTACTGTAATAACCAGGCCTACCTGTAGTAAAGGTGGTAGCTGCTTTTTTACTCCATCGATCTCCTTTAAAGGCCATAATATATATGGTGTACTTAGTCCCCCGACTAAGGTTTTCTAGCACAAACATTTGGTCATTGGGACTTAGCTGTATTTCCTGCCACAAAAAAAGGAAAGAGAGGTGAAAGATTACTTTCCACTAAAATTCTGCTCCAGCCCAACCTTTCCTTCCTTCCATTTAATGATCTGTTACCTGTGAGAACTGCAAAGGGAAAGGTGGCAGAAAGGACAACAGTAAAGCATTGTGACTCAAAGGGGGATTTTAAAAATTAAGTTTCCCCAGAGATACAAGTCAATAATCCATGTATATTATGTGTTTAATAAAATCCAGCCAGTATTGAAAAAGGTTTAGGATGCACAGGCAGAATGCAAGTAAATTTATTCATTTGTGTGTTTTATTTGTTTTTAACTTGTAATGTTTTTTTCCCTTTTGTCCAAGGAAAGTTGTGTTCTGCCTGACATCAACAGGAGGTGCAAAATCCATAATTTCACAAAGAATCTCAAAAACATTGACATTGTTTTTTCCATTCCTAGCACAGAAAGTCAATGCAAAAACGGACTTTTCAGAAAAGTCCTGAAGATTAATCACTTCATTATATGGGATTTTCTATACGTTACATCTTTCAGGAGTGTAACTTGGAGAGAAGTAGCATATACCTACGTAAGTAGAAATGCAGAAACAGATTTGAATGCTGCATGTTTCACATAAGTACTCTTGTCAGAGAGTATGGACTGGCTCTGTGGCTCCCTGCTGAGTGTAATCCTGGTGGCACACCTGGGTGTGTTACTGTGCAATGTCTGAAATATCCCTGTGAGACCTATCCACTGAAAATCTCACATGCTTTTAACTGCTGGCCTGGCTAGTCTCTTCTGCACTCACATAGCAATTCACAGACTTACCCTGGTGGTGCCATCTGGTTCTCGATAGGTGAGGAGATAACCACTGATCTCTGCATCAGGTGCTGTCCATGTGACAACTCCACTGGACTGTGTCACCTCTGATACACGGACATTCCTGGGAGGGTCAATTTCTAGGCCAAACAAAAAGCAGGGGCCAATTCAGTATACAAATGGTGGGCTGTGTTTGGAGAGTAACTGTGTTTATTTTGAGAGTTGTCTTCTCCATGTTTGAAAAGAAGTGTTAGGCAAAGCGCTGGAGGTTCCCTTCCTCCTCCCCATTTCCATGGCAGCTGGAAATTCTAACTGTTAGCTGTTAGAAGAAGAAACTGTTAGATGCCTCTGGTGCATTAGTAATATCTGTTGCTCAAAAAGAGTAAATTCCAAGGAGGCAGTGATTTGCTTTTTAACAGCTGTGGTTCTCAAGTGGTGGGATGGGAGTCCCAGGGTCCAAAACACACTGCAGAAATAATCCAGTTTGAGACCACTTTAACTGACCTGGCTCAGTCCTAGGTAATTGTGAGAACTGTAGTTTTGTGGGACATTTAGCCTTCTTTGTCAGAGATCTCTGATGCCACAATAAACTACAATTCCCAGCATTCTCTAGCACTGACTCAGGATTATCAAACTGGATTATTTCTGCAGTGTGTTTTGGACTTTGGAGGCCCTGGTCTCTTCTCCTCCTCCTCTTCTCAAACTTTTCTATGTGTAAAATTTTCCCATGCATGCATTGAGTTAAACATTGGATTTAATTAAATAAAACTGCTCTAATCTGTTTCATCATAAAATGTTAAAATATGAATATACACAAATGAGTGAATGAAAATATGAACACTAAATAAATTATTTTTATTCATTACATGGAGAGATCTTGTAGCACCTTTGAGACTAACTGAAAGAAAGAAAGAAATTGGCAACATGAGCTTTTGTAGACTTCAGTCTACTTCCTCAGATGCATTTGTCTGTAAAGTCTACAAAAGCTCTTGCTGACAATTTCTTTCTTTCAGCTAGTCTCAAAGGTACTACAAGATCTCTCTACGTACTGATTCTATAGACTAACATCATATATTAGATTGTGGGGGTGCAACGTCCATATGTAAAGGGGAGTCCTTCCAAGGGTAAAAAGTCTGAGTACCACTGATTTAAAGGAAAATCAGTACACCTGTTGCACAATAGCAGTCTCTCCAAGCCCACATTTCATTCCAGCTACATCCAGGATCTCAGTTCAGTTATATATTCAGGTTTGAATCCTATAGGCCAGGGCAAGGGCTGGGAACCTTGGGACCTCCATCTGCTTCTAACTACAGTTTCCATAATCCTGTACTGCTGGCCATGCTAGCTAAGGCTTCTGAAATAAAGGGTCAAACGTTCTCTACCTCTGTTATGGAGGGTAAAGACTACAGTGCACACACACTTGAGGCTAAACCCCATGGAGCGCTATGAGAGTCACTTTAGAAACAACATGCTGAAAGAGACCAATGGGCCCACGAAAAAGAGAGACATGAAGAAAGACAGGAACAATCATGGAGCTACTTATGGAGTGACTTTTCAGACCCGAAGGTCAGCAAAAGCAATTGGGAACACTTGTGTGAAAAGCAGGAACCTGCTTCAGATGGTTAAAGTATGTGGAACTGGGCAAGCAACCCTGCAGCACGGAAATGTATCCTGAGCATAAGTGGATATCTTCCAACATTTCACAGATGAAAATTGGGACATATGTGACCAAGCAACATCAGGAATATGGGCAAGATGGCAAAAGATAATCATCAGTGAAAAATAGAAAAGCTAGGAGATGCTGCAGCACTTTGCTTTTGCCCAAGTCTACTGGGAAGAGCATGACTTTGCCGCCTCCTCTCCTCTCCCCCCAGCTGAGCTAATGGAATGTAGACTACTTTTACACTTTGAACTCACTTCACACCAATGGAAGCAAGCTGTGGGGGGCAAAGGGGAAAGATGAAGGAAGAGAGAGAAACTGGGACATTTTAAAAAGAGCTGAAAAAGTGGGATGACAGAAGATTAATCGACTGTCCCAACCAAATCAGGACAGTTAGCTTTGACTCTCCTCACCACCCAGTACCCACTTTTTAACAACCCAATATGTTACCATCTCTCAAAGAAATCATGAGCTACTCCTGTCTTTTTCTACACAGCCCAACAGTGTCTTAAAAGAGAACCCATCTTTCAGCATTTAAAAAAAAAACTATGTCCTCCCCCTCCTACCATGAGTGATAGGAACTGTGGGAGAAGGAAACATGTTGGCAAAAAATACATAATATTATTGACAGGGAATTAATTGATGGAGACCTGTACAAGGCATGGTTATTGTAATTTGGACAGCAGAGGGAGCTGTAAGGCACCAAATACTAGGTTTTGCTAGACTTGAGCATACCAGAAGGTGATCAGCATTATCAGTGCTGTTCTTGATGCCTTGGGGCGGGGGGGGGGGAATCAAAATGCCACTTTACTCCCATTCATTAATATGACACTCACTTCACCAGAAACCTTTCCAGTGGGGTCCTCATGCCATCCAAACATATGCCTATCTGTTTCAGCACTGCTGGTTATGCTGATGGTATATAGCTTTGGTACTGCTAGAAGCAGTAAACATAAATGTTTTGGCCAACGATCACAGCAGGCCAAGGAAAAAGAGATAGGTATTGAATGAGCTGTGACAGTAGTGCAACGCCGCTTCCAGCTGCCAGAAAAATTATATTGTGTATAGAACACGCTGGAATTTTTTTTAAAGAAAATGGAGCAACCAAGACATCTTATTACCTGTCACAGTTTTTGTGCTGGCCCTCTTGCTCTGCAGGCTTCCCTTTACAGCCCAGATGGAAATAATGTATTCCATGCCAGGCTTCAGTCCAGTTAAGGTGGTGCTGGTCTTATCCTTCCCAACAGCTATCTCTCTATTTTCTCCATCAGCAGAGATGTAGCTGACTATGTATCGGTCTATGGGAGCCAAAGCCTTGTTCCAAGAGATAGTAGCTGTATTCTCGGTTGCTTGATCTGTTTTCAGGTTTGTAGGGCCATCTATTTCTATAAAACAAAATGTAGTTGTTAATAATCTTTTTCTTTCACTGTTAATTGATTATATACAGTCATCCCTCCAAGTCCGTGGACTTGAGATCTGCAGAGGGGCGACCGCCATTAATGACAATGGGGCACGCACCCTGCATGTACGCACAACCGTTTTGGAGCTTGCAAGGCAGGGGGATGGAATGAATCCTCCACAAGTTCCAAGGGCCAGCTGTATTTTTTTCTTGAGACTTCCAGATTGGCTTTGTTTTCACTGTAAGCAATCTTGTTATATTGATCACAGGTCTTTACTGACAAAAAATTGCACCACTATGGGCAGACTTGCCAGCAGGTATCTCAAATGTCATACTTTGATTCTTGAGGAATCTGAATGATTAAAATGAGGAATCTGGGAAGACAGAACTGACAACTGTCCATGCAAATAAACAATCTTTTTAGAACATTTGTGCAACCAAAGAGATGTCAAGGAAATATTCATAGACGCACACGCTGCTCATACAAATTATACCAGTGATTACAGTTGCACAGGAAGCTTTTATGGGAATGAGGTCATCATCATCACATGATCACCTCTGAACAAATACTACGAAGAAAACCTCATGACAAGGTTGCCTTAGGGTTGCTACCCATTGGAAATGACTTGAAAGCACACACCAACTGCCACAGTTGTCATCCCCTTACATGTATTTATTATACAAAACTATACAACTGAGCACTAAAGTAAGAATTGTCCAAGCCATAGTATTCGCCATCACCATGAATGGATATGAGAGCTAGACAGTGAAGAAAGCAAGCAAGAAAAAAAATTAACTCCTTTCAGCTGTGGTGCTGGAGAAGAGTGCTGAGGATACTGTGGGCAGACAAAAAAACAAATAAATGGGCCCTGGAACAGATCAAGCCTGAAATCTCCCTGGAAGCCATGATGACAAAACTGAAGCTGTCATATTTTGGCCACATCATGAGAAGGCTCGACTCATTCAAAAAGACAATAATGTTAGGAAAAGTGGAAGGTAGCAGAAAGAGAGGAAAACCATACACCAGATGGGTAGACTCAATGAGGGATGCCATGGGTCTGAATCTGCAAGACTGAAGCAGAGCAGTGGAGGATAGGGTGACTTGGAGATATCTCATCAACAGGGTTGCCGTGAGTATGGGCTGATTCGAGGGCAGTTAACAACAACAAACTGAAATGTCTGAAAAAGGCTACGTAACAAACAAAACAAAATTGAAAAAAAGATAGCACAGTAGGAAAGAAAGCAATGAAAATCGCATTGGATTTCATGATATATGACATGGGCTACCTGTTTCCGCTTCTGTGCTTGCCTTCCTGCTCTGCTGGGTTCCCTTCATGGCCCAGATGTAGATAGTATACTGCGTGCCTGGTTTCAGTCCCATCAGTGTAGTGGTCCTCTTGTCCTTGCCTACAGACATCTCTTTGGTATCACCATCAGCTGAAGTGTAGCTCACTATGTATCTGTCTATGGGAGCCTGGGCCCCATTCCACGAAATGGTAGCTGTGTCTTCTGTCACATGGCTGGTTTTCAGATTAGTTGGGCCATCAATTTCTGTGAAAGGAACAAGAGGTTTTGGTGAGAACACTAATTCTAGCAAGATAGCCTTCCCGAGTGTGTGTGTGTGAGAGAGAGAGAGAGTGAGAGAGAGAGAGAGAGAGAAAGAGAGACAAAGAGAGAGGGGGATATAAAAGAGGATATAAAAGAGGATATAACACCTTCCCTGCTCCCACCAATTAAAAATGGATAAATCAACCTTACAGAAACTAATATTTAGGGAACTTAGAAGATAGTCACTTCAGCAAAATTAACCCCAAAGAGGAATGCAGTTTACCACTGGAATTCATATTTCCAAAATTTTGCAGTTTCTCTTTTTTTAAAGTGCAAGCAAAACCACTATATATGTGTGTTTGCATGCATGCTTTGGACAGTCCTCTTCTGAATAAAGATGCCCCTCCATGCTGATAGCAACTAGCAAGTCTTAGTTCTACCATGGAAGACTTGGCACCAATTCAGATGAAGTGGTAACTGTGGTAGCCAACACTCCACCAAGGTCTGCCCTCCCTTCCCCTACAGATCCTAGGTCTGTCATGAGATGGCTCAGCCTTGGGTGTCTTCAGTGCAGAGCCATTGTTTGATGTGAACATTATACTCTGCTAGGGCACTGATTTGCATGCATTATCTCATCCTCAGTTTTTACAACAAAGGCAGGACAGCTGAGGTCCATCCACAACTGTTTGCCATTACAGCTAAATGGGCTTCCAATTTCTGAAACAGGGTACTTTCAGTGCCATACTGTTGTCTTCCTGCCCTGCTTGAGTGCCCCAAAAACCTTTGGACAGGCTCTGCTTGAAACAGGATGTTGGGTATGATGAAACCAGATCCAGCAGGGCTCTTCTTATGTCTTAGTGGAAAAGCCATTGCAGACATTTCACAGCGCAAAAAAGTTTGTTTCAGTGCAGTTCCTTTAGAAAAACACTTCTCTTTCTTCTTTCAGGGTGCTGAAGAGAACTAAGGGCCCGAACAGACAGGCCAAAATAAAGCTGCTTTGGGTCACTTTGGCCTGGAGCACAGCTTTGCCGTAGCTTCTGGCCTCTTAGGACCCATGCATCACTTAAACAGCATACCTCCAAAGTGACCCGAAGCAGCTTTATTTTGGTCTGTCTGTTCGGACCCTAAGATTGCATTGCTGAGTGAAATAATTTGTTCTATTTGGAGCCCACAACTAAAATGCCATTTGTGATCTGTATTTGCTAGAAAAAGTGTTTCACAACAGCTACGTGGGCAAGAGAAGAAGGGATTTCAGCTGAAGAAACAGCAGAATGAGAGCAACTGAAAGACAGGGCTGGAAGAAGAAATAAATGCTTTGGATCAGCTATGGGTGAGCTAATGCTTCAGGACTAACAAAAAACATACTTCATAATATTAGACAATGCATTTGTGAATCACAATTCTAACTACAAGTGTGAAGTAGCTAACAACAGGCTTACAGCAACTGAGGATCTAAAAATTAAACTAAAGAGGAAACAAGCTCAAATAAGATCAGTATTGTATGAGAAGGGGCATGTAGGAAAGCACTGAAAGGCTAGACCTAACATGCAAAAGTATTAGAAATATATTTTGCTGCTAGTTTAATGGATTATTAAGAATTTCACATGTTGAATTATTATGCTGACTTAATAATTGTTACCAAGCAGAATCTAAGTTAAATAAATATGTTTTAGTATTTCCACAGTGGGCTGGTTAAAGAATAATTTAATGGCATTTCAACTCTGCATCACTACTGCTTCGCGTCTGAGCAAAAACACTTAAGACTGCAATCTTATATAACCAACTTAGCTATTTTAGAAGAAGCCAACTGAACAATGAGTGTTGGATTTATTTCTGAATAAAAACAAACAGGAAAACGCTTTAGCAAACAGAGTAGTAAAGAGGCACTTTCAGAGCTTGACAGTAACGGAAAGAAACAATTTACTTTATAAGGTCAAATCAAAAATAAACATTTTACCATTTATAAAAAAAACACCAGACACAGCTGGGTTCTAAATTTCACATAGGTCAACTGAAGCAGCATAGTCTTTTACTTCAAGACTAAAAAGCTCCACAATCTCATAATTATACATTTCATGAGCCAATTTGGAAATATGAGAGGTATATTTGCAGCTAATCCTCAGGGTGAAGATCATCAGTAATCTAACTGAATAGCCCTTTTTAGGTATTTGAGGTTCTTGAAATGTATTGCCTCAGTAAGCCTTTAAAAGATCTGTATGGTTGTGGGTAGGACCCAAATACACTAAAGATACCAGATCTCGTCTGATCTTGGAAACTAAGCAGGGTCATCCCTGGTTAGTACATGGATGGGAGACCACCAATGACTTCCAGGTGCAGTAGACTATGGCGCGTTACAGACGGGTCCATAGAGGCACCGCTGTTACGCGCAAGGGGCAGCGCTTCCTCATGCGCCTTGCCCCTTGCGCGTAATAAGTGCGTCAAAATGGTAGCGCCCTATACAGATGGGCGCTGCCATTTTGACGTCGTGGACGCACAGAAAGAAGCGCCATTTGGGAGCTTCTTTCTTGCTGTGCCCGGGAACCACATGGTTTGGCTGCTGCGGTTCCCAGACTCAGCAACCGGCAGCAGTGCGAGGCTGCCCGTTTTGGGTGGTCTGTAACACGCCTATATTTCACAGGAATTGGCAAAAACACCTGTGCTTATTCCTTGGCTAAGAAAACCCTATGAAATTGATGGGATAGCCATAAACTGACACGATGAAGGCACATATACACAAATGGTAGTGGTTCAGAATTATCTCCATATTGCAGATGTGTGGACTGAAGTTGAAAAAATAGCACCCTGTTTAATGGTGTCACCCAGTGAGAGATTATGCCTGGGGTGAGATTAGATCTCCCAATAGCAGGTATTTTTAGTAGTTCTGAAATGACAGCACCTCTCCTGGACTTTAGTATTTGCCTCCATATTCTATACTGCCCAAGGCTTCCTGATGTTACCTGTCACCATTATAATGCTTGTCCCATTGCTTTGCTGGGCTCCTCTCTCAGCCCAGAGGTAGATGAAGTACTCCACGCCTGGCTTCAGGTGTTTCAAGATTGTGCCGTTCTTGTCTTTGCCCAAAGATAATTCATTAGAGTCCCCACTGGCAGAACCGTAGATCATCATGTATTTGTCAATGAGAGACTCAACTTCACTCCAAGACAGGGAAGCTACACTCTCTGTCACTTGCTCTACCACCAGGTTTTGGGGGCTGTCGATTTCTTTAAAAAAGAGATTTTAAACCAAAAAGTTGAACAATGGTGCTAGAATAAGGTTGTCCTGCATCATCTGGATGGTTGTGATTATTGTGAGTTGATGGGGCTACAGCCATTTTACAGCATTCAGACTCCATTCTGAGAGTCAACCAAATGACATTTCTATCCTATGTGTATTGCTCAGTCTGTCACTAAAAGTGCATCCACACTGCAGAAGTAATCCAGGCTGACACCACTTTAACTGCCACGGAGCAATCCTGTGGAATTCTGGGAACTATAGTTTGTTGTGGCATCAGAGCTCTGTGATAGAAAAGGCTAAATGTCTCACAAAACCATAATACCCAGAATTCCAAAACTTTGAGCCATGGCAGTTACAGTCAACCTGGATTATTTCTGCAGTGTGGCTGCTGCCCAAGACAATCCCAGGAAGATGGAAGAAACTCTATCCTGCAGGGCCTCATCTGCAATTAAAAACAAGCATGGAAAGGAAACCCAGTGGTTTGCAGCTTGTGGCCCTTGCAGAAAAAGGTAGGATCAAGTGCAGGCAATAAAGCAGTATCAACAAAGCATATGATTGGCATATAAACAACCAGAACCGTATTGGTTACAGCTAACCACATGGCATGGGTCCAAGCACCAGATGTCTCATCTGCCAAGAAATGAAACCCCAGTCTGAAAGCAGAGGAAAAGTTAGAATGACACACACACACATATATGAAAAGAACCCACAAAAGCCACTGTGTGGTTTTCTTCTGCCATCTGAGTGTGTCCTTATTACCTCCACCTCAACATTCCTTAAGGTGACCCCTGAGGTGAAGATAATGGGCACATCAGCCCAGTTCCTTCCAAACTGCATCCTGCCTTATGCTCAAATCACCCAAATCTGTGACCAAAAAAGAGTAAATCATGCACTGACTAAAAGCTAAACAGATTAAGAATAAAAACACATGAACTTCAAAGCCCAAATGCAGACTGTGCCCTGGAAGACCCATTTTAAGCTTGTCCAGCAAGGTAGACCGGAAACATTGCTCAAAGACATAGCTTTGCCAAATCAGTATGCAAAGGGTTCTTGTAGCAGACTAATGGAAAGAAAGAAGCTGGTAGTGTGAGCTTTGAGTCTACAAGTCTCATTCATTCTCTCTGTTATCCTCAAAGATGCTAAAAGATCCATTTGTATAAAAGAAACTCCCTTGTCCTGGTTTCCCGGGGCAGCCCCACCTCCAGTCAATGCCAATTTACCACTCTTCTTGCCCCTGCAAAAGGTTTGCAAAACTATGGCAGGCTTCTGGTAAGGAGGAATATGGGAAGGAAAGTAGATACTAGTGAACACCATGGAACAGAAACCCTCTGCTGCCAGTTAGCATATACATGCAGAGGGAAAAGCAGGAAATTTATTTATTTATTTTATATGCCACTTTTCTTTTACAAATACAGAGTTAAGATAACAAGGAGGATAGGCACTAATTAATACTCAATAGTTATTCATATAACTGGATGGCTATTTTTTAATAGTATAATCTGTAGTAGTACAGGCTGAGAGCCAGTGTGGTATAGTGGTTTGAGTGTTGTACAACGACTCTAGGGGCTGTGGTTTAAATCCCCACTCAGCCATGGAACCCCACTGGGTGAGTCACAACTTTTTTAACTTCAGAAAACCCCATGATAGGGTTGCCACAGGGTCGCCATAAGTCAGAAATAACTTAAAGGCCCATAACAATAACATCAAACAATATTAGAAGATGTGCATTCTTTATAGGTACTGAAGCAGAGCCCACATATATCCCAGCAGCTTGTGATCTTACAGTAAAATGTTGGACACTGCATTTTGGCAGCATATTATTCAGTTGGCTTTCTGTGTATGCCCTTCCGATTGCCTTCCCAGTTTCTGGAAGTAGCTTTGCCATAACATAAAAGAAATAGTGCTGAGGAGGTTCCTTCTCCTGGCCAACCCAAAGCACAAAATGTTCTGATCAACGCTCTTTAAAAGGCCACACCATCTGCAAGATGAGGACATTCCACAGCAATGATCTACTGCTGTAAGCAAAGCTGAATCTCTGGGCAGCAGCCCTTCTTCTTCCCACAGGCCAAGCTAATTCTGAAGGCAGAAGAAAATAAAAGCAGTGATCCAAAGCCAAAGTCAATGCTCCAAACAGTAGGAATGTGATGCAGGCAGAAGACACTGAAAGGAACTTCTGTGATTCACCCAGATTTAAGAAAAACTGTGGCCTGAAAATTTTACTGCAGTAGGAGAGAGCTGTAACATAGCTCCATTTCATATATTTCTTAAAGAACCATTGAAACCACCCACCAAAGGAGCCACAGACAATCCTAGAAAGCACAAGTGTGCTGCTAATAATGATCAAGGTTTACACTTTCAAGTGAACTGCTGGGGGGAAATTAAGCTATTAACTTAAAAATTTAATGTTTGAATTTGCCAAGAGGTAACATGAAAGGGCCTCTTTCATAATAACATTGTCATTTATTTGAAACTTATTACTGATGGCAGATGGAAGACCACACAATGTATAACCAAGACCTGTATTCCCATGGTCTGAATAACATCACATCAGAGCCTTAATTCATGAATGAAACCAAAAAGCTCTAGTTCAAAACTGTGTGGCCTATCTTGTTCCAAAGCTTGATGGGAGACTGTTCATGTGAAGAACTGACAGGAAAGCAGAAACTGAACCATCCATGTGGAACTTTATCACACACCTTTTTCCCCCATTATGGGAACTGGAAGGGGACGCTCGGGGATGCACACGACTTGAAAAAAATGGATTTAGCGCACAGCGAATAATCCTCAAAAGGGCCCCATTCCGTTCCCCAGCACCAAGCCGTCCTCGTTCAGTGCTGAAGGACGTTAAATGTTCTGGTCGGAAGTCTTCCAAACAAGGAAAATGGTGCCCCTCAGCACCAAACAGGGACGACTTAGCGCTGGGGGACAGCGCTTTGAGGATGATTCGCTGTGCGATAAAATCTGTTTTTTGCAGGTTGCACGTGGCCCCGAGAGTCCTCTTCCAACTCCCATAACGGGGGGGAAATGGTGTGTGATAAAGTTCATGGTCTCAAGGAGAGGGATGCGCCAGAGGAAGGCATAAAACCCAATTGCAAACCAAAATCCAGAATGTGGTGTCTCAGGTCTTTGTCAGCTGCTCAACCTGAGAACAGGAAAGACTGCTACCAGAATTAGCTGCATATTTCCAAGTTTACCCTCTTCTCCACTCTGGTCATTTCTGCAGGCTCTTAGTGATTTTTTGTTGTTGTTGTTTGTTTGTTTTGGGGCTTGTTTGTTTGTTGTACGACAAGGACAAAATCTGAAGTTCATGGATTATATTCTCCATATCATCTTCCTCTCCAGCTAATTTATTTCTTCTAAAGGTCCAACATCTCACATCTCATTTAGTCTATTGTTTAATAGTCCCAAATAAGTATAATAACTTTTTCACTATCTGAGGATTCTTATTGTAAAGGATACTTCAATATTTTAAAATGGATATTATTGTTTGTAACAGGTATCACTGGCATAAAGCTTTCAAAAATAACCTGTGTAAAAACTTGGAAGTAAAATAAATATAAAAATATCAGCACTGAATCCTATGCTAGAAGAAAGGCAGGATATATACTAAAGAAATAAATGAACAATGAACAAACATAAGAATACATTTGCTGGTTATCAGACCATCTATTCCAGTAATTTGGTTTCCAAATGATCACTCAAATCAGCTCTGAACTGATTGGTCTGGCCACTCACAAACAGGGCATGGAGATGGGTTTCCCTTCCTGTTTGACCATAGCAAATGATATTCAGTGATATATCTTCACTAAATTTGGAAGTATCATTGCAAGATTAAAAATAAAGAGCAATGGGGAACTAATTAAGACCCAACATACATTGTTAGATGGCAGACTGCTTTGACATAGTAGCTAGAAGACAGTTCTAGAAGCATAATTGGTGGTCCAGAGTTCCTAGTCTTTCCTCATAACTTTGGAAGCAAGAGGTGATTGCTTTACATGGGTTTAGGAAATGTTGGCTGATTTGTCCCATGAATTATCCTCTTCTTTTCACATCTAAACTACATGGCAGGCCCTGCTAAGCTTTTATAGCAGAGAATATAGCTGATGTCACAGTGGAATTCACCTTCAAACATCTATATGGACAAACCCAATTCCCACACAAGGCTTGCAGATGAAGATTCACTCAGTAGGCTGAGATAGTCAGCAACTAGTATTTACAGTATTTACTAGTATTTACTCATCTAATCCAGTCTTTCCAAAGAAGCCAAATTCTATAGTGCTGCCCCTGAAATTTCTGACCACTTAGGAAAATGGAGAGTGCATAGCAATCAATATTACACAGTATAACTTTACTAGAAACACACATCCAGCCTGTCAGCAAAGCAACAAAAGGCCAAAAGCAATACATCTCTTAGGAGAGCCTGTGTAATCCAGGAGTTTGAGACCAGATTTAGATTTAAATCACAGAATAGCCTTAGGCTTCTGTGTGTTCATCATTTGATCAATAAACACGATTTTCTGGCCAACATAGTAAAACTCAAATGATCATCAATGATCAAATACCACACTTAGAGATTTTGTATCACCCAACACAATTTGGTGGGTCTACATTACAAAACAGTAATTTCTCTATGGGGTGAAACAGATGGACAAAAATAAAGTGGCTTCCAGGTGCTCTGAAGGTGGGGTGTTTATGTGATACACAGCTCCAAAGTGGGTGAAAACTGAAACAAAACTGCACTCTAGGGCTAAAAATAAGAGCAAAAGGAAGCCAGGATACTCCAGTTTAGTGAGGAAAATGTGCATCTTTGTGCCCGCATATAAACACCCCAACACTAGTGCCGGTCTACAGCAAAGCAAATAAATGAATGTGCAACAACTTCAGTGGATTTAACATACAACATACACAAACCAGACAGTCCACAGGGTGTATGGGGTACAGGGGGCATGCATAGGGGCCCTCCATGATTGTGCTTTGCCAATGTATCACTCGCACACTGATGCACCAATGCCCTGCACAGTGTGGCCAATCCAAGAGGTACACATCAAATAGAAGGACATCTGGAAGGATGTGGGAGGTACTTGAAAGTTGCAGGTGGTGTGTTTATATGACAGTGCATATGCATGGTGGGGGGCCAACAAAACCAATTACCCAGGGGTGCGGTTTGACACCACACCGTGCAGTCAGGCCATGCATATTTGGCCTGCCTTGGGAGCGGGCCATGGGGACAGCGGGGTTTTGACCAGCTTTTTGAAAAGGTGGGAGTGAGGTGCTTTTTCCTGCCCATCTCCTCCATCCTCATGTCAGTTCTGATTATTTTATATCAAATAATCTTAGGAGGCTCAGAATTGCAATTGTCAGATAGATTTTGAAATTTTTCATTATGGCTTGCTATTTTTTCCTCACAGTCACCACACACGCACATACACATACACAGCCTTTTCCATGCTGTGTGAGGTTTCTCTGTGAATTGACAGATTCATAGGGCAAAACATTCAGTTATTGTAGCAATCTAAATACAAATCACTACACCATATCTATAGTTAACACATGGAGTTGGAATCCATGCCCCCACAGGTTTATTTAACACATAGAGGCTTTGTGAGTATACACATAGGAGATTATTGCACCACCTTTCCTCCCATGCTAGATGCAGGATATAAACTTTAATAGGCAGATTTTATCACTTACCTCTATGTCCAGGCAGGAGGAAGCCAGTACCCATTCCGGGCATCTCCCACACCTTATAATGAACAGGAAAGTCCCATTCTTTGCATGGTGCGAGAGAAGCCCAGATCGGGTATGGGATGCCTCCTCCCTGGGCATGGAGGTGTGTAATAAAATCTGCCTGTTAAAGTTTACAACCCATGTCTAGGAGGAAAGATCTCCATAGTGGCTGTCTTTGGCACTGGGAGATAATGCACATATTGCTTGTACAAACATGCTCTCTGCTCAATATGTTGAGTGGAATCAGTGAGCACAATCCCATTTGCTTACACACATACACTGACCGTACACAGATGTTACTTGTTTCACAAGGCTACAATGGGAGCCTTGAAGAGTGGAAAGAGGGCAATTTTGAAAACTTACATAACATTTTTGCCAGATTGCTGTGTCAGTTATGACAAACAGTAACAATCATGGGTTTTTGTGGGTTTTTCGGGCTATGTGGCCATGTTCTAGAAGATTTATTTCCTGACCTTTCGCCAGCATCTGTGGCTGGCATCTTCTGAGAATGTTTGCCTGAAAAAAGTTGGATACACACACACACACACACATATATACATATATACATACACACACACATATACATATACTGTGTGAGCCTGGGAATGCAGGAGTGATTTGCATGTGTATTGTTGTGTGCTGATGGCAGGCCTCAGGCTGGGAGGCTAATGCAAAAGAGGATTAGTGTCTGCTAATTAGTGATCATTATCTGCTGGGAAAGCCCCTGACTCTGAGTGGTTTCCTATTTGCATTTGCTGAGTCCTCTCCTCATTTTGCTATTCCTCAGGACTGGTAGCCAAATGTTGTTCACTTCACAGTAACAATCATGATTGATATATCATTACACAGTAACTAAGGATCTTTGTTTATACCTGTCCAGCCGTTCACTGTGGATGGCTTCCCTTCTACTTCACCCTTCACAGAAATGACAGTGATCTTATACTGTGTTCCTGGTTTCAAGCCTGTAATAAAAGAGGATGGGGGACAGAGAAAGAATTAAAAAATCCTTTGTTTCCTCTTCTGTCAAGAATTGTAGAGGACTTGTGTTTTGGAGTCTTCTTTTTTGTCATCTGTAGAAGATACCTAGGAAAGATGATCTTCTGAAATAATACTCAGTGGAAATGCAAAATTACAACTAATTCTTTCTGCTACCTGTCTCAAATCAACTGTACTAGCTTCTATTGTTTTCCTGAGTCCAATTCTAGGTGCTGGTTTTGATCTATAAAGCCCTGAACAGCTTGAGACTAGGAACCCAAAAAAACCCTCATCTTTCTGTATGAGCCTGTTCACATCCTTTGTTCTTCGTAAGGAGCCCACTTGTACCTGTTACTGTCATGAGAGGCTAGGCAGGGGCATATACAAAACAGGACACTTTCTCTAGATCAGGCTTGCACAATATACGGCCCATGGGCTGCTCGCAGCCTGCAAAGAATTTTGGGTATTCCAGACAATTCTGCTGCCCAGCTTTCTCCCAGGAAAGAGCTGGGTTATGGAAGAGGAGGACAGAGGAATGCTCACTCCTCAGGGCTTCTCTGCTGGCTGGCTTTCTGTTGGGAAAGAGCCAGGCTGTGGAGGAGGAGGATGGGTGAACACATACCGCCTAAGCCTCCTCCACAGCCAGACTTTCTCCAGGAAAGAACCAGGTTCAGGAGGAGGAAGATGGTAGTAATAATAATAATAATAATTGATCAATCAGTGATTAAAATAGTTTATTCATTAATTATACCTTTACTTGGAAAGTGACCTGCTAAAAACCTATCTACAGCCTGAACAAGTTTAGCCTACTTAATTTTGGCCCCTACCAACTGCCAAGTTGTTCGGGTCTGCTTTAGATGCAGCCTGACTGTGGCCTTTCCACCCAAGAAAATTTTGTTCTGTCTCTGGATTTTCCAGTGGGTAGCAAGAACCGTTTCATCAGGACTTTGAGGAATTCTATTATTATTTTGGTTAGCTTTAATTAACGTATTTGTTCTTGTTTTGAAGCTATTCTGCTTTTGTTTTATGAAAGTATTATGTCAAAGTTTACATTGTTTTCAGGGCCCTCATGGTCAGAAAAGCACTACACATGTATAACTAACAATTCTGACAAATTACTTTTCTCTTCTCCATCAACTGTATGGAATCATATGAGTTTATCACATTCCTTACTTTTCCCTCTGTTCCCGTCACGTAAATGTCACGGATCTGTGACGGGAGCCTCCTGGTGGGATCGTGGATGGTGCAAAGCTTCTGTTTTTGTCATGGAAGTGTTATCGTAAGTGTTTTAAAAAGGGCCCATTTTTAATAATGATTTAATCCGTTATTTTAAAAGGGTCCTTTTTTAAAACACTTATGATAACACTTCCATGACAAAAACAGAAGCTTTGAGCCATCTGCAATCCTACTAGGAGGCTCCCATCACAGATCGGTGACGTTTACACGATGGCAGCAGAGCGGAAGGTAAGGAGTGTGATCATTTCCATAGACTCGAAAGAGTTGGAAGAGACCACAAAGGCCATCTGGTCCAACTTCCTACCATGCAGGAAGACACAACACACTTCCAACAGATTGTCATTAAAAACCTCCAAAGGATACTCTACTATTCTCCAAGGCAGTGTATTCTACTGTCAAACAGTTCTTCCTAATGTTAGGTGGAATCTCTTTTCCTGTTTGAATTCATTGCCTTGTGTCCTAGTCTCTGAAGCAGAAAACAAACTCGCAATATAACATCCCTTCAAATATTTAAACAGGACTATCATATCAACTCTCAACCTGCTCCTCCCCAGGCTAAACATAAACAGCTCCCTATGACACTCCTCATAGACAAGGCCTAAATCGAAGCTGCTAGTAACAACTAGAGTCGAATTATTGAATCAATTACTGAATAGTAAATTTATGTAAACCCTACTGATTCAGTGGTTGTACTCTAAATTAAAAATAGCAATTAGTTTCAGGACTATAAGTTCACAGATGATACTACAGTCGACTCTCCACATTTGTAGCCTTGACTTTTGTGGATTTGTTTATTCACAGACTTCATAAATATGTTCTTTCTTAGAACCTCTGGGTTCTTTAGAATTACTGTGCTGGAAGTTGGCCATAGATAGAGTCACACTTGAGGACCTAGAGAGTCCTACAGAAAACACTTCTCTAGGCATGTGTAGGTCCTCCAGCACAATTCTATGGTCAACCGCTAGTGGGTGTGGATCATAGAGTTACACTGGAGGATCTAGAGAGGTTTTCTCTCAGGTTAATAAAATAGTGTGTGTTTTATTTGTGGTTTTCCCACGTTTACAGTGGTACTGTGCTCCTACCCTCAGCAAATGTGGACAGTATAAAAACAAATAAAATATAACAAACACAGACCAGATTTTTCAACATTAAGAAACTCAGCTGTTGTCCTCCATTCTCTAATTCCCTATGAACACATTTTTACCAGTTTATTACTTACCTGTGATAACGTATCTGCTCTTGGCATCATTGCTTTTGGGGACCACCACTTCCTTCTCCTCCCCAAGCAATGAACTGACTCTGAGTTTGTAATAATCTACCTCTGTTGCAGGATTCTCCCATTCTACTTCCAGTGAATTCTCTGTTTCGTCTGTCACCCAGATAACACCAACAGCAGACACAGCTGGGGGGAAAAAGGGAATTTCCACTAGTATAACAAGAACAGGATATTATTAAAACCAACATTTTTGCATGGTATTAATTATAAGAAAACTGTGGACATAGAACATAAGAATGCAACTCTTTTGATACAAGAGAGCAAAGAACTTGCATGGGGAAATTTCCTACCGTGTTTGGCTGATTGTTGTTAAAAGAAGGTGCTTTGCATTGTGTTAGTAATAGGGAGGGGTGGGAATGAAATAAAGGGCTGCAATAGCCCCTTTAAGAGTAACTTATTTTTATTTTTACTTGAGCTCTAAAGGCACTCCTTTAGATGCAGTACAGAGTGATGATAAATGCCCAGGAATAAAGCACATATACACAGTAGTGGAAGTGGGATGAAATGTAATAGGATCCAGATACAGGATCTTGTCCCTGTGTTATTTGCCCTATTGTGTCCTGTTGTGAGCAAATAGCTCTTTAAGATATGTAGGTCAATACAACCTCCCAGAGCTTGTGGGAGAGCTGTATTTTTCTCAAGAATTGGTTGTGGCTCTCATAGAGAATCAGTGGGAACCTGGTGAGTCAACTCTTAACTTAAAATCTCTTTGATTCTGTAGGCCAGTTCTGTCTGAAACCAACAGTGTGATTTAAACTGAATTTCTTTTATAAAATCTGTGTGCACATGAAGAGAAGGTAAGAAGCAGGTTAGTGCAAACACATCTTAAGTTGAACTATGTTTCAGACGTATGAAATAAAGGCTGATGATATTTTTCATAGCAATATGGAAGGAGCCAGTAGCGTCAACTGGTAGTTTCCCTGCCAATGGAGTGGTGAGTCTGTTCCAGGTTTTAATCTAACCTTTAAATGACTATCCAAGCTACACCTGTGTTGCTTTGGATGACTCATTTAAAGTTTAGGCTAAGACACACTACCACTGGGAAGAAGGCAGGCAGGGTAGAAAGATGAGCTACAGTGCACTCTTAAAATATCACAATGATGCCATTACACAGACAAATCTTAAACAACACAGAAGGATGTACTGTAGACACTTGCTTAAACCATATATTTATTAGACTGACTAATAATACCAAAATATATATAATCATTACTGCAAACCATTTCAGTTTCCACCTACTTCATGGAAGAAGCTGAAATATTTTGCTATAACAAATATATCTGTCTTGTCAGCCATTCCAACACAGACACACAGATTTTTAAGTGTACATGAAAAACTGCAACCAGTGAATACAACAAGCATTTGAAAATACATGCCACTATAGCTGCTAAGTTATCACAGCAAAGCTAGGAAGATGGATGCTATAATCATTAAGTGCTGGTTTGAATGGTTATAGTGCCTAGCTTATAGATAATTGAATTCTGCATAAGTGTCATAGGCCACATATATTTCTTGCATTTGATATTTTTAACTTTTTTAGTCTGTTTCTGAATATATGTATTGCCAATGAGGTGAGGGTAATGGGTCATGCAATGATTAAATGGGTTTCAGTTCATTAAAACATGTGTTGTAAAAAATTTTGATATTCATTGGCCTGTTACAGACTTTCAAAATAAAGCTGCTTCGGGTCTCTTTGGAGGTATGCTGTTTAAATGATGCATGCATCCTAAGAATCCGGAAGCTGCACCAAAGCTGCACTCCAGTGCTTAGGAATGGAGTGGGGCTTTGGTGCGACCTCCGGACTCTTAGGACCCATGCATCATTTAAATAGCATGCCTCCAAAGAGACCTGAAGCAGCTTTATTTTGGCAGTCTGTAACAGGCCTTAATCTTAAAAAATCATCTGCAGCACCTTTATCTTAAATTATAAAAATCTTAATAATAAACCAGAATGGCCCCCTCCTTGCTGTTCTTCCTTTAGCAGGTAAAGACTTTTTTAAAATTAAAACAAACTTCTAATACAGGCTTTGAAGTTTTACTGCTCTTGTGACTTCATTTTGTACATGTAATTCTTATTGGTAAGTTTAGTCATGGCGCTTGAAATTCTATGGTATATATTTTTTTATATTCTAAATTTGTTTTTTGACATTTGTATAATCTCTTTGCTTTATATTGTGATGACTTACAGTTATAAGCAATTAAAATTTGAACAGAACTGAATTTTTAGGACAGGCTTTTAGCACTGAAAGTTTCTAAAGAAAGAGTTCTGGAGAGTGTGATGTTCTTTTAATTGAAATTTTAAAATCCATTTTAGGTATATATTTTAAATTGTTTTAACAGTGTTATTAACTTGATTCTATCACAATGTTGACTTTGGTAGGTTTTTAACTATATTGCCCTGTTTTAAACTGTAATCTGCCTTGAGTCCCAATCTTGGGGAGAAATAATAAATTATGAATTGTTCTTATGAATAAATATTATCATTGTGAAGTCGAAGGCGTTCACGGCTGGCATCCATAATTTTTTGTGGGTTTTTCGGACTATGTGGCCATGTTCTAGAAGAATTTGTTCCTGATTTTTCTCCAGCATCTGTGGCTGGCACCTTCAAAGAAATTACAATTTTTGTTTTCAGGGTGGGATGCTGCAAAGTGAGACAAGCATCCAAGGCCCTTTGGGGTAATATGTTTTCCCCCTAATCTCTGACAGTTGCCAACCACTGCTCTAATTGCAGAGGAAGTGAGGCTATTATTATTCCTCACCAATTCAGCAATCATACCAAACCATGAATGGTACACTCACTTCCAAACTTGGTTTCCAACTACAACTTGCAGTCACCAGCTACAGCCACCAGCTATGGTTTGCAAATTCAGACATAAAACCAAACCATATTATTATTATTATTATTATTATTATTATTATTATTATTATTATTATTATCCTTTATTTATTATTATTATTATTATCCTTTATTTATAAAGCGCTGTAAATTTACAC